>NC_083330.1:13849700-14179410 GCF_963455315.2 Globicephala melas
CCCAGAGCAGGAGACTTGGAAGGGTTTCCAGTGCTGGCTGGGGCCGCCTGGCCGGTGGGGCAGGGCAGAAACTGCTTTAGAGGGGCCAGCTGGCTGGGTGGATTGGGCAGGGAAATTCCTCAGTGGAGCCCTGGGGAGGGGCACACGGGGTGAGCTAGGTGATAGAGAGTGACAGAAATGGTGGCTGCCAGTGCCAGGCCAGCGAGGTCAGAGTATAGTGAAAAAACAAATGGTGCCCACCAGCACCTCCTTCCCCAGAGAAAGATCTACCAGATCCCTGTCCCTCCAGCACATGCCCTAAAATTAGTCACTGTTTCTCCATTTCATAAGAGGCAGGTGCTTTTCAGGCTGCTGCCTCTGGGCTGGGAATCAGAGTGAGTGAATTTGCACTCAAGCCCCTCGAGACCAGAGTCTCAGTTTCCATAGCCCTAAGGTTCTCCCAGACAGAAGCCCCGCTGGTTTTCAAAGGCAAACGTGATGAGAGCTCATCTTCCCAGTGCAGGATCCTCCAGGCTGAGGGTCCTGACATGGGGCTCAGACTCCCTGCTCCTCGGGAGGACCTCCATTGCTGTGATGTCCCTCCTGCTATGGTCACTGCTCCAGGGGCGTGGGTTCTACCTAGACCGCACCTCTGTCCCCTCCTACCCATCTCGATGTGGCCTTTACTTTACATCCTTAGTTGTAGAAAATCTGTTCTGTTAGTCTTCGTGTTATTCTCAGAGAGAGTTGTTCTATATGTAGTTGTAGTTCTGGTGTGTCCGTGAGAGGAGGCGAGCTCAGGATCTCCCTACTCCACCATCTTGATTTGATCCCTGGGTAACTGTACATTTTTCTTACCTACATCTCTTTAAAAGATAATCAATTGTTAAAGGCAAAAACATTTTTTAATGTATTTTGGGGTTTATAATGTACATAGAATTGAATGTATGAAAATGAAAGCACAAATTCCAAATTAAAATAATGACAGACCACTACTTACCCATTATAACAGTTAAAAATTTTTTTTAAAAAAACTGACAATAACAAATGCTGATGAGGATAAAGAGCAAAGGGAACGCTAGTCGTTGCTGGAGGAAATGCAAAATGGTACAACCACTTTGGAAGACAGTTTGGCAGTATCTTAGAAAGCTAGACTGTAGTCTTAGCATATAATTTAGCAATTCTGCTCCTAGATATTACCTAATTGATTTAAAAACTATGTTCACACAAAAGCCTTCACACTGTTCATAGCAGCTTTATGTGCAAATCAAAACTACAATGAGCTATCACCTCACACCAGTCAGAATGGCCATCGTTAACAAGTCTACAAACAATAAATGCTGGAGAGGGTGTGGAGAAAATGGAACCCTCCTACACTGTTGGTGGGAATGTAAATTGGTGAAGCTACTATGGAGAACAGTATGGAGGTTCCTTAAGAAACTAAAAATAGAACTGCCTTATGATCCAGCAATCTCACTCCTGGGCATATATCCGGAGAAAACTCTAATTTGAAAAAATACATGCAACCCAATGTTCACTGCAGCACTGTGTACAATAGCCAAGACATGGAAGCAACATAAATGTCCATCGACAGAAGAATGGATAAAGAAGTGGTACATATATACAGTGGAATATTACTCAGCCATTAAAAGCAATGAGATAATGCCATTTGCAGCAACATGGATGGAACTGGAGATTATCATACTAAGTGAAGTAAGTCAGACAGAGAAAGACGAAAATCATATGCTATCACATACAGAATCTTAAAAATATATATATAAATGAACTTATTTACAAAACAGAAACAGACTCACAGACTTAAAGAATGAACTTATGGTTACCAGAGGGGAAGGGTAGAGGGAAGGGATAGATTTGGAGTTTCAGATTGGCATGTACACACTGCTATATTTAAAATAGATAACCAACAAGGACGAACTGTACAGCACAGGGAACTCTGCTCAATACTCTATAATAACCTAAATGAGAAAAGAATTTGAAAAAGAATAGATACATGTATAACTGAAGCACTTCGCTGTACACCTGAAACTAACAAAACATTGTTAATTAACTATGCTCCAAAATAAAATAAAGATTTAAAAAAAAAAAAAAGGGCAAAAAATACAAAAAATATTTTAAGCTCCGAAGCATTGAATAAAATTTCTGAGATGTGATTTGTGAGGAAAAATAAATAAATAAATGAAAACTATGGTCACATAAAAATTTTCATGCAAATGTTCATAGCAGCTTTATTCATAATCATCAAAAACGGGAAGCAGTCAAGATGTTCTTCAATTGATGAATGGATACATGAACTGTGGTGCTTTCATACAACAGAATATTATTCAGTAATAAAAAGAAATGAGCTATCAAGCCATGTAAAGATATGAAGAAAACTTAAATGTATATTGCTAAGTGAAAGAAGCCAGGATGAAAAGGCTACATATTGTATGATTCCAATTATGTGATATGCTGGAAAACACAAAACTACAGAAACAATAAAGTGATCATTGGCTGCTAGGAGTTTGGGGAGAAGACGGAAGGAAGAATAAGTGAAGCTTAGGAGATTTTTAGGGCTGTAATACTGTTTTATATGATACCATCATGGTGGACACAGTCCATTATTTATTTTTCTAGACCCATAGACGTGTACTAGATTTTTATACATGCCATTTAAAAGTATCTTTTAGGAGGCTGAAGGATTTGAGGAAGGAATGCAGACTATGCCAATGAAATCTGTTTTACAAATGTATGAAGCAACCTCGCTGAAGTAGATGCATGGAATAGGTGCTGATCTCAGTATCTCTGGAAGTGTGTAGAGCCTGTAAGACTAAAGGCAAAAGGAACTACAAATAATCACTGCACTCTTGTTGATAAAGTTGTTTCCTATGGGACTATGGTTGACAATTTTGATGCTGTTATACTTGTGTACGGGAATGGGAACATACAATAAATATATGCTAGAAGCCAGGTTTCTCCCAGTTGGAGTGGGAAATTACAGGTTAGGAAAGGAAGAGGTTGAATGATCCATGTGGCAATGGATTAGAATTGGAGACATCAGTATAAATTTACATTTAGCTTAATATAGATACGTTACATATAGAAATATTTATAGATATGTGTATATACACAGATTCATATAAACGCAGAGCATACTTTTTTTCTCTGTCAGCTGAGAAGGGCTAAAAGGGATGACAACAAGCACATCCAGCCCGAGATCTTGTTTTCTAGTACATTCTCTAATAAAAGGAACAAGCGCTTCATGGAGAAATGACTGATTCTAGAACTGGGCAGAAAATATCCATGATGAACTTAGAGCATCTTGTAGTGCCAGAGAGTAAGGAAATGCTTTAAAAAAAACCCACAGACAAAACCCTCACACATTGATGGGGTAGGCCAGAGGAGCTGAGGCGACAATTAAAAGAGCTCCCAGTGGCCCAAACTGGAACAATTTGAACAAAAAATTAAGTAAAGCAGTGTTGGATTATAGCCCAAAGTATAAAATAAATATCCATCAGTCCATAATAATACAAATAAAATGAATTGGATCAAATGATAAGTGGGGGAGAAGAGACAAATGTCCCATGCAGAAGAATTCCAAATAATTTATGTAGCTGCACTGTCCTCAAGGACATAGCACCCCACGCGTTAGGTGTGGGCCGCACATAGTTTCTTCCATGCAAAGTGTACAGTGTAGAAAGCGGAAAAAACAGGGTAACTTTGTAGTAAATAAACCTGACCACCACTACCTCAGCCAGATGATCAAGGCCAACACAATAGTCACAAATGATGTTGATAATACGTACACTTGATATGATGAAAATGGCACTTTACCTCCCAATAACCCATAACCCCAGCCATAAGAAAAGCATTAGACAAATCACAACAGTGTGGCATTCTTCAAAATGCCTGACTGCTACTCCTCAAAACTTCCAAGGTCATCAAAAACAAGGAAAATCTGGGCTTCCCTGCTGGCGCAGTGGTTGAGAGTCCGCCTGCCGATGCAGGGGACGCGGGTTCGTGCCCCGGTCTGGGAAGATCCCACATGCCACGGAGCGGCTGGGCCCGTGAGCCATGGCCGCTGAGCCTGCGCGTCCGGAGCCTGTGCTCCGCAACGGGAGAGGCCACAGCAGTGAGAGGCCCGCGTACTGCAAAAAAAAAAAAAAACCAACAAGGAAAACCTGAGAAAGCCTAAGAAGACATGACAACTCACTCAGCTCTCTGCCTCCTGCTGGTCCTGGTGAGGAAGGAACGGAAAGGATACCCAATGCCCAAGCTGGGAATTATTGCTCGATCAGCCTGTCCCATGTGAGAAATAGCTGTGGCTATTGCTCAGTGTCTAGGTTACAGCACTTCACACCATGGGCAGCAGGAAAGAGTGGGGCAAGGATCCCAGAGCGTTTAGGGAACACTGACCTCATGGGAACCAAAACTGCCTGGACAGCAATAATAACTGCTGACACTTATTGATAACTTACTATGGGGAAGCCACTCTTCTCTGTGATTTATATAGATTTACCTCTTTGATACTTATTTTTTAAAAACCCATTAGGTACATATATTATGAAATCCATTTTACAGATGGGGAGACATACTAGGAAGTTACAAATGGTTCCTGAACAGAGTTGGAAGTGGAGCTATTGAAGAGAATCCAGGAGTCTGTTTTCATGGCAAATTGAATGTTATGAATTCGCTCACATAGTCATGGAAACCAAATGATCAAAATAAGAGTATCTGATTAAGGGCAAGCAGCAGTTTGAAAGTAGCATAAGATTTTATTTTTGAGAATATCTTATTGTTTTTAATATTTTTTTGCCTTTCTTCAAGAAAAGAATTAACTTATAAGTATAAAATTTCTCTAATTTCGTTTCTGTTGTCAAATCCATGAGTAATTTGTGCAGAAACTGGGAGCCCTTTGGGGGGTGGGCATCTATACTCACTTTTGTGTTCCCAGTGTCTAGAATATACTTAATAATGTTTTTGAAGTGTTAATATTTTCTAAGAAAATAAGAGCATCTTATGGGGTTAATTTTCATAGGAAGCCCCAGAAATAATTGTTTTCACTAATGAGTCTAATCCAAGTACTGTATACTTAAGACTTGAGCTTGAATCAATGCTAAGGCCCTTCTCTTATAGTTAATTGAATAAAATGTCTGAAGCTTCAGACTTGTCTAAACTTCAATTCCCTTTACTGCTCTAGCTTTACTGCTTCTAGAACAACTATCTCTATGTGTTCTCCCACTGGGAGTGCTCTCACATAATTTAGTTCTCCCTTCCCAGAATTACAAATGCTAAAAACTGGAAATGATCTTGTCTGGGGCATGTGAATATATGTGCTCATGAGAAATCAACCCAGCTGGGAATATCCACTCAGGCCATAACTTTAAATCCACTGTGTGCTAAGGCTCCATGGTAGGGTGAAGGCTGCATATGCTAACAGAGCCATTGTTTCCCCAAATTTCTGATTCTTACCCAAGCAAACCCACTGTGTTCTAATCTATTATGTTGTCATAAGAAACGTGCAACATTACAGTCTGGTACATCTCTAAGTGTCTTTAGGGGATTCTTTGTTTCTGTCAATTTCTTGGCTTTTTCCTATAAGTCAGATGGATATAACTACCTAAAGCAGAACTCCTGGGGAAATCTCTACATGATCAGGCTTGTGGGAAAGTTCAGGACCAGGTGGTATTAAAGAAATTATGATAATTTTCCTCAGATGCCCTTTAAACAAGCCAGCCTCCTGGAATACGAGAGAAATGGGATTTGTGTCCTAGCCCTCTTAAAGCCATGTCTGTAACTCTAGGCAGTGTGTGTGTGTGTGTGTGTGTTTCTTGTACTTCAGTAAGCAAAATTACTTCAACATAGGGCCTTTCCTCTTAGGTTCTACCTGCTGTCATCCAATGAAACTTTACATATTTACAGTTTTGTCTGTGATTATATAGCTTATCATTACATAGCTTATCATTGTGATTATATAGCTTGTCATTCAGTTATATACTGAACCGAACTTGAGTCCACTCGCTTGCCACACAGCAAAGCCAATTTACTGACATTAGCTTGTGGTGAAGGAAAGTACAGCATTTATTTGCAGGGAACCAAGGAAGGAGAATGGGCAGCTCATGCTTAAACAACTCAAACTCCCTGATGGCTTTCAGGGAAGGGTTTTTAAAGGCAATATTTGGGGGTGAGGGCTGCAGGAGGCATGACTTTCTTCTGATTGGTTGGTGGTGAGGTAACAGGGTGGTGTTTCAGGAATCTTAATCACCAACATTCTGGTTCCAACAGTCTGGCGTCTAGTGCTTGTGGTCAGCACGTAGTCACCATCCTCCTCGTTGGTGGCGGGCAGAGGGAAGGGGGGTGGGTGTCTAGTTTCTGCAGAACAACTCAAAGATATGTGTCAGATTGTATGCATGTCCCTTGAGGAAGAATTAGGACTCTTCTGTCACTGAACTATTGTCATTACTTTTCTTGTTTAACTACTTTTCCTTTGTTTCTGCATTCCCTTACGTCCCTAATTAGTAACTGCTTGTACAGGGGCTCTTTGGAACTCAGGGAAGACATAGGAGGCTAAAGCCTTCTTCTACAAACAAGAAATGGGGAGAGGGGTAGCATGGAGGGGCTTTTGTACTCAGGAGTGCCCTGCAGAGTCCTGCTCGTTTTTTTAAGGTCTCATGTTGTGTTTCTAAAAGTTCAGTTATGTGGGGATTTAGAAGAAACTTTTATGTGACATCCATTTGCTGCAATGCCATATCAGAGATTTCTTTTTAGGCAGATAAATTTAAGTATTGCTTGGCTTTGCACCCTCACATTCACTTCTTCCACCACAGCAATAACATTATAAGAAGCTTTATCTCAAGTAGGAAAATGGAAAGTTTTTTTTTTTTTTTACAAGAACTTAATCGTGGAAGACTTATTCACAGATGCACATGAATCAGAATATGCCTTCTGATCATGCAAAGAAGTTCATCTCATCTCCCTTGGCATCTTAAAAGCTTATGTGAGTCCCAAGTTAAAAGAAAAGACAAATTCTACTGCTGGCCTGGTCTTTTACAAATCTACCCAAACAGATTAGAAAAAAGATCTATCAGTAATCCAAGAAGCCTGGAATTTGGAAATTCTCAGATGACTGCAACTGTGAGTTTTTGCCAACTCTTGTAGCTTAGCAGCGAACTGATTCCACCAGGGAAACATCTAAGTACCTGACTCTTATCCCCTGCACCCAATTGGTCAGAAAGTTCAAATTAACTCTTTAACGTAGGTTTTACCCTTCCATCCAAACTACCATCACCTCAGTCCATGCCTTCCCATCTCTTTTCTGGGCTTTTCCATGGTCTGCTTCTATTAATGCTGATCCAAGTCTTGTTTTCATGGAGTTGCCAGTAACTTTCCTCAGAAGATAAATACAAATGTTACTGAACACAATCATGTGACTGATGCACAGTGAGGCCAAACAAGCCAAAACGTTGGAGTTTAGAGCAGAGAAAGGTTTACTGTAGGGCCAAGCAAGGAGAACTGGTGGGCCATGCCTCAGATAACCCCAGACTCCCCGAAGGCTTTCAGCAAACCATCTTCAACGGGCAGGTTCAAAGGGCGGGGTGGGGGGGGGGTGTCACAGGGCATGTAATCAGCTCATACACAAGTCTCTGATTGGTTTATGTTGAGGTCACAGGGCATCATTATTCCTTAGGTGCCAGTAGGTCTGGGGGCTCATGATCATCAAGTAGTTAATTTCTTCCCTTTTGGTGGTGGTTTCAGCATCTGTAAAACACCTCAGGACGTGTGCACCAGATATATTATCTAGGTACTTCAGAGAGGAGGTACAGCAGAGGATAAGGGGGAAGGGTCCATCCCGGAAAGACCCCATAGGGTCCTGCTCAGTTACACAAAAAACAAAAGCTAACCATGTTACTTCTCTAAGAAACACTCTTAGCAACCTGTTGTCAATGCCTGTCATGCCTCTCAATTTGAGGATCTTGTGTGTCTCCAGAGACACAGTGGATGTACTTTGTGACTCAGAGCCTGGGACACTTTTCTGGAATGTCCATTCAGCCAAAATTCAGAACCAACCTATTGCCTGCCTCTTGGGCATCAGGCATAGTACACTGTCCTCAATAAATTATAATTTCACATATTATCAAATTAAAAACCATAACAAAAAATGAAAGCCGATGAAACAGATGGTTGCAGGTAAATTTGACTTTTTCACCGGGAAGCCTTAGGCTACAGGCTCAGGCTCCCTCGAGCACGGAAGTGCCCTTCCTCTACTGTTAGCAGGACTTTGGAAAATTATAGAGACAAGTTTCTCCGCTGGGACCTCAAAGTTCTTCAAAATCGACTCAGATTACATTTCCATTGTCATCTATCAGCTTTCCACTGTTTTACAGATATAAAACAGCCTTGCACAAAGTTCAGACTCACATTCATTCTTCAATATTCATTTCACGTGTCACTTCCATGGGAACTTATTTTAATTCCCTCAATCCAATTAGTTGCTTGCTTTTTGTCTCACAGAAAAAACTTGATCACAATTTTTTTGCAGATTTGTGGCAGGAAGAATTGTGACAGACCTGAGGGCAGTTGGGGCAGAGATTTGCTCATATCTTTTATAGTGAACTCTTCTAGGTTGTCTGTGCTTTTCACACCTCTGAGCTGTTTAAGACTTTTAATGGTGCAAATGATTCTTTTCAGGAAATACAAACAAATTGGGTCCTTGTGGAGTGTATTCAATAGTTGACTATTGTCCTGTGGATAGACCAGTGTTACATGGACTTATAGATGTGTTTTTGTTTGTTTGTTTGTTTTTTGCGGTACGTGGGCCTCTCACTGTTGTGGTCTCTCCTGTGGTGGAGCACAGGCTCCGGACGCGCAGGCTCAGTGGCCATGGCTCACGGGCCCAGCCGCTTCACGGCATGTGGGATCTTCCCGGACTGGGGCATGAACCCGTGTCCCCTGCATTGGCAGGCGGACTCCCAACCACTGCGCCACCAGGGAAGCCCTATAGATGTGTTTTAACATTCCTTATTGACTATATTTGTATAGCTTTTAAAAAAATTATGCTCTGAACTGATTGTAACACCTTACCAATTCCCTTGTTAATTAACAAATTTAGTAAAATCTTTTACGTTTGCTCATTTTACATTTTTGAAAGCCATGCTTTTATCTTTTAAAAAACACTATCCTGGACTTCCATGATGGCACAGTGGTTAAGAATCTGCCTGCTAATGCAGGGGACGTAGGTTCGAGCCCTGGTCCGGGAAGATCCCACATGCCACGGCGCAATGAAGCCCGAGCGCCACAACTACTGAGCCTGTGCTCTAGAGCCCACAAGCCACAACTACTGAGCCCACGTGCTGCAACTTCTGAAGCCCACGCTCCTAGAGCCTGTGCTCTGCAACAAGAGAAGCCACTGCAATGAGAAGCCTGCACACCACAAGGAAGAGTAGTCCCCACTCACTGCAACTAGAGAAAGCCCACATGCAGCCAATAATAAATAAATAAATTGGGGGAAAAAACCCCACTATCCTTTAACATGCATATACTTTAGTATTATAATTGCTATTTCTTCCACTAAATTGCAATTTTCTTAGAAGCTTGATTAGTGCTTAATACATGTTAAGCAAAAGCAAAGAATAAATGCATTCATTTTGTGCTTTTGGATGTGACCAGAAATAAGGAGAGTGAGTAACTCAGTTGTTCATCACATTTTTAAAAGTACAGACCTCTCTTGAGAATCCGTTGAAAGTGTGAAACTTCTTACCAGAAAAGTGCACTTATGTGTAGACAAACACAGCACAATTGTAGGGGAGCAGAATTTACCACCTCAAAATATGTGTCTTTTGCATGAGGATTATTTTAGGCTGGTTATTGTTTAAGAAACAGCAGACGTGGGAGGAGCGCTGAAAATCAAAGAGAAGTTACCCTTTTGTAAGAGACATTTACAGTACAAGGAAAACCTCCATTTATGAGTGTCTCCTTCCCTGTACCAGGAAGAGGAGAATGACCTTATCTCTAGAAACTCTTATCAATGGCCAAGGCAAGAACTTAAATCTGCCTAACAACCTCACCCTAGTTTCCTGTGCTTTTCCTGGTCACCTGCCGAAACGGACTCCTGTTCCCTCAACATCTTTTGTCTTCAGCTGAAGATAGTTTTTTTGTTTTTTGTTTTTTTGTTTTTTTTTTTTTTGCGGTACGCGGGCCTCTCACTGTTGTGGCCTCTCCCGTTGCGGAGCACAGGCTCCGGACACGCAGGCTCAGCGACCATGGCTCACGGGCCCAGCCGCTCCGCGGCACGTGGGATCTTCCCGGACCGGGGCACGAACCTGTGTCCCCTGCATCGGCAAGCGGACTCTCAACCACTGCGCCACCAGGGAAACCCTGAAGATAGTTTTAAGATGATGACTTTGCACACTTGGGCAGGTTACTGTTTTCCTGGGTCTCTCCCATGTTGTATAGGAGATATACATGTTATTAAACTTGGGTTTTCTCCTGCTCATCTGTCTTATGTCAGTTTGATGATGAGACCAGCCAAAGAACTTAGAAGGGAAGAAGGAAATTTTTTCCTCTCCAACACAGTGCATGTAATTTTAGTGATTTAATGGTATTTCCAAGTTCATTCAGGCCCCACCCGCCTGTTAAAAGCAGCTTTAAACGCTGTGAGTTGTTTAAGCTTTTTGTGAAGTGAGCCACGTCGGAGCTCCGTAGCCTCAGTTTTATCGCTTCAGCTAAGAAAAACAGTTCAGCAAAACAAAACAGCAGATCCTGTCTCACTTTATAATCACTGTGTTATAATAGTCATAACAGCAAACATTCTTGAGTTTATGGCAGAGAAGCTTTTAAATATTCCTGTTCTGAGCCAGTTCCTCCACAATTGCTTAAGAACAAATGACTAACTATAATTCAAATACATGGATAAAGATGATACATGCAGAATATGGATGCCATAAAAAAATACAAAGAGCTACAGCTTTTGGAAAGAAGTCAAATACCCAGTTAGAAAAAGGACCAGGGACATTTGCCTTCTCAAGATGTTTTATTTTTGTGAGAAACATGTCAGGAGTTGATGAAATGAAATTCATATTTTGAGGCAAGACAAGAGAAAATGAAATAAAAATGTGTTCACTGCCTGTTTGGGCCTCCCCTCTCCCCTCGGGTGTGCATTGTGCATCTGCTTTACGTCTTAACCAGACCTCCCCAGTGGCAGAAATACCTGCTCAGCCATAAAGACCCATTTTTCTTCTTCTGGCCCCAGCCATGTAACTCCTTAGAAGACGGCATTACTTACATATGACCTTACGAATAGTACTAGCTTTATTACTTGTACTCTGCCTATTTGATAAGATTATTGTTTCTTGTGTGAGATAAAATTCATAGTTTATGGCAAGACAAGAAACATTGAAACATAAAAATATTTCTCTGCCCTTTGGCCTCCTCCCTCCCCCCACCTCCTATGCACTGTGTGTCTGCACTAGGCATCTACCAAACCTCCCCCATTGGCAGAAATACCTGCTCAACCATAAAGAACAACATTCTCCTAACATCAACAAGACAGCTCCTTAAGAGGTAACATTCCTTCTTGCTCTTATAAGGGGCCACATGAAGCTTAGCTCTGGGCGGTGTAAAATGTCAATAATACATCATTTAACGTACTGCCCTCTGTCTCCAAAAACTTATGTAACTGCGCCTTGACTTCTAACAGGTGGAACAATTCTCGGTGCTTTCTGAGATGCTCTTCCCAGGTTATAATCCTCAAATTTACCTCAAGTAAAGTTTTCCATTTCTTTCTTAGATCGACTGATTAACCTTTTGTTGACACTTGTAGTACCAAATGTGTGACTGAGCTCCAATAAAAGTAGTGACAACTAGGCAACTTGAAGGGACTGATCAAATGTATGGTCCTGTAAGATCAATGATGGTAATAGTGTAACTCTGGATATGGGAAGAAGCAACAAGGGGGAACCCTTTCCAGGACCATTACAGGCTAGTAAGACAGGCGGCCCAGAGGCTTTTGCCTACTATTGACATGGCCAAGTCCAATAACAGCACACTGAGTGGCCCATCAATGAAATCCTTGCCTGACCTGGGAATAAGCATTCCTAGCACCATGGGACAAACTGGTCATGAAATACCTCCCAAATCTTGGTAGAAATTAAGACCAAAAGGGAGGGGATTATAAAGTAAAGAATGTTGCCCACCACCCAGTTCTACAAGAATCAAGTCATTAGCCATGGCCGTCGCTGACCTATAGCACACGCTGAAAGGGATTCGGGCTGAAAATCAGGATGAGGCCCTCTGTGCTCTAGGAAAACTGGCAGAACTGGCCCTCGGATAGATGCATATTTTCAGGAGAAAATTTTATGAGCCCAGTTTTTCCTATCTTCCCATACTTAGAAAAGCACTAAAGCCATTAACTAAGATATCTGTTCTTCGAGACTCATAATAACCTTCTATCAAAATGTGTGCCTCATTGCACACACCCCTTCACCAAAATCACATATATACTGGCTTCTCCCTCTAGTCTCTGGAAGCCCTCAGAGCTTTCTGAAAGACTGTTACCTGGGTGAAAATCCTCAGATTGGGGCTTCCCTGGTGGTGTAGTGGTTAAGAATCCGCCTGCCAATGCAGGGGACACAGGTTTGAACCCTGGTCCGGGAAGATCCCACATGCCATGGAGCAACTAAGCCCGTGCGCCACAACTACTGAGCCTGCGCTCTAGAGGCCCGCGAGCTACAACTACTGAGCCCGTGTGCCGCAGCTACTGAAGCCCGCGTGCCTAGAGCCTGTGCTCCGCAACAAGAGGAGCCACCGCACCGCAACGAAGAGTAGCCCCCTCTCGCCACAACTAGAGAAAGCCCACGTGCAGCAACAAAGACCCAACGCAGCCAAAAAATTAAAAAAAAAAAAATCCTCAGATTGGCTTGAATAAAATTTTCCATTTCTTTCTTAGACCTATTGATTAATTTTTTTTTTATGGACGGGATTCTATGTATACTGTTCTGGGAAGTTACATTATCTGGTGAAGAAGAAGATAAAAGCCAAGTCTCCCAGCTAACTTAGAAATATAGGCTCTGCTCACTATTATTACCTCAACATGATATTCTTGTTTATAAAAATGAATATTTAACATCCTAGGGAGACTCTTAACCAATATAATTGGATAGTAACCCAAAGCTTAGTTAATCATTCTCCTTATTTTCAAAGAGAATGCTTAGTTATAGTGGAATAGATAAGATTCATTCCTTTTTGTTGGAAAGGAATTGTTAACTATTGTTAAATCTATATTGTTATAGATTTAACTATTGTTTAACTATTGTTAACTATTTAACTATTGTTAAATCTATATTGCTATAATTGTTAAATCTATATTGTTAACTTTATGCATTATTTATATGGTGTTCTTACTTTTTACTTCCTTTGACTAAAATAAGATGAATAAATATATACTGAACTTCATTCTGAGCATGGCAATTTGATGTCATTTTCTGTTCTTTAATTAACCTTCGTGGTATCTGTGGAGCTGACTAGCAACAGTTCAAGGGAATGCAGCAGCCCTGCTTGCAGAAAAATCATGCCCAGGAAGCAAACACCATTTTAAGACATTTTGGAAGTAATATAGTCCATTGAAAGTGGTTTCATGTACTCACTGCTATGATCCAATTACAGTTGTCTTTAGAAAAATCTATAGCTTTAGCGCTTATTAAATCATGTATGTTAGTAAAGCCTATTTTGAAATTTTGATGCATTTTTCTTAATCGAGTTAGGATCTGTCAGGTCACTTATTGAGTTCTGATTTAAATTGCTATGGTCATTTCAAGGACTATTTTCAATGACAGAATATAGAATTAGATACTATTTATTCCTCAGTGCCTTCTAATACTTGGTGAGCCAATGAAAGGATCCTCCTTCCTAGATAGTTTGCTAAGCATTTATAAGAATAGAAAAAAGTTAGTAGTACTTCTATTTATGTACCTAATCAGCCTATTAACATTTTATTTCTATTTCCTCCTGTCTCCTGAAGAGTTCAAGGAAAATCAGTGAGAGATTTTTCTCAGCCTGGGGAGAGGGTGAGGAGCGTGTTCCTTTTTTTTTTAGATGCCTAGGATAGCAGAGATATTCAGATAGGCAATCGGCTGATCCTCCAAGTGTGGGTCAGAGGACACTTTTCAATAAAAGGCCTCATGAAACAGATATTCTCATGGATATTCATTCTTCGTTCTTTTTCGGCCCAGACCCATTATTCTTTTTCTTCGTCTTCTTCCCCTTTTTGGGGAAGTTGCATTCCAGATTAGCCTCTTCTCTCAACACTTAGGTAATTGTTGCAATAGTTACAGTGATATGTTCTCGTTAGGTGAGTAACCAACTGACTAATTACATGAACGATTTGTGGTATTCGGATAGTTGAGCATTTTATTGTCCCCTTCTTGCCCCTTTGATTTTCAAGTATTCTTAGATTTCTAATTGCTGGCTGTGTGTAATTTTGTTATGTGAGTTTTCCAAGTTCTATATTAACAGCTCTTATCTATGTTCCCTTTTATACCTTTTCCCTTAAGAACTGCCTCCAAACTCATGTTTTCAATTAATATGTTATATTTAGGTGGTTCTCAAAACTGCAGTGTTATGGACTGAATTGTGTCCGCCCCAAATTTATGTGTTGATTTCCCAAATCCCAGAACCTGAGAATATAACCACATTGAGAGATAAGGTCTTTAAAGAGGTGATTAAGTTAAAATAAGGCTGTGAGGGTCAGGGTCTAATCCAGTAGGACTGGTCCTTATAAGAAGAGGAGGAAACGCCAGAGTGTACGGTACAGAAAAAAGGCCACGTGAGGACACAGCTAGAAGGCGACCACCTGCAAGTCAAAGAAAACCCCTTGGAAGAAACCAATGCTATACTATCATTTGAACATGTCCCCCCCCCCAATTCCCACGTGAGATCCTAATCCCCAAGGTGATAATATTAGGAGGCAGGGCATTTGGGAGGTGATTAGGTCATGAAAGGGATGAATGGGATTGGTGTCCTTAAACAAGAGAACTCGGAGAACTTGCTTGCCCCTTGCACCATGTGAGGACAGAGGAAGAAGTCAGTCTGCAACCCAGAAGAGGGGGTTCACCAGAACCCAACTGTGCTGGCACCCTGATCTTGGACTTCCAGCCTCCAGAACTGTGTAGTTACAGTGATAGCAGCCTGAAGGGACGGAGATACCTGCTGATACCTTGATCTAGTACTGCTCATCTCTAGTACTGTGAAAACACAAGTTTCTGTGGTTTAAGCCACACAGTCTGTGGTATTTTGTCCTCGGAACTCTAGAAAACTAATACTAATAATAAGCTGCAGCTTTACATTCCTAGAAGTCTTCCGAATATCTTCAACACCTCCCAGTTCAATTCCAGATGATTTCTACATATTTGGTATGGTCTTTAACATTATCTTTTTCCCAATGAGGCTTGAAATTCCCGAGCACCTCTTCTGACTGGTATCCTGAAATACAATTCTGACACTAACCACCTGGTTTAACCCGTGTCACATTCCACAGGTTAAAGGGCATGGTCCCCAACAGAGCTATCCTCACTTCAAACACCAGCCACACTTTAGGGTCTCCAGGTTCCCCAAACTTCTGTCCAATTGGATACAACTCATGGGTTCTTAGGATTCCCTCAGGTTCAGTAATTTGCTAGAAAGACTCAGAGAACTCAGGAAAGTGTTATGATTACAGCATTATTATAAATAATTCAAATCAGAACCAGCCAAGTGAAGAGACACATCGGGCAAAGTCCAGAAGGGTTCCTGATGCAGAGCTCTGTGCCCTCTCTCTATGGAGTTAGTATTCATCACTTTCCAACAATGGCTTCACCAACCAGGAAGCTCCAGGGAGCTTCGGCATCCAGTTTTTATTGGGATTTCACTGTGCAGGCATGGTTGATTGAATCATTGGCCACATGACTGAACTCAGTCTACAGTCCCAGCTTTCTACTCAGCTGTGCTGTTCTTTCTGGTGATCAGCCCAAAACCTGAGTCACCTCATTTCTTAGCATAAATTCAGGTGTGATCCCACAGGCTCATGAATAGTAAAGATACTCCTATTACTTGGAAAATTCCAAGGATGCAGAGTCTTCCTTCCAGGAAACAGGGATAAATGCCATTCAGGTTCTTTATTTTACAACTGCAATCTTTGACTTTATTCTTATTTTGTGACACAATACTCAATTAGTTACCATATTGAACAGGTTCTTAAATAATCCAGTAATTCTCAGACACTGTTTCTTATTCCCAAGCTACTTCAGACTCTATTATGCCTTGCTTAGACTACTGCAGTGGCTTCCAAAATAGTTATTTCTCTTTCAGTTTGCCACTGTCCCTGTTATAAACACCACAGTCAAATTAATTTTCAAGGCAAATTTTCAATTGTTTTGCTACATTTCCAAAAACTCTCTGCTTTTCAAAAATAAATCCTATTTCTTCAATCAAAGTTTTCTATCTGACCTTGCCACACAGTTACAGCCTTAACTTGAAAATGAACTACTACTTAATTTTTACAGACACATTATAATTACCTACAGGCAACATAGTATAGTGTTTACTGGAGTGAATTTAGAATCAGATAGATCTTGATTCAATAAGAAAGATTGAATTTATTTACTAGCTGTTTCACCTTACTCAAGTAACTTAACCTCTCTGTGCCTTGGCTCTCTATTTTATTAAATGGATATAATGCTTACGTCATAGGAATACTTTAGAGATTAAATGATGTAAGATATTTATTGGAGTGTCTGGCACTAAGAAAAATATCAACCACCAGGAGCCACTTTTATTTTTATTTTCTTCCTCTAGAATGCCTTTTCTCCGTCCCCACAGGGAGGTTTCCCATCCATCTTGCTATATCCAATTCAGAGATTTCCTCCTTTCTGAAGTTTTTCTTAATTCCCCCCACCCCCCCAAACCAACCAGATGTGAGTTCTTCCTTTCAAACTGCATAGCACTCTCAGTTCCTTGCAGGTAGTTTTCATGATGTTTTGTTTATAATGTCAATGTTATAGTGTCCTTATTCTGCCCCCTCACAACGTTGGGTTATATGGCCATTGAAGGCAAGGGTTATCCTATGCATCTTAAATTTCCCATGGCTCTAGGCACAGTCCTCACACTTGATGGTCATTGTTGGATTGAGTCGTCTGTAATTTAAAATTTGTGAAAGACTTTTTCATATGAAATGCATTAACTTAAATGTTAGAACTAAAAAATCCAGGAGTATCTTATTCTCTTATAGTAATAAAGATTTTTTCTTTCCTTTTTTTTCCTGTAACAGTGTAGATAATGTCACAACTTTTCTGTGAATTTTTTGCTTTAAATACATACATACCCGTAAACAAAAGAGCTATCTATTTTTTAAAATCTACTAGATACATGGCTTTATTTCTAATTTTCAGAATAAATTTTTAATTGGGAGGATAGTATGCACCCTTACAGATGCAAAACTAAGATTCTGAGAAGTTAAGTGAACTTTCCTAGGTGACACAGCCAGATCGCAAATGCAGGTCCATCTGACCCTAAAACCCATCCCATTTCCAACATTCATTATATTGCCTCTTGGCAAAATTCCTACATACTGCTGTACAACACATGTAAAGGAAACAGCCTCTAGGCTAAAGGCTCAGTTAAACCTTTCAAAACAAACAAGTCAGGGGAGTGAGTGACAAAATAAAAACAGAAATGTGGTAATGCTTCCCAGGGCTCGCAGTGATATTGTGTGGACATGAAGTGATTAAATACCTGCACCCTATAAGAAAGGCTGAATTCACTCTGGGAGCACAGGACTCATGTCTTGGGCATAGCCTTGGCTGAGAGCCAAGCTGGAGGAACTCTAACACAATGGAGATATTGATTGAAAACCATCTCTGAGTTGGAAGCACTGAGTTCAGTTAGAACACATAGGAAGGAGACTGGCTTTCTTCGGATGGTAATTTGGTAAATATAATTAATACTGATGACATTTTATGCAAGGTAGCTGAAGCTTGTGAATTGCTGGGCCAGTTACAGCAACTATGTCTATCTCTCTGGTTATAAGCATGTTGAGTCTATGTCCCAAAACATCTAAAATTCTTTTTGAGCAGTGTTAGAGATCCAATGGGATAGGGCATGTCTACTTCCCAGTCACGTCATTGGGAATCTTATTTATGGCTAGATGTGCATGAATGAATACTAGAGCAATGAAGTAAAGATACACTTGTGATTGGCACACTCAGACAGTGGAAGATAACCCTTGTCTATGAACGTTATGGACTCCAGGGGGTGCCATGAGGCAGGCTCATCTGCTTAAGTGCATTTAAAAGTCCATCCCAGGAGCTGCCCATTTGGGACTTCCTAGGCGACTGAGACTGAACTCCTGAGATAGCAACAGTCACCCCGTAGACATTTAGGCTTTCCCTGACCAGCAAATAAAACTCATGTCCAATGCTGGAGGTCCTAGTTTCAATCCAAGTAAACCCAAGGGTATTTTCTCCTGGGGTTGCATGAGTGTGAAGAGGTTCTCATGCAAAAGACAAACCCATTAGAAACTGCCTCTAACACTTAACTCAAAATGAAAAGTTTGCATAGTTAGACAAGTAGTACAGACTCTACCTCTAGACTGGATGTCAAGCTATCCAGTGACTGTGTATTCAACTAATTCTTCCTAGTGAGCAAACAGAAGTGTGTTTGTATAAGGAACGATGCAGGTGAAGCTAAAACAAACCATTCTTATTTCACTTCACAAATATTATCTTTGTCTCGCAATATTTTCTTGCAACATCATTATATACTAATACTACTTGAACGACACGATTTAAATTTATGTCCTAAAAATAGTCTGTAAGTACTGAGTTATTTTATACTACGCTTAGACCACTCAACTTATTCTTTTCTCTCTTGTACAGGCTTTTATTCTATCTAAATTCCTACTTAAAATCCTTGGTTAACTCTATTGACTATGGGAAAATCTCCTCTTAAAATATATTTGTTTTTGGAGAGTCATAAAATTCTTGTTGGACTTCCAGTTTTGACAATGCGACACAGAGACAGTTCTACATTTGAATATCTCTTGAAGATTACTCCTAACACCAAGAGAACCACACATACACACAACATAGACAAAATTAAAGATGTTTGTAGAGAGTTGGGGAAATAGTGTAAATAGAATTAATTCCTCACTTAACAGCCAAGAGTCAACCCTTTGTTTTAAAAGCCGATAAATCAGGTAATGAAACTGTGTTTTTTTAATGTCGTAAAGCTAAATACTGTGAGAACCAAGAAAGTAATATGATCAACTATTACATAGGCAGTGGCCAAAAGAAAGAAAAGGAAGGCGACAGAAAGCAAGTAGGAGATGCTCATTTCTTGTGGCCTCACACTGGATAGTCATTTGATACCTATCAAAATAAATAAAAGATTAAATATATTATATTAAATTATAGTTAGAGAAGTAACTGCTAAGAGTTACTTGGTGATTTATGTTCTGAATTCCTTTTAGGGTGCGTTGTTCATCAGTGACTACAGTGGCTAATGATTTAATCCTTGTAGAACCAAACAATGAACAGCATTCTTTGTTTTACATACATATACACACACAGAGTGGGAAGACCTCTAAACATGTGACCTAAAAAGCAGAAGGCATAAGACCAATGAATTTGGTCCTAAAATGAAAAATAAGAACACAAGCAACGGGTTCAGAAAAAAATATCTACTACACATATAATAACAAAATGACCACTTTTCATTGTATAAAAGCCCTCCATAAATCCATGTTTTATTTATTTATTTTTTGGGTCACCCCACACTGCTTGCGGGATCTTAGTTCCCCGACCAGGGATTGAACCCAGGCCACGGCAGTGAAAGCGCTGAGTCCTAACCCCTGGACCACTAGGGAATTCCCACATAAATCCATATTTTAAAATCTAACAGCTGAATCAAGAAAAATGATAAAGAACAAGAGAAGGTAATGGGGAGATGAGTAGATAACATTTACTGCATATTAAATAGCAAATTATATAGTGTATAGTATATGACAGGATATCATGAAAATCATAATTTATAGCATAGTGTATAGTATATGACATGATATCACGAATATCATATAATTTATAGCACTATGAATGAAAGAAAGTCAGATGAGGGGGATTGAGAGACGTGACTATCTGAGGGGAAGTTGCAGTATTACATAGATAACCAGGGGGGCTTCACCGAAGAGGTAAAGTCTGAGCAAAGACTTGAGGAGGGTGAGGTTAGCCAAGCAGATGGCTGGCTAGGAGAGGCAGAGCTGCCAGGGCAAACTTCCTAAAGCGTGATCTCTCCTGGCATGGGTTCAAGCTGAGAAGGGGCCGGAGGGACAGTGGGGGAGAGAGCAAGGAAAGGAGCAGCTGAAGCTGAGGCCAGGGGTGTAAGGGTGCAGGTGGGCGCCTTTCGGGGGCATCTGGGAGTCACTGCAGGAAGGCAGCTTAACTCAGTGGAAGGGACGATGGATTTAGGTGTTCAGCTCTGGCTGTGGGATTTAAAAGTGACAGTAGGGAAGCGAATGTAGAGACAAAAAATACAAATGACTCTAAAAGTCAAATGAAGAGAAATACAAATTTAAATAATGGTAATAAACCGTTGTCCTTCATCAAATTGGCAAAGATTAAAACAAACCCAACACAATAAATGGCTATGACCAAGGAGTAGAGAAGCAGGCACTCTTTCACTTTTCTGGTGCAAGTTAAATTGGTTTGAGAGCAACTAGCAAAATAAAAAATGCACCACCACTTTGATCCTACAATTCCATTTCTATCATACCCTATTGGTTTAGCAAAAAAATGTCCTAATGGTGTGTGTATATAATTATACACACATATAAACAAGGACATTAACTGTGTCAGGAAATGTTGGAATTATTCAAAAAGTGTATGAGATTGGTAAAGTAAGTTACAAAAATATATACAATGGAATATTATACTTTTAAGGAGTTATGATTACTCTGATATACTTGGATTTCTTTTTACTAGTTTTGTTGTGTGTGTGTGCGTGCATCTTATTTCCACACTTTTCCTTTGCTTCTCTTCATCCTCTTTTCCTTTTCTCTATTAAGTTAATCTAGTTTTCTTTATTACTCCCCAACCAACCATGAGTTTGGAAATTATCCACTCTATTTCTGTGCTTTTAGTGGTTTCCCTTAAAATCTCCATTAGTCTAAAATGGTCTCTACTCTGCTCCAACGTTCAAGTATTTGAGAACACATGACAGTAATCGTCACTTCTTTCCCTTCTTCCTTTTAGTCTGTCATACTTATAAACATACTTATGGTATAAATCAGATTGTTCTTACTGCCAGTTTTTGGATCGCCAATTCTACTTTGCTGTATGTGCTGATTCGACCTCATGCTTTCTCACGTGGCTGTGGATTTAAGATTGCGAATTAATCTTCTGCAGGGGCTGTTTGTGTGCTCTGGGCTCTGACTGTGTTCTCAGAAGGCAGTTCTGCTTTGGATCCTGCCAGTACCTCTGGGTTTCACGTGTCTCATACAGATTCTATGTAAATGTTTGGCCTTAGGGTGCTAGCTCCACACAGGCTGAACATATATGAGCCACTCTATCCCATATGGAAATGGCTGGCTTTCCATGTCATGCTGGTGCCCTTTTCTTTTGTCACCGGTGGTCCCAGGTGGATGGCAAGATTCCCTGGTTGCTGTACTGGGCTGATGTATGGACTGGATTTTTTCCTAACTCTTTTTGAAACAAAACCAAGCATGCCTTTTGAGGAATTCTGCCTATACACAGAATCCCCTGCATCAATTCTCTTTCCCAAATCGGCCAGTCAGTGATGATAAATCACTAACTCCAGGCCATAACAGGTAACTCCTTCCAAAACTGCTGTAGACTGTATCATAATCTCACAAGCACACACACACACACCCACCCTGGATAGTAGTCCTTTGTCTTGGCTTTTCAGAAGCCTCAAGTACTGATATTTTGTCAGAAGTTCCTTTTTAACAGTTATAACGTGCCAACGGCTCCATTCTTTTTCCCAACTTTACAGTTCAAATTTTCCTATTTGTTACATGTGTTGTCTTTTTTCAATGATGGTACATTTCCTTCTATGGTCAATCATTTATTTTATTTTACTTTTTAATTTTTATTGGAGTATAGTTGCTTTACAATGTTGTGTTAGTTTCTACTGTACAGAAAAGTGCATCATATACACATATACACATATCCCCTTCTTTTTGGATTTCCTTCCCATTTAGGTCAGCGCCAAGCACTGAGTAGAGTTCCCTGTGCTATACAGTAGGTTCTCATTAGTTATCTATTTTATACATAGTATCAATAGTGTATATAGGCTTCCCTGGTGGCGCAGTGGTTGGGAGTCCGCCTGCCAATGCAGGGGACACGGGTTCGTGCCCCGGTCCGGGAAGATCCCACATGCCGCGGAGCGACTGGGCCTGTGAGCCATGGCCGCTGAGCCTGTGCGTCCGGAGCCTGTGCTCCACAGTGGGAGAGGCCACAACAGTGAGAGGCCCGCATACCGCAAAAAAAAGAAAAAAAAAATAGTGTATATATGTCAATCCCAATCTCCCAATTCATCCCACCCGCCTCCTTTCGCCCTTAGTATCCATACGTTTGCTCTCTACATTTGTGTCTCTAGTTCTGCTTTGTAAATAAGAAAATCTATACCAATTTTTTCAGATTCCACATATATGTGTTAATATATGATGTTTGTTTTTCTCTTTCTGACTTACTTCACTCTGTGTGACTCCTTCACACCATACACAAAAATTCACTCAAAATGGATTAAAGACCTAAATGGAAGGCCAGACACTATAAGACTCTTAGAGGAAGACATAGGCAGAACACTCTTTGACATACATTGCAGCAAAATCTTTTTGACCCGCCTCCTAGAGTAATGAGAATAAAAACAAAAATAAACAAATGAGACCTAATGATACGTAAAAGCTTTTGCACAGCAAAGGAAACCATAAACAAGATGAAAAGGCAACTCTCAGAATGGGAGACAATATTTGCCAACGAAACAACTGATAAAGGATTAACCTCCAAAATATATAAACAGCACATGCAGCTCAATATCAAAAAAACAAACAACACAATCAAAAAATGAGCAGAAGACCTAAATAGACATTTCTCCAAAGAAGACATACAGATGACCAACAAACACATGAAAGGATGCTCAACGTCACTAATCATTAGAGATACGGTCAATCATTTATTTTAAATGTAAGCTCATCTTTGGTGAAATTTACTTATGTGCAACTGCTGTGAATTCTGAGTTGCTGAAGCATTTCTACATACTTCCTGAGCCCAAGATCTACACCAGTTATTATGTTACTTCCTCTGTGTGAGTTTCCCAAACCACAGTATAGTACAAATTCACACCTCGCTCCTGTACATATTGAATAGGCTGGGGTTTTTAATTTCCCCTCTGTGCCTCCCAGCAGTCCCTGAAAATATCAAATTCCTTAGATAGTAGGTAGAATTTTCTAGTTCCAGTTTCACGGAAGGTGCCTTCCCTCAAGACTTCTGGGTTTAGTCAGGGCCCTCTGTGATTTATCCTGTCCCCTCTCCCACAATCCCCAGACTGTGTGTCCTGACTCAGCTTAGGTCCTAAAACCCCACTCCTCAAAGGCCTTTATCCAGATGCATAGCTATAGCCTTAGGTTTGCATTCAATATTCGCTTATGCATTGAAGAAATTTTTTTTTTCTTTCCTTCTTTTGAACTTGACTACATAGTTAAAATTAATTTCTTAGTCTCTTTTATTCAACATTTCTATTAGTTTGGAAGGGGTGCCAACTGTGTGATCTCTACCTTCCACAGTGCCTAGAAATAAATGAAAGAGATGAGATCTTCCCAGATCTGAAAGTGATAACACCCAATCTTAAGACAAAAATCTTAGTATATTTACCTGAAATCTAATTTTTAACCTAAAAAACAGAAAAAAATGAAGAGAAAAGAACAAAGTAATAAACATCTTATAAACTGAGGTAACCGATGACTTCTTGCTTAGGTTATTGTACAAGATGGAATATGAAATCATTTGTGAATCTCGGTTGGGAAAATTTATTTAGCTCTTACTATGTGCCAGGCCCTGTATTAATCCCACTAGGCTCAGAACATTTAAGCAACTTGATAAATATCATACATTCAATTAAATATTTGTGCTGAGATTCAATACCAGCTATAACTAAAGTGTACTTTTCCCATTTTAATGTTTATTTTCAAGCCTGGGAGTCCACAGACACATTCTGAGAATCCAAGCTATAAATGTCAACCACAGCAGTAATTCACAATAGAAAGTCATTTTTGTGGAGCACACTTTTCTTCAGTCGACGGTTCTATAACTAGGTCTGAGGAGCCTTATAGTAGTGAGACAGGAAGGGGCAGGGCACAACCTTTAAAAGAATGACAGCCATGGAAGACCCGACATTAAACTGGTTAGAACCAGCTAGGTCCAAGGTGACGGGTGAGTCGACTTCCACTAGACCTGAAGCCTCATTGTGTGCTCATTGTACTATATTAGCATATGCTAAACGACACACACACAGGTGCCACGACAGTTCCGAGGCTGACCATAAAAGGCCAAAGAGTGAGCGGTGGCTCAATTCCTGGAAATCCCTGCTCCTTCCCCCAAATAGTTGGAATAATCCTCCCACTCATCAGCCTATGAAATTACCCACCTTAGAAAAACTGACAACCTCATACCGTGGTGCCTCTACCTTCTGAGATGGCCCACACTCTGTCTATGGAGTGTACATCTCCCTGAATAAACCTTCTTTCACTTTACTATGACTCGCTTTTGAATTCTTTACTGCACAAGACCAAGAACCCACACTGGTGGCCCGTCCCAGGGACTCGCCTGAAACCTGGGACATGACCATCCTCTCTGGCCCCCATTTTCTTTCCTGCAACTGGAGGACAAAATGTCCTAGGGTACTCTGAGGGATGGGAGAGAAATATTTTCCCTGAAAATGAGCCTGTACTTCGTTCAAGTTTTAGAAACACACCCACTGCCTCTCATACTTGTTCCACGATGAGGTGAGTTTGACAAGACTTTACCAGCTTTTCTGTTTTGTTTTCCCTGAGATTTTTTTTTTTTTTCTTAAATCGCAATCTTGACGGTGCTGCAGTAGGTTGAAAATGGATTTTCTCACATCTCTTTTGGGGTAGGTAGGGAGATCAGTTTCCCCCATGGCTGGCTGGCTTGTTTACAAAAGCTCTCAGGGGGAAGGTCCCGCGTGGGAAGCCTCCACATGCAGGGCTGTGGGGACCGGGAGGGGGGGGCGCAGCCCAGAACCTTTTCCCCCTCAGCTACTTCCTCAAAGCTGAGGTTCTTGCCTCACACAAAGTTCAACCCTTGGGCGGCCCTGCCTTTCCCACTGCAATCCAGAATACAGATTTCCTGAGGCCCATAGACAAGTTTGTCAATGCTTAAGTATTTAATCTAATCTCGTATCTAAACTGATTTTTTTCCTTTCCGGTCTTTCCTTCTGTGTCTGGTTTCCTTTTCATGTCATTGTCATTATCGCTGTAGCCTGCCTCCCTGCCCTCCCTTTCTTGACCATAGAGATATTGATAAGATTGGGAGGAGATGTTTACAAGGAAATAACTCAGATAACTGAGGGCACGGACTTATTTATGTGGGAAAACTGAGACCAGAAGGAGTCCTGTCCTTTAAGACTCTCAAAACCCCTCTACTCTCCAGGGGGATTTAAGAAATTTTAAAAAGCCATTTTATGGTTGTAGCAATTGTTGTTGAGGATTTTTATGGATTTTCAGACAGAGATCAAATGTCCGTGATTTTTGCAATGCTTCTAAAATACATTTGCAGTTCTTTATTAGTTTTTTTTTTTTAAACATGAGCTTTTCTGATCTATGGAAGAAACAGGCTGTTTTGCGACATCTGGGATGCTGTTGTGTCACAATAAGTTTATGGGAATGGGCATCTCTGTGGACTGCAGCCAGGTACGATGGACACACAGCTTTGAAGACCTCCTAACTGACCATTTTAGTCTGTGGGTCGACCCAACCGCAGCTTCTCCAACCTTTTTGGAGAGAAGACAGAAAACATGGCCCTACACCCAGATCCCACTGGCTTATCCAAAAGACAATCAGAACAACTCTGCCACGTAAAACTTGCAGCTTATAAAATGTCCAAATACAGTTTCATTTAATGAACACAGATTATGTCATGTAGACTTTCCTCTGTCACGTCGACTCTCCTCCAAAAAGAGGACACTAAAACATCAAGAGACATTTGCCCTAGATCACTATCTAAATACGTAACAAAACTGAAACCAAAGTCAGGTCTTCTAAATCCAAATTCAACTTTTCACAGCAAAGAAAAAGAAAAATCCTGATTTTACTCTGACTAGAAATTCAGGCTGCTGAATCCAGTTGTACAGTATGTGCACTGCACAAAGGCCCCCCGCTGAGGAGAGGAATCTGGCTAAAATTGTGCCCTGTGCTCTCCTGTCCAAGCCTGGTGCCAACTGGCACAGAGGACTGCATCTACCAGAGGAAAGGGTGACTATTTCTTCTTAAAATGTGCCCTCTGCTCTCCCAGCTATGTGCCCAGAGGCTTCTTTTTCTTAAAGGGGTTGTATTTTTTCTCGTCAAGGGAGCTTCATAGACTAGAATAAACCCTGGTTAGAACTCTCTAGAGAGGTGTCATTTGAGTAGGAACTTTGAGGGTGGGTGTGGGGCAGACAGCACAAGCCATTTTCGGTCGGTGATGTAATCATCCTACAGACTGAACTAATGGAACACATTCAATGCATTTGTTTTCTTTTTCAGTATAGGGTTTTTTTTTTTTTTTTTAATCTCTTGAGGTTGAAGCTGCTTCTGGACAAATGCTCCCAGATAATGGCTGGCCCACCATCCCGTTGTGCCCTTCTCTGTTCTTTCCCAGTCTTACAAGCCTTCATGGAGCTGCTCGGCTGTTTGAATTTGCCCACTGGTTAGGAATACATAATCTGGATTTTTTGTTTTGTTTTGTTTTGTTTTGTTTTGTGGTACGCGGGCCTCTCGCTGTTGTGGCCTCTCCCATTGCGGAGCACAGGCTCTGGACACGCAGGCTCAGCGGCCATGGCTCACGGGCCCAGCTGCTCCGCGGCATGTGGGATCTTCCCAGACCAGGGTATGAACCCGTGTCCCCTGCATCGGCAGGCAGACTCTCAACCACTGCGCCACCAGGGAAGCCCCATAATCTGGATTTTCACTCCCTTCTGGGTAAGCCAAGGTCTGTATTTCCCTATGTACCAAGATCTAGCTTCCCAACAAATAAATCTATGTTAAAAATCTGACAGATAATAATCAAGTAAGATGTAATCATTCCCATAGCGGAATCATTTTGGATAGCGCCAATTTTGAAGTGCCAATTCTTTTTTATTTTAAATAAATTTATTTATTTATTTTTCACTGCGTTACATCTTCATTGCTGCGCACGGGCTTTCTCTAGTTGCAGCAAGCCGAGGCTACTCTTCGCTGCGGTGTGCGGGCTTCTCATTGCAGTGGCTACTCTTATTGTGGAGCACGGGCTCTAGGTACGCAGACTTCAGTAGTTGTGACACGCAGGCTCAGTAGTTGTGGCACACGAGCTTAGTTGCTCCGCAACGTGTGGGATCTTCCTGGACGAGGGCTCGAACCCGTGTCCCCTGCATTAGCAGGCAGATTCTTAACCACTGCGCCACCAGGGAAGCCCTGAAGTGCCAATTCTTAAAAGTTAAGAGTTAAGCTAAGAAAATGAATCTCTGATGCTGGCAATGTGGGCATTGTCCTATGTGGGTGTGGTAGGCAGCCCTCTATAATGGCTCGCAATGAACCCTGCCTTTGGTATTTTCACCATTGTGTAATCTTCTCCCCTTGAGTGTGGACTGGACCTAGAGATTTCCTTCTAATAAATAGAATGCAGCAGAACTGATGGGCTGTCACTTGTGAGTTAGCTTATAAAAACTGTGGCATTGTCTCTCAGCCTCAGCTTGTGTACTTGCCTTGATGGAAGGAACCACCTGGCAAGGAGATGAAGGTTGCCTCTGGCCAACTGTCAGTGAGGAACTCAACCCCTCAGTCCAACATCTTACAAGGAACTGAATCCAACCAACGCCTCATGAGTGAACTTGGAAACTGATCCTTCCCCTGTCAAGCCTTGAGATCAACTACAGACCCGTCCAAGACCTTGACCGCAGCCTCGTGAGGGATCATAAAGCAGAAGACTCAGCTAAGCCTGGATTCCTGTCCTAAGGAATTGTAGGATAATAAATACATATTGCTGCTAAGTTTCAGGGTAATTTGTTACACAGCAGTAGATAACTAATACAGCAGGTACGTAGGGAATATTTAGGTAAGTGGAGTTTTTTCTGACATCCTATTATTTAGGAAGACGCTACCTGGGGGTGGGGACAGGGGGCAAAGTCTTGGTTCAAATTAGGAAATTTGAGATAGGTATTCTGAGGCACATTAGATATTAGAATCTAAACTAAGGCATATTCTCAGTGATTTTATCAAGATTAGTTGAAATAAGACTGTTAGTTTAGAACTACATGTGAAAGTTCAGATTATTGTTCACGGAAGGAAGATAAAATTTTCAGAAAAAAGCAAAGCACTGATCGGGTGATCATGGAAAAATTACTTAACCTTTTAGAAACTCAATTGTCTTAGTTGCAAAATGGGGCAATCAGACTAGAAGATTTCTAAGGCCCCTCTGCGTTTAAATTCTATGGATGAAACATAGCTGCTTCTAGAGTCACCAAAAAAAAAAAAAGCTTTACACCAAAGATCTAATTTACTGTTCAACATTCCCCTGTGTACCATTTATTACCCTTGGGAATTCTGAGGCTCTCCTGGAATTGTGAGATGCAAATTTCAAAATCCATCAATTGAATAAATGAGATACTAGATGACCAAAACTAGACCACTCTCAAAATGTGGTTACTTCTAACAAGACTTAGGAAATAAATAAATGCACACAAGAGAAAATCCTTGTGCCCTTCGAGAGAGCCAAAATGCTTAGGCAGCACAAATGCTTAAGAAGCAGTACGTAAGAAGCATGAATCATAAAACAAAATATTGACAATACATATTTCTGATAAAGAACTGACAGGTAGAATATATGGAGAACTCTTAGAATTCAGTCATAAGAGTAACAACCCAATGAAAACACTAGTAAAAGATTTAAATACCTCTCAAAATGTAAAGATTAGTAAAAGACTTCAATACTTCTCAAGATGTGCTAATGGCAAACAAGCACATGGAAACATGAAAAGATGCTGAACTACATATAGTCATTGGGGAAATGTACATTATAACCAGATGAAAACTCACACACCGATAATGGAAGTGTAAGATTACACAGCCATTTTGGGAATGTCTTTGACAGATTTTCCAAAAGAAAAACGTCCATTCATCCTATGAACCAGCAATCCCACTTTATGTATTTAACCAGGAAGAAGAAACGTCTGCACAAAACTAGATTTCTAAGAGTCGAAAGCTAGAAACAACTCAAAAGTTCATCAATAAGGGAATGGATAAACAAAATGCAGTATGTTCACACAATAGGCTATTAATTAGCCATATAAAAGAGCAAAGTGTGGACATATGCAAAACATTAAGTGAATCTAAAATCTTTAAGTGAAGGAAGTCAAGAACAAAAATTACATGTTGCATGATTCCATTAATATGAAATACTGAAAATGCAAACTAATCTAATGTGACAAAAGCTAATCAGTGCTTGCCCAGGGCCAGAGTCAGCAAAAGGAATGGATAGCAAAGGGACAGGGGAAAATAAATATCTTGTATTTCGATTGTGGCATATGGATCTGTCAAAGCGCTTTGGATTATACATTTTAAATGGATGTCACTTATTGCTTGTAAATTATACTTCAATAAAGTTAGTTTTAGAAATGACCTAGAGGTACGACAAAAGGGAAACAATCATAAGCAGAAAATTCAGTGATTGAGTGGGGTTTCAAATGAAAGACCTTATTTAACAGGAAGTAAGATTGAAATGGATTTGGTTTTGAGCTTTGGAAAATGCTACTCAGCTTCCAGATGTAAGCCAGAGGTCTTTCTTTACCTGTCAAATGTCTTTATGTGTAATTGTATCCCACAGTCCTGTTCTCACACCTAAACAAATCGAGGTTATTTATTCTACCTTTGTTCACTGATTTACTTTCTACGTAACAGCCTACTCCTGAAGGACTTCAGACTGTTCCAGATCTGTAAATGATTGTAGTCTTGGGCTTACTATTTTCAATGTTGACAGTGAGAGACATAAAGTCACCAGGAAAGACAGGTGATTTTCCAAGTACTTATGCTTTATGGTGGAGACAAAGAAGATAAATGACCAACATATCATAAAGGGGAGACTAAGAGAAACAAGATATTAATGTCATGTCCCAGGGGAAGTCTTTTGAAACTTCTCCAGAGGATTGGACTGATAAGTATACAGCACTCACCATTGGCCAAGCAGAGCTGGGCTCTGGAAATCTGGAGATGGTCCAGACTTAGACCATGAGCTAAAAGAAGTCTTGTTTGTATCTTTATTACATGAAAAAACATCAGCTTGCCTCTCAGGAATTCACCTTATACCAAGCACCATAAGAACTGAACATTTTGAACAGACTCGGCCTTTAAACCTTAGCGTGGAGGGGGGTGGGGAGGCACTGTGAATATTTTAGTACCAGTTTCTGCTTCATCATTTCACTGCCCTTCTTCCTTCTAACATGTCTGGCTTCTTGGAAAATCTGACTGATTTAAAACCTAGTTCTATGTGAATGGTATTTAGACAGGAATAGCCAATTTCAAAATAACAGCTTTAGTACAAATAGAGCAATAGGGACAGGTAATATTTTATCACTGCTTCTAGTTCACACTCAGTTCATAAAACTACTTGCTCTGAGAGCCAGCGTCTTAAGTCATTCGGATTCAATAGTGCTACTCACTGGGAGATCTTGAAAGGGTAGGGTTGAATTAATTAGGCAATGGAAAACCTTACTGGGAATAATGGGGTTCTTATGTGCATTTGGATAGCTTTGATAGGCAGCCCTTAGCAGAGAACAGGAGCTCCAATGTAAGCTAAGAGGGCCTGGGAGGCCTGGCTATACAAAGCAAGCAGGGTTGTTGCTTTTCTAACCTGGGACTTTGTAACTTTTAATCAGTTAGTGGTTTAATGAGATCTGAGTATGTTTTTAGTGCTGAGTTAGATGTTGATGCAGATTACAAAAGAATTATATAATATGTTTCCTGCTATTAATGATCGTATGTCACTTGAATAATGTGCAAGAAACATAGTATAATCTAAAATATATTTTAAACCATAAATATAAATATAAGGGCCTTCATAGGTGCCTCGTGAGTGTTATGCATGAGTCTGTTGAAGTATTGTGAGAGCTGAGTGAAGGCTGCAATCATTTAGATCTTCCAATTGATCTGATTCTACTCGAGGTTTGGGGGCCACTAAGAGGTATTTATTTCACCCTCTCGCCTTTAGACAGAAAAAGGTCTCCCTAGACCTTTGGCGTATTTACCTCCAAGTCATAAGTGCTCCCTGGTTAGTTATAAAAAGTGTTAGTTATAAAAACTGATTGTTTTTCCAACTAAAAAAGGTAAAATATAGAATACTTGGCACACATAGATGTAGTGTGAGGCTGATCTCTTGGGAAAGAAAATATGTAATGAATAGTTTTTGTGTTTGATAGAAGTGTTCATGTCATTTGTAAATAATTTTGACCCATGATACTTACGGAATTTGAAATTTTCAGGACTTTCATGCTAATATTTTCTTCAATATTCTTGCCATTATGTTATCCCTTGGTTTTAACTCAGAAAATCTGGATTTTGAAATGTGAGAAGCATTTTTTTTCCTTAGGAAATGCCGGTGTCACTTGTAGACCTTTTAGCTGTCACTTGTAGACCTTTTAGATGAGTTTCTCTGTTGCCAAGGTGGGAGGTGGCCCATGGCAAGGACCTGAAAGTGGCCTCTAGAAGCTGAGAGTGGTACCAGGCTGACAGCTAGCAAGACAATGGGCACCTCAGTCCTACAACCACAATGAAATGAATTCTGCTAACAGCCAGTGAGCTTGGAAGCAGGTTCTTCCCCAGAGTTACAGGATAGGAATGCAGTCTAGCCAACACTCTGATCTCACTCAGTGAGGTCCTGAGCAGGGACCTCAGCCACACCATGCCCAGACCTCTGACTTATAGGACAGTGATCTGATAAAAGGGTCTTGTTTAAACCAGTAAGCTTGTGGTGATTTGTTATATGGCAATAGGAGACTAATACACATCCTGAGTTGGAGTCTCAGTCACACCACTTACTAGATGTGTGACCTTAAGTGAGCTACTTTCCTCTTCTGAATCATAGTTCCTGTTTCTGTAAAATGAGTGTGGTGCTACCTCAGTTCTCACAGGAATTTTGTGCAGACTCGGTGAGATAACCTATCCTTTCTTTGTATAGTAGTTGACGTGGTAAGCACTAAATTTTATTATGAAACAGCAAATTTGTCTGTGGTCCATAAGCAGATGAAGTCCATTTCTTCATTTGGAGAAAATATATTTATAAGTATATATCGTATTTTTATACTCAGTAGGTATATAAAGTTTCTATAATATAACTAAGTATGAAATCGTTGCCTTCCTGGATTGCCATTAGAACACTATTCAGTGAGTACTTTGAAGCAAAGGGTATCACTTAATATTAATGCCTATGTAAGGACTCTGAAATTATATAATTTGAGGTTATGGTTCAGCTGCCTTCAGAAATGGAGTTACAGTGACCAAGTGTCCCTTGTGGTATTTTATATACTCCAGGGCAGTTTTTGTTTTGTCTGTTGCTGTTTTGGGGGAATAGAGTTTTTTTAAGAGAAAGGAGGACTAAAAGTATATAGGGCAAAAGAGAGACTGTGGCAGACTAGAGCTTTGGGAACCATGGAAAGGGCTGGAACTCCTGAGACAATCATGCAGCAGGACCAATATGCTACCAGTATAATAGACTCTTGGGGCATCTGTTTTCTATGAAGATGTTTAGCGGTGTATAAGTTCCTCTAAACTGATGCACAATCTTGGATATTGACACACACCCCGGATGTATCCTAGTGTGGCTAGCACAATGGATCAGTAATTGTTCATATTCTCTGAATGTCATATTCTGTCATGGCACTCTTTGAGAATATTTTAATATCCCCACAATGACAAGCATAGTGCTTTGCTCATTGAACAGTTGTTGAATGGAATGGGCCATCAATAGCGTAAAGAAATCCTCATGAGTCTGTCCCACATGTTTTTCTTTTAAGTGACCCTCTAACTCAGGAGGTTTTACACTTTTATGCCATGGACCCCTTTGCCAGGCTGGTGAAAAACACAAGCTTCTCTTCAGAATAAGTTGCTAAATACCCCCAAATAAAATACCTAGGACTACAAAAAAAAAAAAAAAATCCCTGGAAATCCATCTCATTATTCAAGATCTTAAAAATAATATAAGTAAAAAGAAATATAGATGACCACTAAACTACAAAAAATCCCTACCATTATAATCACAGGGATTTTTAAAGTAGTTCTCTAATGATAGTTATACTTTCAAGACCCAAGAAACAAGCTAAAAAAGTATGTGCTTGGATGTAGAATTTTTCATAAAAGGACTATTTTAAAGTTGTACTAAAAACTGGCTGTGATATTTCAAATAACTGGAGACTATCCAGAGAGACTTTTAGATAATCTTTTAAGTCATAAAAAGATTTTTGAAGTAGAATTATGTTAAGAAATTACTCAGCTGATTGGCAAACAGGTAAAGTACTTCTATACTTACTTCTATCTCAAGAGGAAAAAAAGGAATATTTCAAAGTTTGTATATTTATTTTCATGGAAATCTGAAGTTTACACACTGTTGCTTAATTCCAAAATATACTGGTATGTAAAAATGCTTCTGATATTTTATCTTCCGAAAGCGGACACTCATGTAATGCTGAAGTCATTGGTAATTTCTTCAAAGGTAGAGATCATAAACACATTTAATTTGTACATTATAGAGACTGCCTTAATGGGAGTAAGTGGGATGGCTTATCAACAACCACTCCCCCTTCTGGTAACAGGACACCAAACACCATTCCCGAGTCTTCCAATCCAAACTCTTTCTTGTGCAATACTTGCCTTTGGTTAAAAAAAAGAAAAAGTTGCCCATCCCTTATCATATCATACCTACATCTATTCACTTATTAAATAATATTTTTCTTACCAACTCCAATAGAAAAACACCCATGGTTACAGCCATTTCTCTTGCCTATTTTCTCCATTAAATCAAGACAATTAGACAAAATTTACCTTCACGAGCAGAGACCTTATTGAGAAGGACAGATGTGAATAAGAGATAAACAGCAAAGTGGTATTTTGTCATAAAACTTATTCTATTTAGTCACCAGACAAGTGACAGTTTCAACAGTAGGAGAAAACACACATTTGTAGATGTAGAGTAACTTGTCACTTTGAATCAAAATAATATTGTTAGTTGTCTACTTTAATAAGAGCTCTATGCCTTAATAATACCCTTCTGTGAAGGGAGGGATCGTCTAAGCTTAATAGCCTGGTGAGAAGTCACCATTTAGGAAACCAAACTACTTATTTCACGGATTAACTGTCACCAGGTGTGTTTTCTTTACAAAGCCTTCCAGACAGGGAGCTGTGTGACCTATGCACAACACATGAATATCTTCTTTGGTTTTTGCTACATTGTTAGAGGCATTTGTAGGGGATCATTCTGGATGATTCAGAGCAGAATCACACAACGCCCCTCAGTTTTCGTCTCTAGAACTTTCTCATTTTCTGCAATGCGACGTTGAGCATTAAAACAGATTTGGCAGTATCAAATTGTTTGTATTTCTTTCTGTAAGTGTGTGAAGCATTACAAAGAAAAAGATATGTCTGTCTTATGGGTACAATGGAGAGACATGTATGTACTATGACCACTAATGAGTACAAGTGGAAATCTATGTGTAGTGTGTTTTCAATTATTGTAATTATTGTAAAGGGTGTTAGAATGTTTTCTTTTTTGAATGCGAAGTGGGAAAACATGATGGAATTTCAGTTTGTAGTCTGTCTACAAACACTATAAATCTTAACTGTTAGTGGCAGAAACGTCTGTTTTACTTACAGTATTTGTTTTTCTTTGAAAACATAGTGCGTGCAAAAGTATTTGGATTGGGTTTTACAGAGTGGAAAAACAAATGAAACAAGAAAAAGAGCTGGTGGTGGTGAACATTGCAGTGTGTAAATTAAATTTCTTGTGACATAATTTGGTGAATTTCTTCTTTTGCAACAAGTAAGCTTGCATGGAGTTTTATTCCCGTGGAAACCTGGCACATTCAGCAATCTGCTCAATATCTGAGTAAATACAAGCACTTAGACTTCGGTTCCTATTATATGAATGTGTATTTGCAAGTAAATCTAGCTAATAGCAGCTGCTGCTGAAACTTGGCTACAAAGAGGTTTTTTTTTTTTTTTAAATAGAAATATATACTCATTCAGAGTTCTTGATAACAATTTCTCCTTTTTTGTTTTGTACATAACTACACCTCTTAGTTTTGTTTTGTTTTTTGTAAAGACCTCCAACTCTCCTAATCTTCTTTTGGATCGTGTTCCGAATTATGGCTCTCTGTGCATCAGGGATACAATGGAATCATCCAGGCTGCCATTTTTCTTGGAAGACAGTGGCATTCTCTACTGATTTATTTAATAGACAATCATATTTCCAGGTCTAAAATAAATCCAAATCATCAAAGGTTAAGATGACCAACTGAATGATTTTACTCATATATCTTCTTTGATATGAACGCTTAAGGATTTTAAAGTAGGAAGCTTCAACTGCTCTGTAACTAAAAAGGAAATTTCAAAATTTTTCTAGTTCTTCAAAATCCAGGTTGAGGCATTTCATAAGAACTTTGTAAATGCCAGTGAACTATGTTATCCATGCCTTTTCTGTTTTATTTAGAGAAAAATGAAGTATCCAAAACCTATACTTTCTGGACTGAAGTACAACTGTTCTCCCTATTGTCCATCAAACACTCACAGAGCTCCATACCCTTGGTTTGTTGTCAATTAGAACACTGGATAGCAGATTCCATGTTTAAAGTTTGATCACCCATAGACCTTTACGTTTCCTTCATTCTGTTCTGTGGTCTCCAACTGTCCCATAACTCAGGCACGTTACTTGGCAGATGTGTCAAGAGAGAGCGCTAAACATTTTCGATGTTTCAGCTGAGTAGTACCACCACTGCCAGAAGAAATAAATGGAGTATGTGTCTACTGATGGATCAGTGAATAACTTTTGCTTCACTTATAAGGCTGATACAGCCTGCCCATATTTATTGATATATCACATTTTGCCATTCAAAAATTATTTGAGGCAGTTATACTAAACTTACAGATTTAATAAACTCTAATATACAGCAAAGATTAATTAACTTTTCCTTCTTCCCACTAATAGAAAAAATTCTTAAAAGAACTATTGCAATTATATATAAAACTTAATTGTAGACTTCCTGTGAGCTAAGGTAAAAGATGAAACTCACAATGTTGCAAGGACTTCAGTGTATAACAAAAATTAGAATGAATTTAATTAATGTTTCTTTAACTGGTACCATCAACTCATCAATAGTTTGAAAAAACTGTAGGCAGAAAAACGTAATACATATGAAAATATATTCATAAATAAAATGGCATTCCTTACTTTACTTTTTATGCGAATTTAAAAATCTCATCCCATAAAGCTATTCTTAAGGATATCATGCTGAGGCACACAGACTCTTCTTGGGTAGAGTATCTACTTTTATGTATATATATATATAATATATATATAATATATATATTATATATATATTATAGTATCTACTTTTAGGTAGATATATATATAATCTACTCTAAGAGTGATCTTTTAGTCTACCACTGAAAACTTTTTACAAAAGCTGTAGAGATTTCAGAGGTCATAGACAATTTAGTTAACTGCCCATTTTGAATACAACATGCTTTGAAAAGTTTTTTTATGGTGCCTAATTCTTTATGGTGTCCTTTGAATGCTTCACTTGTCTCTGATATCACTTCAAAAATAGCATAGATTGCTATAATAAATGATTATTTGTGCTTGTATATATATGTATAAAATATGTACATATATATATATATTTCATAAAACTACCTGACACCTTGACTTTATATATATGGAATATTTTATATAGGATATTAGAATAGCTTTGTTTTCATTTAAAATATCACCTACTTCAAAAATATGATGCATTCCTAATTATAAACTTGGAACAAATGATAATTTTAATAAAAATAAAATTGGATATAATAATAAAAGTGCCTGTGATATGCCACTTATATACATTTATCAATTTCACCTTCACAAAATGCTATGCAATATTACTGTTTCTGATTTATTTTTATTTTTTATTTATTTTAAATTTTTTCTAAATAGGTGAGAAACCCTGAAGCTCAGAATGATTCAATAAGTTATTCAAGGTCACATAACTAGTGGATCTAGAATTTGAATCCAAGTATGTATGATTCTAAGACTCAAGTTCTTCCCACTGTGCTTTCCTATCTCTCACTATTCTTCCAGGGTAGTGGGAGGGAAACAATGCAACCATTCTTTCACACTTGACTCCTTGACCTGCAGTGCAAATTTGCTGGCACTCATACACTTTTCCAACCTGTGAATGCATTTGACTTGAATCTGTAAGCTGATAATTTGGCTCTAACTTTGTCAACTCTTTCTGAATTTGTTATGAAAAGAAACATGCATTCTGTACCTGCTAGATGAAAAGAGCTGCTGTCACCATGGAAGTATCATTTTTAAAACTTTCTGAAGTGGAAACTTCAAAGATGCTTTAGTTTTCACTGAAAATTTTATTTTGCCCTAGAATGTCGCTCCCAACTCAACAGAGTGGATGAGCAAGTAAGGCAACTTCACAAACAGTAGATTCTCCCCAGACCCTCCCCTATAATAAGTGGGCTAAAACCACCTACCACCTGAGAGCTGGACCAGGCACTATGGTGATGACATTGTTAAGATGTGTGGCATCTCTTCTCAGAAAGCCTTTCTCTGTAACTAGATGGAGTTCTGACGTCCAATGATGTCTTGCCTAATTCTTATTCTTTGATATCTACTCTCTGGTCACGTAATGTACTATGCTATATTTCTTTTATAACATGTAGATATCTTAATTTTATGCGAAGTTGCTAAAGCTTAGCCCACGTCAACTATGGGAGCCTTAAGTGGGCATCAAAGAATTAGTGCGTAAGTTATTCTGCATTTGTTGTCCCATTTGAAGTCACAATGGGCGACTCACAGATCCCTTAGTGGCCCATTTACTCTAGACTCCAACTCACAAGTTTTCAAAACTGCACCCAAAGTCAATTCAGCAATGAAATAAAACCCTACAGATTTTATTGAGTTGTGATAAAATGCCACAAGTTAATTTTATTGTATTTCATTATAGAGATTTAGTCTAACTGCAAATCATACTTGAACTAATGTATTAGGAATAAAAGGTTTGATGTTTCACAAAGAACGTTGTTAATAGTTATTAACACTTTTTTCTCATTAAGCTATTGCATATTATTATAAAATAATTGATTATGCAGTCATCCTTTTAGTCTTGGCATTTCTAAATATTTTCAATTATCTCTAGAAATAACGTCCACATCTACTTTTCTCAGCCGTGGATTCCAGGCAAGATCCCAATTATCTCTTAATGGTCATTCTTATAAAAATATATATAAATACCTAATCTGACAGCTAACTTGAAGAATATTATCTACAGTCCCAAGTAGATTTGGAATATAAAAATACCATTAAATATTTCTGTTTCTACTTAGTCTATATTATATATCCATGTAGCTTAAAAACAGTCACCCTTTCCTGGAGTGCAGACTTTGTTCTTTGTAAGTATTATGACTGAAGTGTTGGAAACATAAACCAGCATTCTCACTGGGTTGCTTTTGCTCAATTGTGACATTATTCTAAGATTTGCCAAAGAAAAAAGTTTAGGAACTCCAGGAAAATTGAGAAAGATTGTCTGGTTCCCAGCTATCTAGGGTAAATCTCAGGATGTCTGTGAGACTGCATCTGTATCAAACCATTTTTCTGCCTGGACACTCAACTTCTAGCCAGACTGTGCTCCTGATAGGAACAAGAGACCCAATTATCCTGTATGTCCATATGGCTACATTTAGGATTGGTTCCTGCCTCCTGTGCATTTGTTCATCCTATAAGAAAGGTTTGAGAAAGTTCCGTTTGGAAACTGGGATATCATTTGGATGGGAACATAACTCTTACCTCCACCTACATTGGTCACCCTATACTGGCATCTTCATCTCTTCATCACCAACACAACACAATGTTTTCAGTTTTTATACACTCAGCGAACTGTGTGTTGTGTAAATGGGGAAGGTTATCTTGAGCGGAGGAGGAATCCAGTCATTATGTTCAATCTTTCATTTAAAAGCATTTCTTGCGTACTTTCTACGGGACAGGCTCTACACCAGGCACAGGGCATACTGTAGGGGATAAAACAAATATGATAATGTCCCTCATGTTGCTTAGAGTGACCAACAATTAATGGCTTTCCCAAAAGGGCCCCGAAGAGTCCTATCAAAATTAGGAGTCCCCCTTTGATTTCCAAGGCCAACCAGAAACAGTCATCCTTACTTTCAGTGTGGCTGTGGATTGCCCTCTCCCCATTGCTCAGACTGAAACGTAATCCCAACGTGGTTTGGGTCCCTTGTTGACATTACTAAAATACACAGATAGATCACATAAAAGTAATCCTTGCTGGTGAGAAATCGCTTGTAAGGGCTAGGACTCAGGCAATAGTCTCTAGCATGGTGGGACAGGCTACTTGGGGCTCTTGTTTTCCAAAAGTTCTTGCCTTTTCTGACTCACAAGGGTTTTTTTTCTTCCCAAACTGGTTTTCCAGCTTACTCTTTCCTAACCTATTGTTATATTTTTCAATGATGGAGAATTGGGATTAAACAAGGTGGGTAGCTGAGAAAGGAAAAAGAAATGGCATCGTAAGAGAGAAAAAAAAGTTGCTATAAACGGTGGTAAATAGTAATTTGAAAAGTCTAACTAGTCACCAGTAATCAATTCACCATGTTTTTGTGTCTGTTCTATTCACAATGACTTGAGAAAATTCTAATTGAAAGTATCTAAGGTCGCTATGTATGGTGATAGATGTTAACTAGACTTACTGTGGTAATCATTTCTCAATATATATAAATATTGAATCATTATGTTGTACAGCTGAAACATCTAAATTAAAAACCTTGCTCTTCAAAAGAAACAATTAAGAAAAGGAAAAGTCAAGACATATACTTGGATAAAATATTTGTAAATCACGTCTGATAAGGGACTTGTATCCAGAATGTAAAAGAACTCTTACAACTCAATGATAAGAAGAAAAACAATTAAAAATTGTCGAAATATTTTAATAGCCATTTCACCAAAGAATATATGTGAAAGGCTAATTACCACCCGAGAAAATGCTTAATATCATTAGTCACTGGAGAAATGCACGTTAAAACCACAGTCAGATACCACTTTACACCCAATAGAATGGCTGTATCTCACTTGTTGGTGAGAATGTGGAGAAATTAGAAACTTCATACTCCCTCGGGTGGGAATGCAAAATGGTATAACCACTTTGGAAAACACTTTGACATCTTCATAAACGTTAAACATGTTCTTACCGTGCACTCCAGCAATTCCCTTCCTAGTTGTTTACCTGAGAAGAATGAGAACACAGGTCAACCCAAAGGCATGTACATGGATATTCCTAACAACGTCATTTATTTAAAGCTGCTGAAACCTGAAACCAAGCTTGATACCTATCAACTAGTAAATGAGTACACGGAATGTGGTATAGTGATATAATGAAATACTATTTACTATTAAAGGGGAACGGACTACTGATACATGGAAGAATGCGGATGAACCTCAAAAACTTTCTGCTGAGTGAAAGAAACCAGACGGAGAAGAAACCATATTCTATTCATATGGTGTTAAATTTCTAGAAAAGGTACACTTATAAAGACGTAGCAGATCAGCAGTTGACTGGGGCTGGTAGTGGGTACAGGACTGACTACAAATGGGCAGGAGGGAACCCTTTGGGGTGGTGGAAATGTTCTAAAATTGTGTTATGATGGTGGTTGCACATTATATAAATTTAATAAAAATCACCAACTGTTATACATATAATCGGTGAACTTCATGGTGCATAAATTATACTTAATAAAGATATTAAATTAAAAGTATGTGGAAGGCTGGTCTCTACTACCATAACTATTTTATCATACTCTTAAGAATAAACAAACATTAAGCCTATTAGGAATTTAGTGTTTATAGAAAAGGATGAGTGATTTACTGCTACCTGGAAAAATTATTTCAAAGTCTAAGGTTGTCATTGTTTCCTAACAGATGGCAAGTGAGCCTCAGTGGACTATTTTCACATAAACTAAATCTAAGGAACATTGTCCTTACCTTGGTTTCTCTGTAAATTCACATAGTAAATCCAGCAACTTACGAAATTAATGAGTTTTCCTTCTCTTCTTAGTATCCTGGACCAAGAATTGTTTGTATCTGTCAAGAACCGTTATTGAAGTGCTCTTTGCAAATTGCCTGTACATCGATTGCTGAAAAATCTTGAGTAAAGACTAGAAAGGACCAAGCAACATAAATTCATTTTAGAAATGAAATGAAATAAGATAAAATCTTAATAAAGATTAAACACAGAGATAACTTTTTTCTCCTTAGTTTCTGCATTCTCTTTTTGACTCGTTCCAATGGAGGAGCTATCAAAGCAGATGCAAAGAAGGGAAGGAGAGAGGTGGAGGGAGGGGAGAGATTTTGGATAATGTTCAATACAAGGAATGCAACTTATTTTAAGATCCTTCATTATTGATTTCTTGATGTGCTGCTTTACCTAGTTGTCTTTATTCAGTAAAACAAACTACATCCATTTTCAAATATCAGGCAATTGTTTTGTCAAACCCATCATCAGATGATCCTTTCTCTGTCTTTTATTTGGTTTTAACTAGCCATGGTCTATTGAAATTCAGTTCAACTCAGTGTTAGTGGAGATTAAAAGAGCGTTTGAGAGGAGAAGGCACCATATGTTATTCTATGTTTAATGTATATCCTGCTCTGGTTAAGAAAAAAGTATCCTAGCACCAGGAGGGCTTTTGCCAGCACAGAATCCATAAAAAGAGAAATGACGTAGCTTTCTTATGAAAATGTTTCAGTTTTGAGATACAACCTGATGGAAAAGATAGGGATGGATTGAACTAAGGGAACTTCAGTCCCAAAGTCTATGGCTAAAAGTTCATAGTAGGGAATGTTCACAATTGAGAGCTATGTTCTAAATTAGCAGCACCATTCAGAGCAATATACAGGACTTTGCCACAGATTCAGTTCCCTGGAAGAAACTGGGTAGTGCTTCAGTGGGAATGTGTATAAGCCGAGGTTGACAGCTGAGATATGTACGTCTCGGATAAACTTATTGAGTAGTTAAATCCAGTCTCCGTTAATAATGATTTGATCATTTAAATTCCATATTTCTTCAGAGCCTTCTTGGACTCCTTAAATGAGTTCCCTATATTCTAATTTCTCAGGTAGCTAAAAAACACAGAATGTGAACTTAGAGTTTTCCCAGTTTCAAAGACTTATCTGTGCCTCCCCTCTCCATTTTTTTTTCTAAACCAGTAATTGACTTTTATTCTCTTAACGTATGAGGAATTATATTAAGCATAAAATTTGAGAAAAACTTTGCCTAGTATCCATAATTTAAACTAATCTGTTCTGGAGGTTTTCCTACTGCCTTCTTCTATTTGCTTCTTGTAAATCAGCCTGCAGAAAGAACATACAACATATTTACTTGCACATTAAAAACTTCAAAGTTACAATTGGGGCAGTCCATGTTTACAGAAGCAATTTGAAACACAGTTAAGAGAACGTTTTCATTCCTGCCCAAACTGCTGCATAACACTCAATATCAGATTCAAACGTGACTTCCAGGCTTAGAAATCAGTGTCTGCCAGTTCACAATGGCAGGAGAAGGGAGGACTCAAGAAGCATGAACACAACTTCAGGAAATTTTTTTTTTAGGAAAATATTGTCTCATTTATTTATTTATTATTATTTTTATTTTTTTGTGGGACGCGGGCCTCTCACTGCTATGGCCTCTCCCATTGCGGAGCACAGGCTCTGGACGTGCAGGCTCAGCGGCCATGGCTCACGGGCCCAGCCGCTCCGTGGCATGTGGGATCCTCCCAGACTGGGGCACGAACCCGTGTCCCCTGCACCGGCAGGCAGACTCTCAACCCCTGCGCCGCCAGGGAAGCCCTGTTCCTTTTATTTTTTAAAAAAACAGGATATTGTGGTTTATGAGGTGAAGATGCAATAATTGTAATCAAAGTATAGAGTTTGTACTGGAATTACATTTTTAAAGCTGGCTTCTGAACAATAAACATATTCTCACAGGAAACACAGAAGGGAAAATTCTGAAAATTTCAAAGTTGAATTTTACTCCTCAGCAGTTGGGAAGGCATTCAGTGAAAGGGAAAGGCAACAGAATATAGGAGATCATACAGGTTTTCTAAGCTTTCTCTTCGGCTTCTAAAACATTAACCATTATAGATCTGGCTGAGGCTATGCTGGGTGTTCTCCTTAAACGTTTTATTACTTTCTCTAAGCTGACAGCAAAATACTTTGGCAGTTCATTCAACGTGCGACTCTCATGGTCTTAAGTCTGAGGGAAGTTGGTAATTGCTTTGCCAATATCAAAGATAGAAATGGCATTTTTTAAAGTCTAGGTTTTATTCTTTCTTGTTTGTTATGTATTTTTCCCAAAGGTAGACTTTTTAAGAATTATGGGAGTTGTATTTTGTAATTTTGCCAGGAATGTATTTGTGAACATAAATTGAAAGAGATGGGATGATAGGACATTGTTTGTATTTCAGGAGAGAATAAAATGACAGTATATGATGTCTGTTTTCTTCAGGGTACAATGCTTCACCTAGTGAAAAATGTTTAAATATGTTTTGCAATCTATCATCCTCACCCTCCTAGAGTTGCTTATATCCCAGTGACATTTTAAACTCATAAATTCACAAAGGATACTGTCTTCTTGGATGTGAAGCAGGCAGATGTTGTTAATGAAAAGGAATTAGAATAAAAGGATGGGAGAGGCAGGCATTAGAATTGAAAGGAAGGTGTTTTATTTAGGTGTTGTATCTAGTCAGGATGGACTCGATTATGCTTCAGGAATTTAAAAAAAAAACCCAAATTTTAGCGCAACAGAAGTTTGTTTCTCATACACAGTACCCATCTAATGTGAGCCAGTAGGAAGTTCCACTCATCTTGGTCACTCGAAGACCTAGAATGACAAAGGCTTCATCCTGACACAACTCCACTAATCTCACCGAAAGTGAGGTCTGGCTGCTCACCAGTTTGAAAGCAAACTCCCCCGTCAAAATCAGCGGGCAAGGGTTTTTAAAGGGGAGTTTCATAGGCGGAGGGACAGAGCTGCATGCAGTCAGCTCCGACAGTCATCTTGCAATTGGTCATGCGGTGGTCTGATCCATGTCATCTTGATTGTTTTGAGTACAGTTAATCTTTAGTTCCAGGGTCGATTTTTTCCCATTTCTTTGAGGCCAGTTCTCAGAATTGTGCCAGCTGATGTCATGGCTACAGTCTGGTCATTATGTTAACTTTTTCCACCTGGTGAGAGTTTCAGTATCTGTAAGACAGCTCACAGGATATGGCTCAGAATATTATCTATAGCCTTTGAGGAGGAACTAAGGGTCCTTGACTTTGCTTAATGACTAAACTATTATTATTCTGTCCTGTGTGACTGCCTTCCTTTGCTTCTGCATTTTTCTCACTTCTCTGATTAAACTGATTCTTTGGCTAAAGTTTTTCTACAGGCAAAAGGCAGGCAGGGACATGGGAGTGGGGTTCTGTCCTAGGAAGACCCCATGGGGTCCTGCTCCGTTTTACTACCACGGTGGGATGAGGGATGTGGCAAACCTCAACCTGGCTCTTAAAAAATAAAAAAATTTAAAAAAAAAGAGTAACTCCTAAAACTTGAAAAAAAAAAAAAGTGGGCTTGGATTTCATTGGCCAAAGCAAGTTACTTGGCCAAGTCCAACTTCACAGACAATAGAGAAGCTCAGTTCTACCCAGTGCTTCAAAAGAGAGAGCCAGAAATATGTGATGAAGAGCACCGATGGATTAAACAGTATATAAATGATATTTGAGGAATGGTTTGTTGGAGACCTAACGGATCACATCTTAGAGAGACAATCAGTTTTACTCCCAAAGATTTATTTCAGTTTCTTCAGTTAGTCTGTTTATTGGAAAAAGAAACTCTATTATGAACTGCAAAGTCCTCTGTGGTATATACCATTTCCATTTAGTCTTATCATCAGGAGTTTCTTTGATTTTGAATTTAAGAGAAGAAACTGATTCGCAATGAGATGCGTCTTGCCCAAAATAATAGCTTCATAAAATTCTCTGAAGTAGCCCTGAGGCACATAGTTTAGTAGGTGTAAGAAGGCTCTCGAGCATTTTTCCTCGCACAGATAACTCTTATGAACTATAAACTAACTATTCTCATTTATGTTAGGAGTGGTGACTTGTGGCCAGGTCTTGGTCCTGAAAACTAAATTACAACTAAGATAACAATTATACTCTGCCGGTTGTATCTGTTTGTTAAATATCACATCATATCCCAATTATGGGCCATTGAACACTGCCTATAAGGTGTTATTGCTCCACAGTCACACACCCAACTTGAGCTCCAAAATATGGTCACAACAGGTCAGGGTGGTGATGGTACGAATATTTTAACACTTAACTAAAGTTACCATATTTTTCACTCCAATTGTTAGAATACTTGGTTATAAAAAATGCTTTTTGTGCCACTTCTATGCATAAGACATAGCCTACAAAATATAATTTGGATGCTAAGAACACAGTAGGTCCTCGATAGAGATTTGGAAATGAATGTAAGAAGAGTTAATCTTCTGAAATATCTTCTTTACTCAAATAATGCAGTATTTGAAAGTATGTGATGATCTTTGAAAGTACATGACCAACGCATGTTATGACATCAATCTGTAAGCATTCCTTGCAAAGTAAAATGCAATTAATACATCTTTTTGCTAATAGGTCAGTATTCGAAAAATATCTGAGGCCAATTTTTTCCATACCCTCTCTCAGTACTGCCATATCATGAGAGATATGAACATCCCAATTGACCACTGGTTACTTTAATGTAGGAAGTACTCTTTAAAAACTTACAGAAATTGAAAAGAAAGAAAATCTGAAATAAGTTGTTTTTTTTTTTTTAAATCAGAGTTTTAAAAAAGTCTAGTCATGAATGAATAGAACATCATTTAGTGATGTGGGATGGCAGGGTAATTCAATGTTTTTATAGTAGAGATTTTTTTAAAATCCAAAAGCCCCATATATTGAAGCAGAAACTGAACAGGAAACACATTTTCTTTTGATTTGAGGTCAAAGGCGTCCTGAGGCTGAGATTTTAAACTCCCCAATAGGCTTTTGGTTTTACAGTGGTTGGCAAAGTTGTTTGCATACACCCACTGAACTAATGGTGGGATGTTTTACTTGAAAAATAGAGAAAAATAAACATATTAGAAAGTATAAATCACTCATAGCCTTTTAAAATTTATGTAGGCTCTGAAGTGAAAGTCCCCTTGTCTTCTTTAATCCCAATCTTTTTTTCTCTGTGCTTATGCAAACACAGGCACAGAAGTATATATCTTTTAAAAATGGGAAGGCCATGCTATACACATTTGAAAGTTTCTTTTTAAATGTGCTATATCGTGTACACCTTCTAGCTCCATACACCTAAAGTTATATTGTTGAGATAACTAGTACTTAGTATATCACTGTACAGATGTGCCCTAACTTACTTACTTGTTCTCTAATTGATGGACATTTTTGTGGTTTCTACTTTTATATGATGACAAATAAAGCTGAAGTAATTATCTTTTTAAATACTGTGAATATTTTTAAATACTGTGAATATTTTTAAATGTCAATTATAAGAATCAAGATAACAACGATAAGAAAATGTATTAATTACAAGAATTATGGGACCAATAAGAAGAAAATAGAGTGGGACAGGAGGTGGATAAGAAGAAATCTCTGTTGGTTAACAAGAAGCTGGAGAAGTCATTGCATATTGCCTCTCTATGGGGTAATTTTCAGAATATTTTATATACGATTCTATTAAGACATAGGGTAATACAGCCTAGCATCTGACCTTTGACCCTTTAAGGGCCTAAATGCATGTCCTCGTACAAGTTTCAGTGGGCACCTTCAAGTATCACGTGGCTTGGGAATGGATATAACAGTGAGAGATGCTAATTAGGTGGACGATACTAACAGCAGACAGTCAGGGGTACTAGTTCTCAATGTAAGATTTCTGTTTGGTTTTAAACCCATTGAAGAAAAGTGTGTAGTGTCCAAATGTTCCTTGAGAAAATGTAAACTTTAAATTTTAATGTCCAACATGAAAACTCAGATGATTTGCACTTTACTATTGATTAACCAAGGTTTATCTTGAAGAGACTCAGTCTATTTACATGGCATGATTGTTTTCCATGAGGGTTTTTTCCCCCAGTAATTTGCAAAGCAAAACAAAACAAAAGGCACAAAACTCAAAACAAAACTTTACTGCAGAATGGAGATAACTCTTCATAAATTTAGATGAATTTCATGATCAAATCTGAAAAAGATTGGAGGTTATTTTAAAAAATGTTGTGTGGACTTAGGCTTTGCCAAAATTCGCATTTCCTTTTAAATAGGCTCTGGAACATTTTAAATCTACCTCAAGCTCACCTAATTTATTCAGAGTGACTGTGATACCTCTGACTTTTCAATTGATTGTTTAGTTTTACATGTTTCTTCTACTGTTCATTTTTTTGTTTAGATCAGATTTCAGGTGGTTGTGATATTTCCCAAAATACTTAGCGACTTTACATTGGGAAAATGAGAGACTGGTTTATTTTTAGTCTGCTTTCAAGGTCATAGTTGAACCCCTTGTATATTATCCTCATGTAGAAACCATAGGGTATAGAAAGAATTTATTAGCTTCTTAGCCATCAGCTTCATAGACAAGGAATTCTACAAAAGTTAACTTCAGAATATTTAATTTTAGTTCATGGAAATATATGCATTTTATTAATCTTTTAATTTTTATAATTTTGGTTTTAATTTTGTGGTTAGAGAATACCATTAAGCGAATCCATAGCCTATTTATAGACTTTTAGCAGCTCTACATTCTAGTTATATTTTTGTTTCTTCTGGAGGGAATACAAGTCCATAGGGCCCCATCTGATATAAGATCTCCTAATTTAGGAGCATAAAAAAACTAATGCAAATAGTCATAATAAGTAATGTTGGCCAGTATTCACAACCTTTCAATTTAATAGTGCAGACATGTTAATAAAATTCAAAGTTCTAAGTTACCACAAATCATGTGATTTAATGATTATGCATTACAGACTTATACTTGAAATTCTACCCCTGTTTCAAAGACCTGACTTCTCTGGAGAATATTTCCTAGCCATCTTGCACAAAATAATTGCAATTGTCTGTCTTTAGATTGACCATATGCCCTCCTGTTGGCCACTGTTTATTTTTTAACCTAGTCTGTCTGATTTATTCTTCTCACCTGTGTGGCCCTTGTAAGTCTTTTGAGTCGTGATCCACATCTTAATCCTATTTTGTTTCATATAATATCATCCAAGGAAAACTGTCTGCTAATTAACTTAATGCTATAGTATTTCCAGTCAGTTTCAAGTGGGCATTATAGTTAAAGTTATTAGTTTAGGCCATCCCATGTCTGAAGTCCCTTACATTTGGGGAATGCCCCACCCTGTGATCTTTGTGGAAGGGAGAAATTGAAAAAGTCAGATACTAATTAATTGTCCAAGAACCCCTTGCAGCTGAGGTTCAAGCACATGAAGGAAGTTTCCTTAGTCAGATCCGCCTGTCTCAGAGACTTTCTGGCCATGGCAGCTGTCATGGTGCCCTGAGTCCTGGGACAGAAGCAGTGAAGTTAGGTTTGGGCTCCAGTGGCCAGTGCTCATGGTATTGGTGGGACATGCCGCAGCATTTAATGCTTAGCAGTGGCAATAGCAGTAGTTAGTTCTACAACATGATTTTAGACCTTGTTCCTGGAGTGGGAGTACAGATCAGCTCTCCAACTTCCCTGATGAAACTGTAAGCTACTCAATAGCCATTAACAAATTTTTTTTTCTGTTTAAATCAGCTAGAAACTTGACTAACTGCTCTCAGCTTTTATAAAACATGTGGAGTTACCTTTACTCCAGGGGGTCAGCCAACTTTTCTGTAAAGAGCCCAATGGTAAATATTTTTGGTTTTACAGGCTATATGACTTCTATAACAGCTATTCAACTCTGCCATTGCAGTGGGAAAGCAGTTTACAATAATAAACAAACGAGCGTGGTTATGTTCTAATAAAATTTTATTTACAAAGACGGGCAGTGGACTGGGTTTGGTCTGCAGGTTGTAGTTTGTCCATGCTGGCTCTGCTACTTAATGCCAGAGCTTGGAGGGGATGGGACTCGTTGAATCTGTTGGTTGAAACCATGCCATCCAATGCATCCATCCCTGTCTTTTCCTTATTCAACATTTTCTAACTCTCACAACTTTATGAGTTCTAATATCTTTCTGAGACTTAGTTTCACTTTGACACTATTAACTGCACATAGCCTACTCTTAAGTCTCAAAATAAGTGTTTAGCTAATGAATTTATAAAAATCAATTTATCTTCTATAATAGAAACACAATTTTTAAAATCCTTCTTAAATTGTAATTCATCTTTGTATAGTGAAATATAAATGCCAATACATTCTTAGTCAAAAAGGCTGTTTTGAATTTGCTTCAGATGAGATTCTTTACTTTGGATATTGCAGACTCTGTTTTAATTTGGAAAGAAGGCAAATTAGGATAACATTGTAGGAAGTTCTCTTCTGGTGCTCTTTCATATATGTCAGTATCCTTGTCCACCTACCTTAAGTAAAAACATTTAAATGAGTAACAACTAAATCAACAAGAGAAGTTTATTATTGTTAGGAGACAATTCTCCATGAATCTCTCACATTTCTACACTTCTTACAAACACTCTGGCGAACAGTACATGACTGCATTGTTCTCAGTCATGTTTTCAAGGATGTCTACATAGCAAACAGCCTTGGAACACTGAGAAAAGGGCAGGTTTATTTACTGTTCAATATAATATAATAAAGAAAATGTGTCCCTCAAGGCAAAGGTCAGATATGCTTACTGCCCATTATAAAAGATCTGGGCTTCCTAAGCTCAAGGTTCCCCTCCTGTAATGCGACCTACAGTATGCACTGGTATCACCTGGCCTTCTTTGATTATCTTGTGGAATCGTGGCTCAAGGAAAGAGCACAAATGTTTATACTCTGGAAACTACAATTGCTGTAAGTCAAAAACCCATCTTTTGTATCTGTTCCTGGAGTCTCATGCCTTCTTCCAGCATCCAAGAAACTGTGGCAGGCTATCTTGTTAGCTTGCAAATAGAGTAAAAAAATCACAGATTCTACATATCTTATACAGAGATATACTATATATCTATAAGTATATACAGATATATGTATATATATATGTGTGTGTGTGTGTGTGTGTGTGTATGGGTAAATTATATGATTTATATTATATAAATTATATATATACCAGAGTACCAAAGCCATATATCCAACTGCTTACCAGACATCTCCATGGAGATGTCTTACTGGTATCTCAAACTTGAAATGTGCTAAAATAAAGTATTGCCTCCAAACCTGCTTCTACATTTCTATCTCAAAGAATGTGTTTGCTGAGGCCGTCATAATCTCACATATGGGGATCTTAATAGCTGCTAATGAGTATCTGTCTTATCTCAAGCTTCTTTGTCTGTAATCCATAGTCCAGGTGGTTCCTATTCATTCATACAAGAAATACTAAAAGAGCACCTACTATGTGTTGAGCACGATTTTAGGCACTGGGGATGCCTCAGTGGCTCAGTGTAAACATTAGAAAGTCATAAGTGAATAGGTGTTAGGTAAAGTCACAGCCAAGATTAAGACTGCCTACAGAGAGGTCAACTGAGAAGAAAATCAGCTGAGAATGCATTCCTTTAAAACAAAAACTAAAAGGCAGGCAGGAAAAGAAGCTGAGAATAAGGAAGGAGAGAGGTAGAGAACGAGGAGAAAAAGTAACCAGGATTGATGAGTAATTGTTTCCTTTTCAGGAATGTATACTTTATATAAGGCAGAAGATGTCTAAATAGGTAATCTTTCGATTCCAAGGGAAAACCTTCCAGAAATATTTTTGTGGTTTAGCCTGATTTGGAAGTGAAAAAGAAGGAATGACTTTGTCTTGGATCCTGGGAGAACATGTGATCTGGTCATGCTGCGTTAGAGTCCAGACAACCAAATTCTCACCTGAGAATCTTGACTTCCTCTGAGTCAAATTGATAGTGAAGCAATCGCTTCATGTATCTATTTAAAACTTGAATTATTCTCTTTCAATGTATTTATAAAATTCTATTCTAGTGTTTACTGTGAAATTCTTAAATACCAAAATGTAAAAACCATTCTTTTAGCTTCATATTCAGAATAGCTTGATCTTGAGAGCGTCAGGTCACTCAAGGTAGAAGGACTAAGCAAATGAAAACAGACACAGTGAAGAGGGAGCAGAAATGTTTCGGGTAAGTTAGTCAGGTTCAGGGACTAGATTAAAGGTTCTAAAGTCTGACTATATCCAGAACTCAGGCAAGACTCTTCCTGAAGACCCAGTGGGAATCCACTCCCATCGAGATTGATATTTGGATACTGTCCTTTAGGAAACCTCACGAAAGTTTCCTGGTGAACAGAAAAATGTCTTACTTGTAAAGTCCTTTCTTATCAAAGTTGACCCATCTATTTTCCTGCTGGCTTTGCCTTGTACCTTCACATTTTATTAATATACCATTTACCGATTTGGGGTCTGAATTTCGTTAAAATTCAATTACTTTTGTTCGGGTTTTTTCAGTCTCTCCATCTCCCTCACATTTTTGTCTATAATATCTCTTCATTGGCAGTCATCTAAGACTAGACCTCCATTGAGGTAATTCTGGCAAGCATTTTTCAAAGACAACTCTACATAAAAAGCAGTAGAGAAGTAAAATTATTGTTGGCTGTTTGCCTGAGAAAAATATACAGAGCTGTCCACAAATACCAACTCAGATCTTATAATATTTCTGTCAAGTGAAGTGTGAAGTAGTTACAGATATACATCAACTAACAGAGAGAGACTTTGGCTATTTTATTTTACCAGAAACATTAGAATACTTGTGGTCTAAATCATGAAACTGAACGTTTGAGTCCATGTATTAATGAAGTCCTTTTTACAAATTGCAGGAGACATTTCAGGGTTAAAAAGGGATCTGGGTTACTAATAAAGTACTAACAACACAGTAACATTTTTACAATTAGAATATAATGTTTATAATTTTAAGTGTTTTAGAAAATAGGAATTGAAAATCTTCCCAATCGTCTTATTTTTGAATATACGTATTGTATTAAATCATCTTTTGTAAAGCCTACACAAGGCAACGTTTTTCTTTTTTTTCTTTTCCCCCCAACTTTATTGCAATATAATTGACAAATAAAATTGCATATATTTAAAGTGTACAACATGATGATTTGATATATGTGTACATATATCAAATGGGAAATGGGAAATGATTACTACGATCAAGTTAATTAATTAACACATCTATCACCTCACATAGTTACTGCATGTGTGTGTGTGTGTGTGTGTGTGTGTGTGTGTGTGTGTGGTGAGAATGCTTAAGATCTACTCTCTTAGTAAATTTCATATATATGATACGGTATTATTAACTATAATCACGATGCTGTACAATAAATCCTCAGAACTTATTCATCTTATAACTAAAGGCTTGTACTTTCTGACCAGCATCTCCCCATTTCCCCCACTCCCCAGCCCTTGGTAACTACCATTCTATTCCATTTCTATGAGTTTGACTTAAAAATTGTTTTTCTCTTTTAGATTCCACAAATAAGTGAGATCATACAGCATTTGTCTTTGTCTGGCTTATTTCACTGAGCATAATGTACTCCAGCTTCATCCATGTTGTCACAAAGGGCAGGATATCATTTCTTATGGCTGAATATTATTGTATATATATCATATCTTCTTTAGCCATTCATCTGTCAATGGACACTTAGGGGTTTTTCCATATATTAGTTATTGTAAAATACACTAGTTTGAATTGGAAAATTTTAAATAACTTCAGAAGTGTGTCATTGAATTTTTTAAAAATTTCTGCTGTACTCTCATTTTCTCTCCCTAATGTTTGTGTACTTGTCTATAGAGGACTTATTATTATTATTATTATCATCATCATCATTATTATTATTATCATTATTGATGGGTATTTGTGTTTGCATGTTTTTCTTTTTTCTGATTGGAAATTCTTCCAAAGTAAAATTTTAGTGTATCCTGGCCCTCTACCATTGATATAATTCATTTTAATTATTGTACCAACGTAATACCTTGGCATATAATGCCTTAAAATTGTTTATTTTTATCGTCTGATGACTCTAATTTTTAGTTATATTCTGGGATGTTGACTCTGAATGCCCTGGAGTTTTCTCTTGTGTTAGTTTAATAAAGAACCGAGCATGAGGATTCTTAGAAGATTCCTTAGAGACTGGGGCAGCTCTGGAAATGAGTCATTCTGGGCTGCTGAATGTTTTTTAACAGCTTCTACAAAAAGTTCAGGTAGGTAGGATAAAACTCTAAACAGCCATCGTGATTCTTCAAGTTCCTGCAGAGGCCCTAAAACCAAGGCAATGGAATAGGGACTTTCAGGCCCCTCAAAGTTTGCCCTCAGGGCTCATGGTAACCGCTGGATGGTCAAAAACTCAGCCTCAGTTGTTAGCTGTAGACTTCCCTTAGGCAGTTTGGATCTCGACGGCCTCCCTCTTCCTTCCAAATTTCTACTTTTAGACCATTTTAAAATCCATTTCAAATGTCATTTTCCTAGAAAACAAGAAGAAAAATTATTTATTAACATTGTCAAGGTTTTAGTTAATTTATACATCAAGTTCACCAAAATTTCAGAATATTATTTGCATAGTTTTTAATGACATCATATTAGATTGGAGAGATCTATCTGAAATATTTAAATAGGTGTTATGAATATAAATTTCCTGTGTGACTTTTAATCCTACTTGATATATTTCCCAATATCTGTCACATATTGGCCCTGATTATATTTGTTGAATGAATGAAACGTTGACTGCTTACATGAGTAACGCAATGAACAAATTATTTAACTATGATAGTAGGCAAAACTTTGAACTTTATTTTTTAAATGCAGTTAATTTTATGTTATACATTGACAATTGAAATTTTAAGGAATATTTCTTAGAACTTCATTGTTTCTGACAAGTCACTGAATCAACTGTGAGAATGACAATGCCTGCCTCAACACTGAGGAAAATATGATAAAATTTTAAATACTCTATTTTTATTTAGGCGTTGCTTTTTGCCAAAGGCAATAAAGACTGAGATTGAGAAATCACAACATCTAATATGTCATATTGTCTTTTTTTCATTCAAAATTCCCCAAAACAGTAATTTTAATTTTTTTTACTGTTTTTTTATTTAATAAACAGTAACAAAGTTTATCTGGTCAAAGTGAAAACTGAACATGAGAGAGCAATACTAAACAAATGTGAATAGTATGATTAACTCCATAAGCACTGACTGAATGATGAATAGCTTCAGATTATTTTAAGTGCCACAAATTGACGACTATTTTAGGGGCAACATCCAACTAAAGTGCTATTCCTGTACTTCTGCTACATTTTGAAAGGAGAAATGAGTGGAATACAAATATCCAACTACAGAATCTACAGGGTATTTGATACTAAGCCCAGGGACTGCTGAAGTTAGAGTTCAGGCTACTGGCCTCTGAGTAAAGATTATCAAAATTTAGCAAAGAGACTTGAAGTCTGTGGATCTGAAACAAATGACCCTAAAAATTCACACATGGACTAATTTAAGCAAAGGTTTGTTTGTTTTGTGTTTAGAGACAGAAATCTGAGAAGAGAGGAAGTTTTAGGTCAAATGGTAGGAACACTTGGGAGTTTCAGAACTCCGGGATATATTGACAAATATACAGAGCTTCTCAGAGGGGTCCTGTTGGGGCTCAGGAAGTAGAAGTGAGGGTTGACGGGATGGTGATAACAACTGCACAAATGTACAAAGCAATTTTTGAACCTGAGATGGTTGGTTAGGAAGAAATGCAATCGAATGTTGAAATCTAAACTTTAGCCCATTGGGTGTGATTGTCAAATTACATCTAAAGGTGCTTGAAGAATGATCAGTTTTTCTAGAATGAATTAAATCTTTGCAATGAATTTCAGTTTCAAGAGAGACCTAGTATAAACCTAGAGTACAAACTCCATTAAGCTATTTGCAGTGAAGGTAAATACAACTTGCAGTACCGTGTACGTGTGTGTACTGATGAAAATCAGGATATACTCCGAGAGAAAGATGGTGAAACTCAGGTGCATTTGGTCTGAGACACTGAAGTCTTGTGAATTCCTGAAAGGAATAGCCCTGAGTTTTCTACCTCCCTATGATTAGGAGAGGTGTTTGAGACAAGGCAGCTGAGTGTCCTAACTGCCTACACTTGACCCATTTCAGTATCTTCTGAAGAGCTCAAGTGCAGACTCTGCTTCTGGGACTTGACTAGGAGGAAAAAAAAATTAATTCCTTCAAATGGAATTTTTGGCTTTCTTCCTGTTCCTCCAACCAACTTATTTACAGCTAAGAAAATTTTTCTTAAATACATATTATGTGATGGAGGATAAAGGATTGTACCCTTAAAAAATCAGAAGGAAAAGGAATAAATGCTGCATACAAAAGAAATTACTGATGATCACTGAACGTGGGAACAATGGTCTCATTCCAGTTTCAAAAGCTAGAATGGTGCCCTAAAGCCTGACAAATAAGCAATAGTAAGATGCAAAAAAATAATTAGAAAGTGATGAATTTTGTGTGTCTATTACTTTTGTTTTTAGTCTATAATTTATTTACTTGTAAGTTTTTTGATACACAAAAAGCTGTACGTAATTAATGTACAACAGTTTGATGCATTTGTAGATAAGTGTGTATCTGTGAAACCGTCATCTCAGTCTATGCCATAAACCTATCTCCATAACCTCTAGAAATGTCCTCTTTCCTTCATTTTTTATTACAACACCATTATTATTATTATTATTCTGTGGTAAGAACACAACATAAGATCTACCCTAAGCAAAATTTTAATATTTGCAAGTTTTTAATTTAATTTTGTAATGGCTGTGTTTAAAAACCAGCTTGCAAAGTTCCTAAAAGTTGAGAAATTAGTTCTCTGGAGCCAGTAAGCACCAGCTCCAGTACCTCCCTACTTTTACTTCCCCCTGATGCAGATAAGAAAGGAAGTGGAGCAGGGAACTATATTCAATTTTTTAAAATAATCTATAAGGGAAAAGAATCTGCAAAAGAATATATATATTTTTTATATATAATATATATGTTTAACTGAGTCACTTTGCTGTACACCTGAAACTAACACAATATTGTAAATCAACTATACTTCAATTTAAAAATTAATTAATTAAAAAAAAAGAAAGGAGGTGGAGCTTGACAGGTCAAGTTCTGAGATTGTGTAAGAATCAAGATTCTGTCCTGAGCCTCAGTTTTGAAGGAGAACAAAACACCATCATTGCTTCTGATTGTTCTGAGTTTTGTTAGAACTGTAAGCAAGAGGCGGCTCATAAGAACCACGCTGAAGGAGTAATGTTTTTACAACATTATGTGAATTGTGGAAACAATACATATGGTTTCCTAAGTTGGTTTGAATTCACTAGAACAAATTATTGAAATGAAGAAGTGCTTTCATTTGTGGCAGAAATTATGTTTTAAAATGACAAGTCCTTGACAGCTGTCATATGCTGTACTTCAGTCTGAAAGTGAATTCCTATATAGAGCTGAAATCTGAGAGAATAGAATCAATTTCGGAGTGTTTGTGTTGTATCTGTTATACTTATCTTTGTGTGTTTCCCTATAACCTTTCAGTGTCTAGACATGTTTATTTCAGTAAATTAGAATATAAATTGACCTCTGTTTGTGAAACGTATGAAATGATGGGAACTGGACAAAAAACATGTTATCAATTAAAATTTCATTCATGAAATTCTATACATGTTCATGACATAAATAACTGCTTGTTCTAATTTTCTCAAGCTAACCTAAGTTAAAATGAACCCCAATGAAACTGAAGCTGTAAGACATTTTATCATGTATTTTATGTCGATAGTGGGTTCGTTAAAGTATGAATAGAATAGCACACCTGGTTCTGACTCTAAATATTTCTCGGGCAGCATCTGTTACACAGATATTTATAAAGATTTGGCATTAATTTTGTGTACAGTATAACTTAAGAGGAAGTCCTTTGATGCTCTCAACGTTAACTCTTGTAAGCCCAGTGGCCCTTTTCCGTCTTTGTTTATCTCCAGTTAACAGACTTCTCTCTCCTCTTTTTCCTTCAGTTTACTGACTGTGCTTTCCATAACATCCAAGATAGACTCAGAGATTTTTTAATAACACCATGTAAAAGTCAGTCTTTTCAGATATCATATGTGATTTGCTTTGCAGTTGATTTCAGTAAAAGTATATTTTCTTTGAGGAAGAAAAAATTTGGTCAGTGATCAGCAGTCATTTGGCACAGATCAATAGAGATACAAAGACTCGGTTTCTGGGCAGAAAGTGCTAGCTTCGTGAGGCAGGTGATGTGTGTATTTGAGCCGATATCCCACTTTAAGCTGTGTCCTCACAGAGGGCATTCACAGAGGAAGGTGAAGACTACTTCTGAAGACGAATCGACCTTGAAGGTCCAAATGAGTCAGCTATGATGGTGGAGTGATAGGCAGTGGGCTTCTACCTTGGTAATGGGCCCTCATAGCCAATCAAATGAACAACATTGAGGGTCACCTACTCTTCCTACAAATGAGGTCACATTGGACTGAACACCAACTCTTTGACCACTGAACTGAGTTTACTAGAACATCGTCAGGGGTGGTGTGAGGGAAAGACATAAGAGCATATTAGCAGAGGTTGCTCTGTCCTTTTGCATAATCTTGTGAAATTGCTCTTTCCGGGTCAGGAAATGAGTATTTCCAAATCATTTTTCATTAATTATTTATCTACTTTTTAAATGATCTATGTTGCAATGACTAGGCATAGAGTTGATTTGTGTGTGTGTGTGTGTGTGTGTTCTCATGGCTGGTATTAAAATACAGCTCTGGGAGGTGACCTGGAGAGAGAGCGTTGCTGAGATCTGACTGGTTGAATTCACAAGCGGTCCGCTTCCTCCAGGTGATAATCAGTGATGCATATGCACAAGAATGTATGTTGTGGTCACTGCTCTTACAGTGAAGTATTTTGCATGTAAATTGCTATATTTTATATAGTACCTAAGTGTTTATTATCTGTCAAGTTCAAAAGATTCTGCAGATATCTTCCAAATAGCATTCCCCATGAAGACCAAGGGTTGTTGCAGAAGGAACATATTAAAGTGCAGTAATTAACTATATCTAATGCTCCCATGTAGCTAGGGAGGATTTTTACAGCCATTAATGAGTCTCCTGCATGAATGAGAAGCAGTTCATGCCCCCAGAGCGGTGCGTGGATCATTGCTCTTCTGAAACAGGTGATGTTGGGATGTTTGATTCAATTCTAGAAAGTGGAAGAGTGGTTCTCCAAGTGTCACCCCCCAACCAGCGGCAGCATCATCACCTAATAGCAAGTTAGAAATATGAACTCCCTGGGTCCCACCCCAAACCTCTGGGGCCAAGAGCCTGCCATCTGTGGTCTAACAAGGCCTCCATGTGATTCTAATATACATCAAAGTTTGAGAACGACTGCCCTAGAGTATCTCTTTCTATCAAGAAAATGATAAAAGGCAGTTAATTTGCAGCGGAGTATGTGTGAGGTATGGGGGTGATCAGACAACATCGACTTAATGCACGTTTAGACTTCAGCTTGAAAGACACCTTTGATGGCTCGGACCTGATGTTCCTTCATTCTCTATGGTTGTCTCATAAACTGAGAATTTACTGGAGCTTAGGTTTTACCATGGTTTCGTAGGGTCCAAGCCTTGATTTGACCCCCCAGTTCCTGCCATTTTGTCCAGCTCTGATCCTTGCTTGCAGACATTCTTGCCTTGTACCAATTCTGCTGAAATCTCAGTAAGCTAATCTTTAGACTCGATCCCTTTATATTTTCTCCCTGGTCTATTACCACAAATGCACCATTATCTCTGGATAATGGTAACTAGGCAACACCGGGCTGGAGGATCTAGGAAGGCAAGAACCTTTTCAATTTTACTTATCCCTCTATCCAGTGATATGCCAGTGAACATTTGATAACTGATTGAAAACACAAGCCCTGATATGTAGGGTTGCTGATTGCTGCGCTATAAATACTCCCATTTTAGCCAATTTCAAGTTACCAATGTGACGACACCAAACACAGAGTTGGGAAGAGATGTGCACACTGGGATCTCCCAAGTCTATAGGAGCTTGGTTCCAGGACAATGCAGCCTCTACGTCCAGTTCCCTCCCAGATACCTGGTAAACAGTAGGTGATCAATAAATAAGTATTTAATAAATGAATGAAGATGGAGAGATCAGTGTTGATCCTTTCAGCACAACTGGAAAAGCAAGTCAATGTGCACGTGCCATTGGTGAGGAAACACGGCATCTATGTATGTGGGTAGCACATTTTGGGTTTTATACTCTTATGCAGCCTTGAAGAATGAACAGTTGACATCAAATTGCATAAACATTTGTCGCGTAATCAAAAACAGCTATGTTCTTTTAAATTGGTATAACTCAGCAATTCTTACTCATCCCCAAATAATTCCACACATGTACATTAATAGGAGTATATAATTTCAAAGCAGAAACAGTCCATATTTTAACATGTTTAAGTGAACTTGTCAGTGAAGTGGGATAACTAAATCGGTGAAACTAGCATTTGTAGACATGACTTTTTTTTTCCCTCTTAGCTCTTATTAAGCATACGTAAGGTATGTGAAACTTACTATTTAATAAAGCCCTCGTTTACTTCACTTCACATTAGTAAGTGCTACGTGCAAAGAAGTCATGTTTAACATTTCAGTAATATCTGTGGATAAGGATTTTCCCCTGAACTATTTATTGAAGCGAACAGTATTTGTCAAATGTTTTCAGGATAAACGTCTATTCTCTAGTACAATTTTATAACCCTATTTGGAAAGAAAAGCTATACCCCCCCTCCTTTTTTCTTTGTAGGGGCAGAGCTGATTTTTGTGACTTCAAAACATGTATTTTGACTACAAGGCTTTTGTTAACGTCTCCGCAATTAGATAATAGAAATCACCGCTGTTCCTCTCCCTGCTCTGTTCTCCACGTTTTAAATGCTCCCTGTGGGTGTTCATGTTCCCTGGTATTTTCTTTCAACAATTCCTGTAAGTTAGCCTTTCTTTGTGGATAAGTAAGAGTTTGCAAAACTTTACACCCTTATTCTTCAATTAAATGCTGACACGGAGCCACAGAGTGGAGCATATGCAAATCAGCGGGACCTCCCTGTGGGAATCGGGCCTGGAAGACTGGTTCACATTGAAAGCAGACAGCGCTGTTGACACTGGCTGTCAAAAAGGCCTCACGTCTTTGAAAGAAAATCTTAATCTTCTTTATTCATGTGTGAACAGGTCCAGGCCCCCATCCCGGGACTCAGATGCATTGGCTGTTTAAACTCCAGGTTGCTAGGTTTTGGGGGAGAGTCTGTTTGCTGTGTCTAGTTCCCCCGAATGGATGAGGACTGAAAATTAAAATCTGTCTGACCCAGACCATGGCTTTTCTGTCTCTGTTTGAAGAGACATGGCAACCTAGGGTGAAATGAAAAGGAATTTTATTGAGCGCAAAACCACTCAATGTTGAAATGCTGGATGGGGAACCGAATGGTGATTTGGGGCAACCGGTAGATTGTTTATAGACAGTGGGATGGATGTCAATCAAGGGACAATGGCAAAATTTGTGTCAGGAAAAAAAAGTGCTTTTCTAGTGGCTGAACTCCCGTTTCCTGTTGAAATGCTCAACTCCACGAATGAAAAGCTTTTTTTTTTCCTTGAAGTTTCCAAGCACAAAAATTTCTGAATTAGAGATGCTGTTACTGTTAAACATTGTTTGATCTCAGTGGCATGGTGCTTATTAACAGTTTAAAGCTGTTATACCCTGAAGATCTTCTATACAGTTTGTCCGTTGCATTTGAAATTTCTTCCTCTTGGTTTTATCTCTTCTTTCCACATTTTTCACTAACAGAAAACAGAAGAAACAAAGATGTAACCACCAATTGGAGATCATCAAAGATATTAGGGAACAATATGTACTGGAACATTTTTAAAGCCTAATACAAAAAAGATCTTAAGCATATGATTGATTTTATTTTGAAAATCCATTTCTTTCTAGGAGTCTGAAACTTTCTTGAGTGCTCTCTTAGATCATTTATAAAACATTTTAATTGCTGGTAGTATTTGAAAAAATATATATCTATATATATATAGTAGGAAAAAAACTACCATTTAGCAATACAAACTAGATTTTCAAAATAATTTCTGACTCTATGTCCCCAGCGAAGTCTTAGAGCATGCAAGTAATATATATTACATTAACCTACTTTGTTAGTCAAATGAGTTTCTTATTAAAAAACAAAGATTTGAGATCTTATTAGATAATAATAGACTCCAATAGAGCCTCTAATTCTCTGAGTATTTCTTAGACTTCTATGAATCTATAGTAAGTTTCTTCTACATATACGGAGACAGTAGCACTCAATCGTCAGTAAGGAGATACACATCCCTTGGTGTTGTTCTAGGAAGATATTAAATTTGCCCTGCTGGGTCTATGAAAATTCAACCCAGCTCACTTTTGGATTCATGTCATGTATTTGTAAAATGACTAACCAGGGATATGGTTTGGTCCTTGAGAAGGGAAAGGAACAGACCTAAAGCAAAAAGGCCAGCATAAACATTCTATTGTCATTTTTGGTTCGGGAGAATGCTAATTAATCATCCTTCTTATTCCCTACCAGCTCTGAACAGTTTGAGAAATAGTCATAGGACTATTTCTGGGATTAAAAATTTGCAAAACTGAAATGGAAAACGTGGTTTATTCCCAAGCCTGAATCAAACTTTTCACCACTTCCCTTGAAAAAAGCTTTTTCCTAGCACTTCCCCTGAGTAGATTTCAATGGTGGTGAAATGTTGTACTTTCCAGCTCTGAGTAGGCGTATCAGGTGAGTAAAATAAGAGTTCTCTAATAACTAGAGGAATTTTATGAGACAAAGCCGAGCACAGGGAGGAAGAGGAGATAGCACGTTCTAGGAATATTCTGATTGTCTTGAGCCGCCATCAAAATTCCTGGAAAAGTAAATGGAGATTTATCCAGTCGGTCATTTTCACCCATCATAAAAATAGCAGTAGGAGAGCTGAAGCTATACGCCTGCAGCATCACAGGCCCCCCTTTGGAGATGATCACAACCTGTGTTCCCTGAGTCCTGCCTGCCACCCTTCCCACCGCTTCAAGTGTCTCTGTCTGCTGTCGGGTGGGCAGAGGTGAGAACACGCCCAATCCCACCGTAAAGCAGAGAAGTTGGTTCCACTATTCTAGAAGTTCACTGAGACTCTGGAAGTGAAGGTAGATTTCTGTACATGGTCTTAATGCTGCTAAGAGCTGCAAGATGAGGCCTACAGATATTGCTAGAATTAGAACCATAGAAGACCGAAGCATCCTTGCAATTTTCCATAGCCCCTCCAAACTTCAAGAGGAGAGAAAATTGAAATATGCTTACATAGTCCCTCAGGAACGAGGAACAGCTGGGTTACCATGTCCTCATGTTGCTATTTTAGATTATTAGCTTTGGCTAATTTAAAGTTACTAAATCACCTTGAGCTACATGGAGAGCAAGAAAAAAAAATCATGAATGTAAATAATGTTAATGCAGTAATAATAATGTGGACGCCCTGGTGATTAGGAGGAAATATTTGAAATTCCACAAAACAAAAAGGTTTTGAAACATACACTTCTCTTTAGGGTGAAGGGCAGGGAAGGGGTGTTGTTTGACCACACTGTCTTGGACCAGTCAATTTCCTTGTTAATAACACTGTCACTAGATGCTTCAGGTGCTTTAGCTGCTAGCACTCATTACTCCCCTGAAATTATAATTCACTGCGTTATTACCAAGGACAGACGGGGAGACACTTAAAGTCTTGGACAGGAAAAACACTCATCTCTTGTCTAAAACTGTTATATCTGCCATTTCTGGGCCCGTGTTATCTTCCTTCACCCTCAAGGAAATGGAAAATTTTTGAGTGATGTGATGACCCTAACTTCCTGGGCTTCTCCAGATTTCAGCCTTTCCTTATAAATCAACCTTCAAAAAATTAACCCAGCACTTGAAGTTGTCTATGGCATTACTATTGATTCCATCCCATTTACAAAGGTTACCTTTCCCTGATTCTAGACATTCTAAAGGCCTTCAGGAACTGAAATGAAAATCAAAATAAACTACCCCAAATGGCACACGCTAGAAGAGAGAAAATTATATTAGGTTTTCCATGTTTCAAATCAAATGCAATATTTGTCTTAAAAACAAAAATTAGGCGTAAACTTCTGTATATTTCAAAACTGTAGAACATGAGTCCGATAATTTTTTAAACAGAATGATAATATCATTGAACTAAGCACATGTATCTCTGGGGGAGTAATCCTGACTCCACTTCTAGGGCATTTTGTCTTTGACCGACCATCACATTGATTTATTTAGTTGGTTGCTTATTTATCTTTGACCCTTGGTACCTGCTGTCACAGTCTCCATCAGTGCTTTCCCCAGTGCCCTAAGGCTGCTTTTTTTCTGGCTTCCAATGTCTCTATTCTCACCAGGGAATTTCCTTAAAGTTTTATCCAATAATACACTGATTTTGATGCAGCCAAACACCAGGTCCTAATACGGCCGGGTTTTGCTTGCTTTGATGAGAAAACGCCACCGTGTCTCAGCTTCTGTAGACATCTAGTTGGTTCTTAAAAAAGTCCTGTTGGATACTGGAATGAGGGCAGACTTTCTTGCTCTGTGTTCAACGGAAAAATAAATAAATAAGTAACTCTGCTCTAAGAGCTAACATCCTAGTGGTCACGTTCTCCCATAGGTGAAGTTTCAGAGAGGTTCTTGGCTTTTCTGGTTCCTTTCAGTCACCTGAACAGTCTCATTTCAGTGATTAGAAGAGTCATCTTACTATTAGCATTTCAATTTTGTTCTAAAGGAAAGCAGTGGCTATTGGTTTAGAGTTGATGGGGCAGGTGAGTAAGAGGTTAGTTGAAATTCAGGGTGCTGGCTCTTACCCCCTGGGCCATTCTCCTGGGTGCATTGGCAATTCATGTGGGGAACTCTAACAGCTCTCTCGTCCGAGCAGTGCCTCCTCAGGCCATTTCCTTGGTCTGTTAGTATCTAGACTTCTAGTCATTCACACTCCCTCAGACCCAAGAGTTCATAGCCTCCAAGGTGGGGTCTGGACTTTGAGGTGTTTTATAAGCTCCCTAGGTGTTTCTGACCTGTAGTCATACTTGCTATCTATGGATTTATACCCAGGAAACATTTCTTATCCCCACCCTCTACACTCTACCCCTGCACCCCAGAAAGCAAAACGTTACTCAATGAAATGATTTCCTTTCAACCACATACAATAATTTTTGCTACCAAAGAGAACAGTAAACTACTCATGCTAAAACCTCTGCGTTTAGGTTAATAGCTATCCCTTCTCCCCTCCAGAAAAGATGTACTTAAAAAAAAATTGTTTATTTAAATATTTAACACGTTGGTTTGGGTAACTTTCTCAAAACAAATGAATGGTTACCTTTAGGGAAAACAAATTGCTGGAAAATTTTAACCCCTCTTCCAGCTTTGATTGTTCTAACACCTGTTAATAAAGTTTTAAAAAATTATGAGGCCTGACCCTCATGAGGGCATCCCAAAACTAAACAACTTGTGGCTGAGTACTGCAAAAACACCATGGCTCTCCTGTCAATTAAGAAAAGATGAAACTGTATCAGTTTTGGGTTCTGTAAAGCAAACAAGGCCAAAGAGAAATCATCAGTTTAACCATAAGTCACAGAAACTACGTGTTCTATCAAGAAGCAATATCTACATCGTTGCCTAATGAAAATGAACATCAGATGAGCTATGATTCATTTAAACCAGATATTTTTATAGATGATCTCCTTAACTGGTAAAGGTAATTAAGATTAATTGACTAAGGATGTGCAGGGAACCTCACAACTGTATAATAACCTTTCTGGAAATGCCAAATGAGCATAAACCTCGTTTCATTTAATAGAGTGCCCTTTGAGATACTTTTACTGTGAGAGTAAGTGCTGTGTCCAAGACAGCATCAATACTGTTTATTTTCCCAAATGTGGGTTTGCAGTGAGCATTTAAAGTACCTTAAACAAAGGCAAAAGATAAAATATTCCCTTATACACACATAGCTCTTTCCATATGGTCCTAGGCTAAACATGATTTTAAAAGCATATAAATTGCTGGCAGGCTTTATAGTAGGTTGATCATAACTTTGTAGACAGCTGAACTGAACTGTTCCAACACTCTCTCTTTGGTCAAAACTTCAAATGAGAATTCATGATTTGTCAAATCGGGGTAATCCTGGAAAAGAAAGTACAATAAGAGATCCACCGAGTTCAAAAACAAAATGGAAACTGTGGTTCCTGGCAGGGACAACTGCAGCCGGATACATTTTATAAAGCAAATCAAGATCTGGCTTCTGGTTAGGATGACATCAACATAAAAAGAATGACTGTAGGTCATGGGATGTCTGGGCAGGAGATGTCAAAGGAATGCAGGCCACAAAACCATGGCCATTTGCTGCATTAAAAGCAGTTAAGTAATATTTCATCTCTTTCCCAAACTTCCCTTCCTCTTCTGTCTTCTCATAACACCCCCTTCTTCACCCATAAACATCTGTTTTGGTGCAAGAATAAAACTTGGCTTTTTTTCAGAGGTTATTGGGTTTAAACAGAAAGCCATTCCAAGCTTGACCCAGGATGTACTTCCTTAGCTGGAAGAGATGTTTTTCTTGGGCGGAGCAGATAACCCACTAATACACAAAGAAGACAACCCTCAAACGCTTCACAACATTTTTAAAAAATGCTATACATGACCAGGTACTTTTACAGCAATAAGGACCTAAACACTGAACTAATCCCTCTGAAACCATAACCTTTGGAACCAGCTTAATCCCTGGTGGCAACCTGTACCTTTCAGACAAAGGTTGATTGTTCGTCCTTTGTGATGGTTGTATGTCTTGCCAACTGATGTGGTGATATTGTTTGACAGCTATCTGTTTTATTTCTCTAACTGCGTACCCTGGAGCTGCATACTTCTGAAAATGAAGAGAGTTGAATTGTCTCTGATGCCCAGCCCCAGTTTCAAGAATGAGGAAGAATTGGGTGAATTCCTCTGTACAGGGCTCAGGGTGAACGTGTCTTCCTGAATCTCCTTTTCAGGCTGTTGCATTGTTGAGCCTAATTTTTCGTGGCTTTTCACAAATGCAGCATTCAGTTCTTCCAGCGACACACAAAGCACTGATGAGTAAGAAATCACCTCCCTGTTAAGCAGTCAGAGGAAAAATTACTTTAAGGAAATGAGAAATTATTTTTAATTGAGAACTGCAGATATTAAATAGAGAATAATGCCATGTATTGGCACTTACTTTGCCCCAGTGCCAGGTACAGTCTATTAAGTGTTCAATAGCTTTATTTCTTTTAGTAAATGAAATACCAATGAGATACATACTTACTTTCCATATTTTATAGGTAGGAAGGATGAGGACTAAGAGAGTTAACTTGTCCAAGGCCATATGTTAGGGAGGGACAGAGCCGTGACTTAATTCCAGAGTCAAAACTCTTAAAAATGATGCCCACATATTGCTTTTTTTTTTCTTTTTTTTGCGGTCCGCAGGCCTCTCACTGCTGTGGCCCCTCCCATTGCGGAGCACAGGCTCTGGACGCGCAGGCTCAGCGGCCATGGCTCACGGGCCCAGCCGCTCTGCGGCATGTGGTATCCTCCCGGACCGGGGCACGAACCCGTGTCCCCTGCATCGGCAGGCGGACTCTCAACCACTGCGCCACCAGGGAAGCCCCTACATATTATTTATTATGGAATCACTAATACAGAGAGTTCTACAGGTACAAGCTTTAGATTATTCTTAGGATTGGGGGGGAAAGTATAGCTGTCACAGAGGTTAGTTTTGAGAATCAAATAAGATAAAGCACAGCTACTGGCTTAATAAAAATGGCTATCAGCATTTTAGAAGAAATAGACAATCATCCCCACAAAGGGTAACAGCGACATTCTCATCTAGGTCAGTGTTCTTGGAAAGCTTCAGTTCTTCATTTATTTGAAGATGCATGGCTCCATGGAGACTGTTAGCTCTGCAAAGACGAATGAGACATACTTTAAGGAGGAGGATGGAGAAGGGAAAACTAACAAAAGCATGCATTTAATTACAAATTATGAAGTGGTAGGAAAGACAGGAATTGGCTGAGGTGAGCTTTCTAGAGCTTCTGTGAGAAGCCTTCTTTCTCAGAGCACAGGGCACCCTCTGCAGGTCCAGCTAGTGTAACCTGGGCCCATTATCTTCACGGGTTCCCTTGCAGTGCTTGCTACAAAAGATAGTGATTACAACAAAGGACAAATCATGTTATTCTATTTTCCTCATTACCTAATGTGGTTAGGGACCTCATCATTTGATCTTTCTGTACAAACTAGAATAAACTTGTGAAACCTGCTTAACATTCTCCTTCTGACAGTGGTACAATTTAAATTCTTCTCCTCTCTCTAATTGTCATTGATGGTTCAGAGATCTTAATCTGTATCAGAAGAAGTTGGAAATTTGCATTTTGAAGCCAAGGGTTTATTTGGACGTCCATTAAAACTTAAAGGTTTTGAATCCATTTATCCTCCTGATGATTCATGGAGGGTTTCTTTTAGGTTTTCTGATGAATCTTGCCTGAACCAGAAAATTAACCATGTATGGTAACATATACACTGATCTTCAAGGCATTTATAGTACTTTTATCATTAAACTTAGAAATTAAATGTAGTAATGTAATAGATGGTTCCCAGATTCTAATAAACATAGCAAATACACGTAAAATTCCTGCACCAGACTTTCTAATGAAAAAAAAGAAAAAGAAATGGTAGCTTCTTTTTTGTTTTGTTTTTGTTTTTGTTTTTTTTGCGGTATGTGGGCCTCTCACTGTTGTGGCCTCTCCCGTTGCGGAGCACAGGCTCCGGACATGCAGGCTCAGCAGCCATGGCTCACCGGCCCAGCCGCTCCACGGCATGTGGGATCCTCGCGGACCGTGGCACGAACCCGTGTCCCCTGCATTGGCAGGCGGACTCTCAACCACTGCGCCACCAGGGAAGCCCCAAGAAATGGTAGCTTCTGAAAAATTACTTCCTCATTGTTTTGTTTTGTTTTTTTCAAGCACTCCTCATTGAGATAGAGCAAGTTGATTTGATGCTGTAGGAATAAGTTTTAAATGAGCCAGTAATTGGTATCCAATAGAAGACTTAATTTTATCCTGTATCAAAATGTTTTACTCCCTAAGATACAGGCTCAATGCCAAATCAATGGTTGTTTTACAAATTCTATGACAGTTGAAAGGGGGTTGCACAGGGACAGCAGTTGGATGGCAGGGGATCTTGGGACCTTTCTTGAAGCAGTGTTAACAACCACACCATTTTAAAGTATATATTTGTCAGGGTAGATGGGACAATGGAGACATGATGACAGCATTTACTGTCCAGCCCAAATCACTTCACAATGCTGTAATTCTCAAAGGTCCAATGTGTGGCTGAAACCATAGATGAGAGGTTGCAAAGGATGTAATCACACCCCTCTGATGCTGTTATGCTAAGTCAATATCTGCTTTTGTATGGAGTAGCGCCAGGGCTATGTGAAGAAAAATGCTGCCAACTCTAGGAAGTTTGTGAAGATAGAATAAAAAAATCTGGACAGAGCTGAAGTCTTGCCAGAAGGATTGAAGCTGATTTTCCTTGACCTTGCCAGGTCCTGCCCAGTATAGTGTATCACCATTGTTCAGTAACAGACGTTTATTTTCCTTTTTTTAGATGAGTTATGAGTTTTCTGTACTTATCCATAGAAAAGCAAAATGTACATTACTACATATATCCATGATCATACAACTGGGTTTGTGTTGAAAATGCTGCTGCTGAGAATAAGACTATGCAAATCCCTCGCACAAAATTGTATGATGTCACAGTCTCTGGCTGAATCTGTGATTTAGCAGAGCTCGTCTCTACTGCCAGTTCTGTCTAGTTTCCCATTGGGCTGTCACCTTGGACATTCTGATGCTCTTGGGCAAGTTGTTTAATCTTCTCAAACTTATTTTACTCATCAATTAAATAGGGTTAATAATATCCAGTGATGGCGCCAATTCACACTGACACTTGAGAGTGTGTGTTCAATTTTCAGGAATTTTGTGATCTGGTTGGTGTCACTATGGCAGCTCTCAGTGGGCCATGGGAGGAAGAGTCACACCATAGAAATCGGCAGTGCTCAGATCAGAGCTTCCTTCCCTCTCCTCCCAGCCCCACAAGAGTCGGTTATTACCAGCTGCACAGTGCTGGTAATATCAATCCCATGGGACTGTTGAGGGAATTGATTAATATAATGTATGTAAGGCAGTGTCGGATCATAGGAAGTTCTCCAACAATGACAGTCCTTCTATTGATATTAACATTATTATTCAACATAAAGGGTATTACAGGCTTTTTTCCCCCTAGTTTCCTTTGTTTGTTATCCATTCCTACAGTTTTAGTTTTCTGAGGCTGCCATAACAAAGTACCACAAATTGGGTGGCTTAAAACAACAGAATTTTATTGTCTAACAGTTATGGAAGCAATCAGTCCAAAGTCAAGGTGTTGGCAGGGACATGCTCCTTCTGAAATGTGTAGAGGCATCTTTCCTTCCGGTGGTTTTGCAGACAGTTGTTGACATTCCTTTGCTTTCAGCTCTATCACTCTCCTCTCTGCCATTATCTTCACCTGGCTTCCTCCATTTGTGTCTCCATCTCTGCCTTCTGATAAGGGCATCAGTCACATTGGACTAGGGGCCCACCCTACTCCCTACGACCTCATCTTAACTAACTGCATCTGCAACAACATTCTTTCTGAATAAGATCACATTCTGAGGCCCTGGGTTTAGGACTTCAACATATCTTTTTTGAGGCGACACTTCCACCCATAACATCTATCTAGAGTGATTTGAAGTTGTCTTTCCATCTGCCTTTATAGCCCTGCTCAGCTCATCTCTGCTTGTAGTCAGTCTGTTTCAACTTGCTCTGAGTGTTTATCTGTCACCCGATAAAGTGAAGTTATAAACAACATTGCTTTAGGTCACTACTACTGGGGTGGTTTACCTGAATAAACAAAATACACTTATAAAGCATTAGATGTTAGCCATTGTCCTATATGTATAAATTATAGAGATACATAGAAGATAGATTAGCCCTCGAGGTGCTGAGTAGGGGAAATGGACTTGCAAACAAACACATCCACTTGCATGCACATGGGGCCTTAGAAGCATATCAGATGTGGGGCCTACGGATACCCGGGATAAGTGGGGTGCGAGGGTGGCCAGAAAAGCTTCACTGAGATGGTTTAATCTGGGCCAGAAGAGGGAGGAGCAAAGTTTAGGATATTCAAGTTCCTTAGCTTCTGGAAGATAAACTGATATTTCATTTTTAATTTTTATTTTAAAAATATTTTCAAAACCATTTTCTACTGCTTGACTATGTAAACCTTTGGCAGTCACGCTACCCGAGAAGTAGGCACAGGTGGCAATTTTCATCTTTTAAACCAGTGAAAATCTTAGATGGTCCAGCTTCTTAATGCAGGCTGTTAGTCTGAGCCGTTGGGTTAATTGGGTTGTTCTCTAAGGATTTTTTTTAGGACTTTCCATTTATTTATCCAATGCATAGACTATTATTGTTGGCTCCTTTATACCACTGCAAGATCTTTAGTGATTTTCTTAATGTATCGAGTTAAATTGCTAAGAATGTCATAAGAGTTAACAGCCAGCCTGTAGGAAACCTGTCTCCAAGTCTATGAATGGGAAAAATAAATTGGATAGTAGCACTCACAACAGGCAATCATGAAAGAGTCAGTAATAACATAGTGAAAAGAGAAGACGCTTTGGAGGCAGAGATCAGAGGTTAAATTCTGGCTCTGTGTTTTATGAGCTTTATGACCTTTTAGTAATGTTATGTTTTATATGATTGTTGTAAAAATCAAATTAAACGACAGAGAGAGACAGACTGGGCCCTAGAATAAGAGGAAAGCTCGGATTTCATTGGTTAAGTTAGGTTTCTATATCAACAAACTGAAGATAAAGTAATCTATATCGTAGAGAAATAGGTATGAATTGATATAATCTATTCTCACACGACAAGCTGTTCTTGGTCATAGGGTTTTTATCACAACTACTCAACCCTGCTGTTGTAGCAAGAAAGCACCACAGAAAATATGTAAATAACACGTGCCTACCTAAAAGTGTCCCTGTTCCACAAAAACTTTATAGCTCTAAAATGTAATATCACATAAATTTCATGTGTCATAAAATATTATTTTTCTTTTCTTTTCAACCATTTAAAAATGTAAAAACCTTTCTTACCCATAGTTTGCCAAGCCATAACCTATACCATTATGGGCCAACCCTAGGATCTATGGATACCACGTTTGATTGGGGTTGATAATGGCTGCTTGCTCTTGGGTCTTTTGTTTGTGTGTAATATTCCAAGTTTTATATCCTGTGATAATACCTACATTGTCTTATTTCACGTTCCCAAGAACACTAGGACATAAGCACTTCTTTCTCTCAGCTGATGAATTAATTAAGGTTGTAATGACTGAGTAAATATTTATTCCCTACTATATTTCAGGAAATTCTCAGTAGAGTGGAAGAGTTGGCCATATAAGTAGGGTTACTGCCCTCAGAAGATGTACATTCTGGGGAAGGTAGAAACATAATGAACAAGTGAAAAAATCAAACCATAAGATCCTTATGGATTATGACAAATTTTTGAAGGAAATAGAAAAGTAGTTAAAATAGAGAAAACTAAATCATCTGAATAAATACTTTAGATGGAGTGTTCAAGAAAGGTCTCTGCAATGGTGACATTAGAACAGAGATCCAAAGTCTAAGAATGATCCAGCCAAAGAAAGAGTCAGGGCGAGTCCCAAAGAATGGCATGGATATGACAACAACAAGTCAGTGTGACAAGAATAAGACACAGAAAGAGAGTGAGGACAGATGAAGTCTGAGAGGTAAGCAGGGCAATTCATGTAGGGCCAATAAGCCACACCAATGGATTTGCTTATTACAAATACAGTGGGAAGTCATTAACGTGGTTTTAGAAGGAGAGTGGTGGCTTTGCAGTGAGTGGTCTGCACAGAGTCAAATTTGGGAATCAGGAGTCCAGTGAGGAGGATATTGCAGTGGTCCTGGAGGGAGATAATGGTGGTTGGGACAGCAGGGTAACAGCGGAAGCAGAGAGGAGTAGGTGGACTTAAGATAGAGTTTGGACATAAGACTGATAGGATTTGCTGACAGAGTGAACTTTGGGAAATGGGGAAAAAGAAGGAATCAAGGATGAGCTATGGGCTTCTGGTTTATACACTTGGCTAGATTGTGGTATGATTTATTGATATATCAATGGACCAAATTGGGGTGGAAAGTCAAGACTTTTATTTTGACAGGGTAATAAAGATGCCAATTATATATTCATGTGGATATTCCAAGACAGCTGTTGACTATATAATTCTAAAATTAAAAGAGCAGTTAGAACTAGAGATATAAATTTGGAAGTCATCAGCTGATGGATAGTAGTTGAAGACTTGGGATCACATGATATCATGTAGGGAAAATATAGATGAAAGCCCAGGGAAAAGCCCAGGAAAAGGACATTTCAAATCAAACATTTGATTTGGGTACTGAGGATTAGTCAATGTGGTAGAAGCACGTGGTATCCCAGAATTCATGTGCAGAAAGTGTTTCAAAGAGTTAGTCAGTCAGTTAGTTAGTTAGTTAGTTAGTTCTGGAGAGAAACATATCCAACATAGGTATTAGTAAGAGGAAGAAACAGAGCTTGAAATTACGTTCTCTCCACTCCACATGCTAAGGACTTCATATAGTTTGTTGTTTCTGGATTAACCAACAAATTTCCCAACTCACTCATGTATTCAAGTTCTGTAATTCAAATTCTGGTACTCTTCTTAAAGCCTACAGTTGCCTCTCAATAAAGTTGATAATGTTTTATTTTAATTAGATTCTAAGTTACACAGATATTATTGATTTTAGGTCACCTCACTGCCTTTGAATTTGGGGCCGACTTATTCATGCTCAAATATTAACAGATTATCTGAAATCATTCACACTCAACTATTTCTCTAGTTTTTGTTAAATTTTAAAAGAGAACAAAAATATTTTTATGTACCCTTTCCAACTTCATAGTCTCATTCTACTTGGATATTTAAAACAAGAAATATAGAATTTTCTTATTCTTTTGTTAAAAGGAATAAAATCAAAAGTAAGTATAAATGTTCTAGGAATACAAGAAAAAAAGAATTCTGGTATTGTTCTTTAAGACTAAAGAATGTATTATATAGTACTCACCCGTAATTAAGAATTGTGTATCTTGGTTTTGTAATTAAATTGGCACTGTAAAATATTACTTGTGATTCTGTGAATTATGTGAGTTAAATATTGCCATTCAATATAAAGGTTATATACTCATAAAATAGATTCATAATTGGAAAGTAAAGCTAATGGTATATAAGACAAATGGGAAAGAAGAAAACTGTGAGATTCTGTAATAATGATTTTACAGGCTATTGTAAATCTAGTGGGATAACGACATAACATGATGCTCCAGCTTTAAAATGCCATTAGAGATTCTAGCAATCCAACCAGTGAGCAAAGTAGATTTAAACTACCAGTAAATTACTATTTAGTTCAAAATGATCTAAAACATATATTAAAATGTTTGCAGTTAAGAATTTAGAAAATTCACAATAAATGCATGAAATAACTGGGTTAAAAGCTTAATGTTTTAAAAAAGAATGTGTAAAAATATCACATACAGTCACACATTCACACATAACCACCCCCCGCCAAACACACACCCGCTACTCACAAAAGCCCCCTGTAAAAGTTCCTGGATACAAGTTTAGTATTTGTTTAAATCACTAACATTGATCAACTAGGAAAAAACTTATGAACTCAAACTCCCCTCCCCAGCCCACTGTGTGTGTGGTGTGAGGGTGTATTGTGTATCTTTGCAAGTAGCTCAAGAAAAAATTTTTTCCATTAAAGATTTAAGTTGTACCTTACAAAAAAGAGGTTTCAAGTTAATTGTTTGTACCTCTATTCCTTATACCTCTATTGTTTACACCTCTATTTTCTGCTTTTCTATTTGATGTTCCATATAAGGGCTACTTTTTAAATAGTTAACCAACTTTACTTTCCTAAAGCTGTTTTCAAAAAAATTATTTTCATCCTATGATTTTTCTTTCAGCCTTTCAAAGTATCTCAGACACCGGTAGGGTTTTAAAGGGCTAAATTCCAGTAGTAAATAGGATTTGTATCATTTAATTCCTGCACTTTAAATATATTTGCAAAAGAGGTAAACTTTATTTAAGGGAGAACAAATTTATTGACTTTCAACTGTGTGTATAGCTATCTCATCCTTGGCATAGAGTTTACACAATCCCTGCATACCACTGAGACCCATGAAAGAGCCGAAGGACACATTTACTGAGCAATAAATTAAAAATGTAAGCTAACATTGTAGCTGAGAATCTGAGTCCATATGTGCTGAGAAACATCAAGCAGAAGAATGATGAGAGACAGCTGATGAAGGTATCCAGTGAAACTTTTTGCCCCATATTTCTCTATATATTAAATTACTAATAAACAACACTGGGAATTTTCTGTCTTACATGCATGTGTAACACTGGAATGATATGTCTTTGCTGTTAAATTTGCTACATCTTAATTTATGTAAAATGATTATTAATTAAGTAGCCTGGTTAGCTTTTCCCTCAAAGATTGCTTGTAACTTTATTTATTTTATTTTTTAAATTGAAGCATAGTTGATCTACAAAGTTTCAGGTATACAACAAGGTGATTCAATGTCTGTGAGTCTATTTCTGGTTTGTAAATAAGTTCATTTGTACCATTTTTTTTTTTTTAGATTCCACATGTAAGTGATATCATATGATATCTGTCTTTCTCTGTCATAGTATGATAATCTCTAGGTCCATCCATGTTGCTGCAAATGGCATTATTTCATTGTTTTTTTATGGTTAATAGGTCATCATATATATATATATATATATACCACATCTTCTTTTTTTTTTTTTTTGCGGTATGCGGGCCTCTCACTGCTGCGTTGCAGAGCACAGGCTCGGGACGCACAGGCTCAGCGGCCATGGCTCATGGGCCCAGCCGCTCCGCAGCACATGGGGTCCTCCTGGACCGGGGCACGAACCTGTGTCCCCTGCGTTGGCAGGCGGACTCTCAACCACTGCGCCACCAGGGAAGCCCCACCAAGCCCCACTACATCTTCTTTATTCACTAATCTGTTGATGGACACTTAGGTTGCTTCCATGTCTTGGCGATTATAAATAGTGGTGCTATTGAGGTGCATGTATATTTTTGAATTAGAGTTTTTGTCTTTTCCAGATATATGCCCAGTAGTGGGATTGCTGGATCATATGGTAGCTCTATTTTTAGTTTTTTAAGGACCCTCCATACTGTTCTCCATAGTGGCTGCACCAATTTACATTCCCACCAACAGTGTCTGAGGGTTCCATATTCTCCACACCTTCTCCAGCATTTATTATTTATAGACTTTTTGATGATGACCATTCTGACTGGTGTGAGGTCATACCACATTGTAGTTTTGACTCACGTTTCTCTAATAATTAGTGATGTTGAGCATCTTTTCATGTGCCTTTTGGCCATCTATATGTCTTCTTTGGAGAAGTGCCTGTTTAGATCTTCTGCCCATTTTTTGATTGGGTTGTTTGATTTTTTGGTATTGAGCTGTATAAACTGTTTGTATATTTTGGAAATTAATCCCTTGTCAGTTGCATCATTTGCAAATATTTTCTCCCATTCCATAGGTTGCTTTCTCATTTTGTTTATGGTTTCCTTTGCTGTGCAAAAGCTTTTAAGTTTTAGTTAGGTCCCATTTGTTTATTTTTCCTTTTATTTCTTTTGCCTTGGGAGACTGATCTAAGAAAATATTTCTACAATTTATGTCAAAGAGTGTTTTGCAAAGAGTATGTACTCTTCTAGGAGTTTTATGGTGTCATGGCATACATTTAGGTCATTAAACCATTTTGAGCTTATTTTTGTATATGGTGTGAAGGAATGTTCTAATTTCATTAATTTACATGTAGCTCTCCAGCTTTCCCAATATCACTTGTTGAAGAGACAATATTTTCTCCATTGTATAGTCTTGCCTCCTTTGTTGTACATCAATTAACCATAGGTTCATGGGTTTATTTCTGGGCTCTCTATTCTGTTCCATTGATCTATGTGTCTGTTTTTGTGCCAATACCATGCTGTTTTTATTACTGTAGTTTGGTACTATAGTCTAAAACATGGAAGGGTTATGCCTCTAGCTTTTTTCTTTTTTCTCAGCGTTGCTTTGGCAATTCTGGGTCTTTCGTGATTCCATATAAATTTTAGGATTATTTGTTCTAGTTCTGTGTAAAATGTCATGTGTATTTTAATAGGAATTGCATTAAATCTGTAGATTGCTTTGAGTTGTATGGCCATTTTACCAATAGTAATTCTTCCAATCCAAGAGCTGTGGATATCTTTCCATGTCTTTGAATCATGTTCAACTTCCCTTATTAATAATTTTATAAGGGAGATAGTTTTCAGCATATATTGACCTGCACTTTTTAATGTCTATAGACACAACTTTTCTAGAGCTGTAGCACATTCTCCTTTAGAAATGATAAAATATCCAGGAGTAAATTGACCCATACACACCAAGATGAACAATTGGTAGTAACTCATTATCCCATTTAAGAGTCACTGAGGAAAGAAAGAACAAAAACACATTAAAGCGGCTCTAAATAGAAATATGATTTACATCTGATATGTTTGGAGGACCTCTAAAACCACAATAGGATGTCTCTTCCTCTGATCAACTTCTGGTACTGATCTTCCCAACATTTAATTACTCAGAGACTTAAATTCTCTTGACAAAGGCACAGTGACTTAGAGCCTCTCTGTGTGACTCATTGCCACCATTTTAAGTATTTCTAAAAATGCCAGAATTTAAAGAAGCATTTGCTAGTATAAATTCTGTATATAATATGCATTGAATAAGTGGAGTGCCAGTCCTTAGGGTCCATAGGACAAAACTTGGCATTCACTTAATTAGACTGTAGGAAAATAGATAAGTATAGTGTTTACAGTTAGGCTTTGGATCAGGTAGTCAATAGCTGTACTGTCTCAAATGTGTATCTTAAACTCTTTAAGCCTCAATTTACTTAGCTGTAAAATGGGAAAAATATTACCCAACTCTTAAAGGTTATTGTGAAGCTAAATGAGAATATATTTTTAGGTTGATTAGCACAAAGCCTGAGACAGACTCAGTACTCAATGAAAGTTACTTGTTTTATTATTATTATTAATTTGTAGATATACAACTAGCTATTTCCAGGCTCAAGAATGTATATTGCAAATTAAACAGGAGAAAAATTCCATTTAAAGGAAAAATTTTAATCTGAAAGAGAGGTTCAGAAATGCTTCTATCATTTAGTTTAGCGATGTAACTTCTAGAATTGCATAGTATTCTGAAAGCTCGCAACAAAATGCTTATTTGGGGGATACTGCAGTACAGGCAAGAGAACTCATAAAATGTTCTGAATATGAGAGTATTTTGAGTATAGAATGGCATTGACTATAACATGCAAATAATCGAAAATATGCCTCTGATGATAATTTCTCCACACCTATAGAGTACGTAACACATTCTTCCATATTATAAGGAAAATTTAGTTGGTGCTTCTCCACCTAGTGTTAACTGGACACTTACACATACTTAATTAACTGCCCAAGTGTTCATCCTGGATTCTTAGAAGGAAACATCTCCTCTAAAATCATATTTTCTGGATGGTTCCCAGATTCACAAAGCAGGGGAAGGACGTTTTCTCTATGGAATATTTACTGCCTGATATTTCCACACCACTGAGTGTGGGAGTTTGGAGATGTCTCTCCCACCACCACCTAACCTACTGGATTTCTAACCCAGACTGAGAGAATTTCTCTCTGGTTGGAGGGTGAAAAGAGACAGATGTAACTCAGGTGATCAATATCAACAAGAGAAAGGGTTGCAGTGCTTCATTCTGAGGAGGGAACTGGAGTGTCAGTATTTCTTCATTCCATCCTCCTAGGATCTGAAACCACAAACCCCCCTCTCCATCCTCCCTCTCTCCTCACTTCTACTCTCCCACCAGTTCCCTCCTCCCCAGGTGAAGTCTGGTCAGAATTGGTTAACTGACAGCCAGAACAGGAGTCCCAAAGAAAGAATAGGCAAACAGGACGAGTAGGGGAAGGTAAAGTGATACATGGACTAGCAGGTCTTTAGAGGAGAAGAAAAAAAAGATGGTGATACACTAGGAGGGAAGAACTTTCTGGTACCAACCTGAGATAGACCCAATGTGCCCTGAGAGATGAGTTGAGGGAAAACAAAGAAAATTTTACATTGTTAAGATTTCTTGCATGTTCTTAATTTTCTTTATGAACATCGGTTTCATTTTCTTATCTTTGCAATTATTAAGAACATAACTAAGGACCAATTATTAAGAACATAACTAAGGACTTTCACTTGTGTTATTCAGCTTGGGCTGCTAGAATTGGGTGACTTAAGGACAAACATTAATTTCTACTGGCACCTTGACCTTGGGAAGTCCAAGGTCAAGGTGCCAGTAGGTTCAGTTCTTGGTGAGGGCCCTTTTCCTGGTTTGTGGATGGCCAGTCTTCCCATTATGTTCTCACATAACACAGAGAGAGAGGGAGCTCTGAGTCCTCCAATCCCCTTATATGGGCACCAATCCCATCAGGGGCTCCACTTCCATGATGTCATCTGTACTCAAAAGCTCTACCTCCAAATACCATCCTAATGGGGTTTAGAGATTCAACATATGCCTTTGGGAGGGACACAAAAATTCAGTCCATAGCAGTAAGGCTGTGACTGGCTCAGGAAAAATGAAAACTAAAGGAAGGAGACATGGTTTGCCACTAGGGTGTTGTATATAGACATTAGGAGTGTTGACCTTTCTACTCCCCATCTTTGGTTTCCAGTTTTTCTACTGTTTTTATATAGTGATGTCATTTAGTGTATCCAAGCAATATATTTAATAGTAAAACATTAAACATTATTTCTGCAATAGAGAAGTAACAGGGAGGGATATTTTATTAATGTCTCATCTTTCCTATTTTCCTTACAGAACGTAATACTTGTGTTGTCACATTTATGAAGATCTTTAGTGTACTTTTTCTTTTCTTTCCATTTCAGAAATACAATGACCTCAGATGCATTGTGTATGTTGCATGATGGAGTGTTCAAAAGTATGGACAGACCCAGGTTCAAATACTAGCTCTGTCTCTTACTAAGTTGGTTTGACTGCAGGCCAGTTAAATAAACTTTCTCTGAATCATTTGCTCATTTGTAAAATTGGTAAAATTACAGAGTTGGGAAAATTGAGTAAGAGAATTTAGCACAGTGCTTGACATATATTGTGTATGAATTAAATGGCATACAATAAACTCTGACAGTTTTGTCAGTATTTTCTGTTTTCCCATATCTGGAAAGATCTGGTAAATTAAGATTATGCCATTTTGTTAAGTAGCCAAAATTATAGATTTTCTTTACTGAGATTAAAGTAGTTTAAGTTGAGCAAATTTGCAGACTCCTCTGAAAAAGCACCCAGATTCATATCAACACGTAAGAGCACAACCAGCATGATCTGTAAATGTAAAGGTTACTTCTGCCCAGTTGAGATGCTCTATGGCCATTTCTAGAAGTTCACTTCTGAATTCTTTCTTATCTTGTTGGCTGTGGCCATATTTTCTAGGAATTGTCATTCTTCCTCTCTTTTTCTCATCCTCTCATAATCAGGCATCAAATCTTTTAAATTGTATCCTCGAATTATCTTGGAAACCCATCGTCTCTTCTCTTTACCCACTGCCATCGTGTCATTGCTTATCACAGTGGCCTCTTAACCAATTTTGGTTCGTTTTTCCCCTTACAACTCTTGAATCCATCCTTTGCACCATGGCATTTCCAAAGAACAAATCTGATTGTGTTTCACCCTCCTGAAAGCTTCCTGTTCTGTATGCGTTATGGAATTCATTCTAAGATTCTTTGGTTGGTCTGCCAGACACCACTGGTTGTCTTCAAATTATCCATTCTCTCCTTTTCTTTAATAATAGAGCCCCCCCCCCGCCTTTTGTAGGAGGCACATGGCTTCCCACACTGAAGGCTAAATTCCAGAGCTTCCTTTGCAGTTCACTGTGACCGTATGCCTCAGTTGTGGCCAATGGAATGGAAGCAAGAGTGTCAAGTACCACTTCTGCTAAGCATCCTTAAAGGGAGGTAGCATGTCCTTCCTTTATCCCTTTGTGTTTCCTGATAACTGGATTGTAAATATGAGGGTTGGAGCCAGACTAGCTCTTTGAACTTGTGAGATGAGATTCTACAGACAGTGGAGCAACTGGAGAGAACTCGAATTGATAATGATCAGAGCTTCCAAGCTTGCCTTAGACTGGCTTCCTCAGGGAATAACTTATGTGTGAGAGAAATAAACTTCTTTCCTATATAAGCTAATATTATTTTGAACACCTAAGACATTTAGGCAAGCTAAATCTGATATGTATAACATCTGTTATCTTTCAAAATCCTGTCTACTATTCTATTGTCTTTCCTATTGGACTTTTCTCAACAACAGTTCTGAACTAGATATAGGGCTCAGATCTTCAAATGATTTCAGTCTTACTGCTTTTGTTCATGTTGTTCCCTTTGCCTAATATCGCATACCCCACAGGTCTGGTCTTCTTCATTTGAGTTTTAGAATTATTACTTAATTTTAAATACCCTGTTTAAACATCATCACTTTTAAAATGCAATCACTGACAACATTGGCCAGGATGATCACATGACCACTTGTAGCTGAAAGGGAGGCTAGGAAATTTAATTTTGCACCTGGCTACATACTGCCTCAATCAAAATCAGGTGACATCACCACAGGTGAAGGGGAGAACAGACACTGAGTGGGCAAGCAAAAGTGTCACAGGGAACAGAAGTTTGAGTGAACAATATAAACATTGTTCAACATGATGCAATTTTTTTTTTTTTACTTTCCCAAGGAACAAACGTATTTGCTCAGTTATTTGCTGCCAGGGCAAATGCTATGCTTCATTGTTTATATTTAATAGTCAGATGACTGTATTTGGAAACAGTCTGTACCCTAGATTTGAAATAAAAATAGAAATGCTATGTTTTGACAACAGGTACACCTGGACCAGATCTATCTGCAATATAGATTAGCGTTTTTGCCAAATTATCTCATAGTCAATGTAGTTAGTGAGTATTTTCACAAAAATCAGTTTTGTATACAATATTCCAAATGGCTTGTATTCATTTTAAAAAGCTGCTAAATGGCTCTAGTGTACTTCTATGATGAGGTCTTTCCAAAAGCCCTCATAACTAAAATATAGCACTTATAATTAATCCCTTTAAAATGAATTATACATGTGCATATTTGCATTAAACGTAATTAGCTAACCACAGCCCACAGCATGTGTCTGTACAGCTTGCGTAATCTGTTTATAGAACTGAGCAGATGACATAATGTAGATTTTGGCTAGCAATCACATTCTCCTTCCACAAACAACATCTGGAATGATAAAGACAACATACAGATGAATAGCTCCCAATAGGTAAAATCATTATAACCCACCTTTGCCAACACAACTTTAATCCCATTTTGTTGGTCAAATATTTTGAGAGGGAGGTATATGATTCTAGCACATGGCTCAGTGTCACACTTTGACAGGAGAGTAACTCAGACGTCAAGAATGTGGGACTAGGAAACACTGCAGTGGGAAGGCTGTGCTCTGGGGTGAGCCACACGCCCGGGATTACAGTTGCTGAAAACTCCAAGGCCATGAGCCTACACACAGCCTTCATGCCTACTTCCTTATGCTTCCAAGCAGAATTCCAATAACAGGTACTCCCCATGCCCCTGCAGGAAAAAAAACCAAAAAAGTTATCATCTAAATATGTCTTTTTCTCCCTTCTGCTTTGCTTCCTAGCACATAACATTATGGAAATCCCTATCATATGTCCAGCATGGAAGGGCAGATCTTTTCCTTAGTTTTATTCAAAATGATGAATATGTTGCCATTAATTTCTGATTTTTCAATTTCTCCTTCCAGGATCCCAGCTACTCTTAACTGGATTCCCAGTTACCTTGTCATAAATAAAGTTTTCCATTTCCTGAAGCATTTCTTTAAATATACACATGTGTTCCTGATTATAAAATACTTCTTATTCACTGTAAGTTATTTTGAACATTTAGAAAGGTAATGAGAAAGAAATTTAAAATTATCTAAAATTAAGAGACAAGTATTAGCATTTTTATATTTATATCCTTTTAAATATATATATATTTATTTTATTTAACAAGGAGATAAATATAAAAATGTTAACAATTGTCTCTCTCTGTGTATATGTATATATATATATACACATATATATGTATATATATGTATATATATATATACACACACACACACACTCAGGCCTTATCCTCTACGTACAACTGAAAATTGTGAAAATATTATAATCTATTTTCCAATTAAATATTCTTTGGAATATTCAGAGTATCTTTAATGTTCGTATCATGTCATAGTTACACTAATTGGATTGCTATTGTTTCCATTTTTGACATGATAATCAACATGGCAATCTTTATACAAAAATTATATCTGTGTTTCTAATTATTTCCTTAAGTTTGATATATCAGTTGGGATGTTTTCAGTCCATAGTAAAAGAAGACCAAACTCTAAGTAGATGAAAAGAAAGAGATCTACTATCTCACTTAACAAAAAGTCTGAACTATTAAAGGGTAGCATGTAAAACATTTGTTTTAAGTCCTGACTTCAGGCAAGTTTTCTGTGCAGAAAGAATGTGTCTTAAATCTGGTGAATAAATGATTATATAGCTCTTCAACTGTTCCTCACGAGCACCCCAGAAAAAGACTGTAACGCCAGGAGGTCCACTTCTTTCGGTGCCTGCAGGTAATTTTCCACACTCTAATATCCCCTGTCAAAGAGAGGTTGAGATCCCATCTTGAACTATCAGTTGATTGTGCATCGTATTTCATTTTCCTAATCATTTCAAATTTCCTAGCATGGTCTCTTGAAGAGAAGTTAATGATTTTATGTCTCTCAGGCCTTCCACCATCCTTGAGGTTAAAAAATTTAACCTGATTGAGGTCTTACTATATTTCAGGTGATAACCTAGCTCAGACTCTCAACTCTCAGACTCTCTGAGGTATTTAGAAATAATCCCCCTTTTTAATTAAAAGCAAACTCAGACATCCAAATAGGTTGTATGCGTGAATTGCATATACACTCAACCTTCCCCCTGGACCCACACTTTCGGGTTCATGGTCCCATGTGGTAACATTCTGTGCTTTTATTTTCCTGAGGCTTCAGTGAATTTGGATTGGGGAACCAGGAAATGGACAGTTTCAACAACCTCTAAGATGATTTCTACTTGTGGGCCATCCTTGGAGAAACACAACTTGGAGTGATCTGCCTACTTTACTTCCGGCTGTTTTTATTTCCTTGTGCTGGCTAAGTTTAGATGGAGCAGAAGTATCTTTTTCAAAGCATGTTAATGTCTTCAGTTTCCAAAATGGTCAGTGTATCTAATTAATTCCAGAGCTACTGAAAGAATTCATATTTTCTGGGGTTTCTGTTTGTTTGTTTTTGGGTTGGATCGGGTCTGTCCCTTATTCTACAAAAGAGAGTTTGTGAGAAGTAAGCTGTTATCAATACGGAAGACGGATGATAAACATAAATTGGTGTGTATGCCCAATTGGAAAATAAATTTCAAAGCTTTCCTTTGTATTTGGCAAGAGTAACCAGTCTAATATTTATCACCAAATTTTTGCTCATGTCCAGACCCTAACATTGTTTTTTTAAGATAGGCTATTCATATGGGACCTTTAAAGAAGTGTTTCTTTTCCGTAACATCTTAGAACAAAGCAGTGATTTCCTTAGCATACCATATGTTCTTCAACTGGCCCCTGCTTGATTTTCTGGAAGTGGTTTTTAAATATAATAACTTTGGAACAAGGGTCATCTAAAGAACAAATAGTTGCATTCTTATTAATATATAAAGATTATAACAATGCTTCTTCTTCTATAGTCATTTAGAAAAAGTGAAAAATTTGGATCAAATCTCTAAGACTTGATCCAGATCTTCGAGAAGGACTCTCCAAAGTTTATATTAAGAACTAACACAATTATATAGCCTGCACTACTAGCCAACTTGTATGTTTTCTTCAGATTCTGAAAATCTTACTGTAAGAGTAATCATTACAATAAACTGCTACGCTAGAAAGCATCTTTTATTTAGTATTCTTTTTCTGTTATTATTCCTGCCTAATTCTTGGGCTGCAGTCAATATCTGTAAAAAAAAAATTATCTATTATATCCTAATTCCCAACACAGTCTTTTGGATTAGGTACAAGAAAAAATGATGACAGACAAATATCTCCATATACCAAAACATTTCACTCTGTTAACAAGGATGATTCTTTCTAACCTAAGTTTTTATAATATTTTTAGATGATACCTAGTATGAACACTCTCAATACCACTTTATTCAGGTTATCCTGTAAAAATTTTGAAGCAGAATGCTTCTCCACTTTGAAATGAGGCCTGGGGTCAGATGCAGAGCCAGGAAGAAGACCCCTAAATCTTAAACCCACATTTACTATAAGATAACCAATTGCTATATATTACTTCATTATTTAGATGAAGAAAGAGGGGATACCATTAGGATAAGAACCTTGCCTAAAGTTACACTACGGCTAATTAGAGCATGTCAAGAATAAAACAACAACTAAGGTGTGTCCTACTCCTTAATGTACCTTGTCATGATTTCAGAGAACCATAATATGTATATATCTCAAAATAATACCAAATAAGCATTCCTGCCCGTAGAACGCTGTGACTGAGCGTGAGAGCTGTGCTGAGGGCTCACGTGTATTGGCCTTCCTGACTCTGTGTTAGTGATGCTGCTTGAGTAGTGCAGTGGTGAGGGGCTTGGTTCAAACCCCACACCTACCACTTCCTTGTTGCATGACCTTGGACAGGTTGCTTAACTTTTCTAAACCTCAGTTTGCTCGTATGTAAAATGGAGCAAGTATTAGAAGCAACCCATAGAGTATTTGTGAAAATAAAACAACAATAATATAATGTTCTAGACCCAGAGATCTGGCACAGAGTGAGCTTCAATAAAAGTCACTTGGCTACTTTTTCTTGTGACCCGAAATATGAGTGTTATTATGTTTAGTTCACAGAAGACGAAACTCAGGAGCATCAATTAAGGCACCAAACCAGCCCAGCTAAAACCATGTAGCTCAGAAGTGATGAAGCTGGGATTGAAACGCAGACCATATGACTCCAGGTAAATAGGATGCTTAATCCTTAACCACTGTGCTAGACGGTCAAGAGGCAACTGCACTCAGATTCCTCTATCTGACATGCATTTCCCAGCCCATCTCTCCTTCAGGAAATTCGACTTTCTCTGGGACTCTAAGATGGCATGAAATGGACACGCCAGATGACCTTCCACAGCGAAACGGGAGGATAATCGGAAGGGTTCCTGCCAGCTCCCAAGTGCGGCTGGGCCTTCAGGTGTTGTCGAGCTGAGGGCCATTGCCTCTGCCTGGTTCTTTGAGGTTCTGGAAAACAGATTTATATTAGAAATGATGACACCCATCTTCCCCTACCTCCAGGGCTCTTCCTGTATCTATTCTTACTTCGAACACAAAAACAGGGAAGGTGATACTTCCCAGAACACAGCATTCCACCATCTCCATCAGCCTCCTCCGTTCCTCTTTCCGCCTTGAACCTTTTCTGGGGTTGCAGCCTCTGAGTGGGTAGAGGAGGAAAAGCTTAAGGAAGTAAACAGTGGCACTCTGGCTACTTCCAAAAACAGCTCCTATGCAAAAGTGAAATACCTGCTTGATTTTCTACAGGGCCCTGAGTTGGGGAATCTGATTTGGAGAAAAGCTAGGAGAGAGAAAGGATTTTTGGAACTTCTTTCTGTTGGATAAGGTACTCTTGTTTCAGGAGAGAAAAACATGGGTGGGCCACACATTATTGCCTCCAGACAGGGTCCATGGCTGTAGGCAGGCCGATGGACAAGGCTGGGGAGTAGATTCAGGGGCTCCCTGGCCACTGAGAACACAGAGTTAGGTGTTTGTCTCTAACGAGGGACAGGCAACTGAGTGAACAATGACAGTCCAGCGTGATGAGTGCCGTAATAAAGATAATACATGAAACTTAGGAGACACATAAGAGAAATAGGTGATAATCCCCTGTGTAGATGGCATTTGCTTGGAGGAAAAAAAAAAAGCAAAACATGTCACTGGAAGGTAGCTGGTATGCCAATATTGCAGGCATATATACAAGCTCTAAGTTAGGTCATGAATACGATCCCAAGAAGGAAAACAGAACAATGCTCCAGTGTGAAATCTTTTGTGGAGAGTAAAGAAAAATGAACTTGGGCAATGCATGAAGAAGGAAGATGGGAAAGTAAATTTTAATTCAAAGCACATGGAAATATGAGCACCCAGTTGAGAGTAATATGATTTAGATTTTTGTCCCGGTTATCTCACTATCCAGCGTATAAGGCGAGTTAAATCCCATCTCTGGACCTCATTCCTCAGCCATAAAGAAGATGGTAGACAAAATGGACTCTGAAGACCATTCCAGCTCTAGCATTCTCTGGTTCTGTCTTAGTCGTGGAGAGAGCAATAACGCTCAGCAGCTCCAGTGAAATAGTTCCAGTTAGAGAAGGAGGCCAGAAGTAAGGAAGCAGCCTCAGACAATGACAGCACACCAAGGAAGCATAACCAGGGGGCATATTACAGACATTGGAGGTTTAGAATGTTGAGTATATTCAGCTGTGAAGTCTCAGCATCCTACCATACCAAAAAAATAAAGTTAATTTTTCCCGAATTAAAAAAAAGGCTTAATCCCAGAAAGGAAAAGAATGAATTTGAAAATAAAATGAAACTCAGAAGAATAAAATGAACAGGACTGATAGCTCTGAGCAGTCACATGTTTGCAAGTCCGCTGTTTACAATAACCTTACTTTAGATGGATTATTTTATTGAGCCGGCTAGTCTTTTGAAAATGGTTACATCAAATATTTTGAAAATGAATCCAGGTATAGTTGCTCCTTTGACATTATTGGGACTGCATGAGCAAATGGAAGATAGATCATTTGACTAAAAATCACTAAAAACTCATTTTCTATTTGAAATATGTGAAACAGTTTTAGTGTTAAAGGCACAATGTGTAAATTAAAAAGACAATTAGCCAATCTGTAAAAGTGGAGGGAATACATTGGCATTATCGCTCATTACTGAAGCTTAGTGTATTTATGTGATAACTCATCTTTGCAGAGTTAACTGGTTACTTCTTTCTTCTAAAAGAAAGGGGAAATGGGTGAAACTGTCAGAAGTGGCTATCTCTCACAAGGATGTTACAGTAGCTCTTTGTTTACAGAAGCAAAAAGATTATGGGACTTTACAGTAATTGGAGAGAGCATTTATTTAATTATAGATATCTTCACTATAGTTTTAGAGGAAATACCACACAATTACATAAACACTGAATATAATATCTTTTAAATTTACATAGTGTGTGGTTAGATCTATACTCTAAAATAAAGCAGAGCCATAATTACGTAGACTTTTGAAGTTAATACCTAATCTACTCACCAAGTACAAGTGTCTATTATTTTATTTGTAAATATGTTAACATATCAGCACTTTTTAGCCCCTAATATATGGTGATTTCTTGAGAATAATTCTTTATATTTTCTTACCCTTTTGAAAATATTTACATAATTTCATCTGGTTAATATTTTCGAAGAATGTAGTTGGCAACATTTTAAAAAACTCCATGTTTTAAAATTGTATTTAAAGGTCTGTGTAGGATACACTGCTTACGATTTGCAATCTATAAGGCCTTATTTCAAGAATTTTTCTTTCCACTTTGAACCCTAATTGATATGCTTATGCTATTTGATAATTTTACGCACCCTAAAGTGGTTTTCTGGTTCAGTGTAGGTTGCTAATACAATTTTATAGGATTTTCTGTAATGCACAGTTTTTTAACTGCTGGATCAAAGAATTGATTTAACTTGTCTGAATCTTCCACAGTATAGAGTGGATTGTCAGAAAAAAAAAGATGTATTTCTTTTTAGCTTAAGTAAAAGAGTTTCTGGGGATTATAGTGCATTTTGTTTTTAAAAACTTAATTCTCTTAATAAATTTTCATTGATCATCTACTATGATCCAGGCATAGGAATTCACAGATGAACTGGCATGAACTCTGCCTCCAGAGAGTTTACAAACTCTGAGGGGAGACAGGACACGTGCACCACCAGGAAAACAAGACGAAAAGTCAAAAGTTTTATAAGAGAGGAATGAAGAAACTCCGAAAAGATGAAACTGCAAAAACATTGAGAGATAGACAAGAAATAAAGTGGTTTAGTCCTCTGACACCTTCTCATTAACCCTCACTCTCAGCAAAGTACAATCTGGCTTCCGTCTTCACTGAGAAAATTGAAGCAATCAGAGGAGAACTCCCATGAAATACCACCAGCACTTCTACTTACCTCCCTAGACCCCTGCCCTAAATGCCACCTTATTACAGGTTATCACTGGTGACCTCTATATTTAGCCAAGGTCAAGTCCCCATTTTCTCACTAGATCCCATTCCTTCTTTTTATAAATGGACATTTGGGGGGCAGTTATCCCCTCCACCTCCTGCATCATTAAGTTTTCTCTCTCTCTGGATCATACTGATCCCCATACAAACATTCTCTTCTTTCTTTTATTTAAAAAGTAAACCTCTTGACCTCATTTTCCTCTCCAGGTGATGACATATTCCTTTTCTTCACTCTATAAAACTCCTTGAAAGAATTGCCCCTCCTTTTCATAGCCAAAAGAATTCTGAACACACTCTTAGTCAGATTCTTCCCTTCACAGCCCAGCCAAAGATGATTTTGTCATTAGGATGCCGTTCAGGATCTCTTCTTTCATCCATCTCTTCCCAGCTCTCTCCTTCAGCATCCTTCACCTATTAGCAGCAGTAGACAGAGCTGATCACTCCCACCTGAAACGCTTGCTTTATTTCGCCTTCTATTATACCCCATTCACCTGGTTACCCTCCTAACTTTCTGTCTTCTCCTTCTTAGTATCCTTTACTATTTCTCTTCACCACCTGACCTCTACACCGAGTGCCAAGACTCACTCCTTGGATCAATTTGCATTGCAGTCCAAGCTCACTTCTTTGATGATCTCATCCGATCACATGGCTTTAAAGATGGTGTTTAGGTTGACCTCTCATTATCCAACTGCCCACTTGATGGGACAACCAAATTTGTCAAATAAAAATATAGGACATCCAGTAAAATTAGAATTTCCGACAAACAATGAATAGCTTTTTTTAGTAGAAGTGTGTGCCATGAAGTATTTGTTTTGTATTCATCTGAAATTCCAGGTTACCTGGGTGTCCTGCATTTTATCGGACCCCCTACCATCTAACACCTCCACATCTCCATTTGGATGTGCAAGAGGCATCTCAAGTATAAAATATCAGAGCTCTGGACATTCCTTCCTACACCAGTTCATCTTGAGACGTCCTCACCTCCTTAAAAGGCAACTGCATTCTTCTAATTGCTCAAACCAAAAACATCACGGTCATCTTGATGCATGTCTTTTTCTCACATCACAGCTAATTTATCGTTACATTCTATTGGGTCTAACCTGGAATACTACATATTCAGAATTTGATCTTTTCTCATGGTCCTGCTGCCGCCCCACCTCTTGCCTCCTAATTGGTCTCCCGGCTTCTGCCTATATCCCCCTTCAGTCTGTTCGCAGAACAATAACCAGAATAAATAAATGGATGGATGAGAATTGTGTCTCTAAAAAGTCGGCAATCGTTTTAAAAGATGGCACAAACCTTGGATGAAAAACATCTAGGATTAAAGAAATATAAACAGATCTCGTCTAGATAGTTTTAAATAACTACTTTACAAGTAAAGCTATGCTATCCAATAAAGATATTTCCTCCAAGGTTGATAGGAGGGTAATCCACTATTTTGTAGCCCATATTTGCATCCTTGAAGTTATGACATATTGCAGGGAAAATACCAAAAAGTCCTGACAACATAGCCAAAGGCTAAACTCTTAAAAAGGTTTGAGAAATTTAAAAGAACAATTCAATAGCTATTAAATGGTTAACTGGTTGTTTTGCTTCCTCCTGTTTTCTGCAATATAATAATAGATAACATTTACTGACAATTTACTGAGCGCCAGATCCGGTTCTCAGGATTTTGCGTGAGTCATAACACTCTACTGCCATTGACGTGTGAAGAACAGAAAGGTTAAGGGACTCGGGCTTCCCTGGTGGCGCAGTGGTTGAGAGTCCGCCTGCCGATGCGGGGGACACAGGTTCATGCCCCGGTCTGGGAAGATCCCACATGCCGCGGAGTGGCTGGGCCCGTGAGCCATGGCCGCTGAGCCTGCGCGTCTGGAGCCTGTGCTCTGCAATGGGAGAGGCCACAACAGTGAGAGACCTGCATACTGCAAAAAAAAAAAAAAAGGTTAAGTGACTCTCCTGGGGGCCAGCAGCACTGCTCTGGAGTCCAGTGCACTACATAGAGCTCAGGCAGATCAGGGGCGCCTCACCTGGCTTATTCAGAATCCGTTTTTTCTTCTGGAAACTAGAGGCACAAGTGAATATGTCCATGTTATTATTTTAGTTACTTGGAGCTCTTATTTCCCTTAAAAATTCTCCCTTGCAAGAGTTTACTTCTGCCCTTATGTCATCAGAGAAAAAGATACCAATAAGCCCGGAAATACAGATGGGTGATTGAAATTCACATACCTATACCCACACAGATTCCCAGAGTTGGAAAAGTCTATTATGCTGACATTGACAGTCCCAGCCTGCTGAGATATGTTTGGAAGATTAGAACTTAGTAATTATGCTTCTCTGTGACTCCTTGAAATTATGTTGGTTAAACAATGCCACTGTATTTTAAAGCCCAACACTTATTACTGATGAGTTAAATACCGTGGTTTAGTATTATTGGCGGGGGGGGGGGGTCTCTCATGTGGTGCTTAAGAGGATTATGCAGCTGTCCTGTGTCTCTTTTGGAATCCCACAACCCCAAGAAGGTTGGCAGAAACCCATGATGGAATCCACCCACTGAGGAGCCCCGCATTCCTCACATATTTTACTGGCCACACAGGAAAGACTTTTCCAACCTGAACAAAGGCATTAAGTGAAAATTCGAATCTGCAATGATGAATCAGCAGTTCTGGAGTCTGATCCCCACTGTGTTCCTCATCTGGCCATCAGAAAGGTAAATCTTCACTGAGGGCCCCTGGATTTCTCAGCAAGAGTAGCTCACAGCTATTTATAGATCAAGTCACATGGTGACAACAGAATACAGTAGCAGCGGTCATGTGGGCATTTGGCCTCACTCTCAGGCAGGCTTTGTTTATTTTTAATAAAAGAAACTAGATTAAATAAAGCCAGTTCACTTGGATATCATTTCACTCAGGAGGGCTAAGAGAGAAAGTGTTACATGTTTGATGTCAAAACATCACCTTGGTTCCCTTAAAAGACAGCAATGGCCAAATTAATTTCTTGTTCTTCATATAGCAAAACAACTGATTAGAAGACTGTTTTTTTTAACTTTTCAATTGATCGAGCAACATTCTTTCGGGGGAGAAAGCAGAGGATGACTATCATATTGACTAGACTTAATTGTCTTTTACTTTTTAACTAAACGGAACGCATCCCTTATTTTTTTTTCACCTTTGGGCCAAACCAGTAGTTGGTAAATGAAATCACCAAAAATTGGAGAGTGATTATCAACATTTTTGTTTCTAGTTAAAAACATTTTGGCAGTATCCATGAGGAGATTAAAAACTCAGAATGATCCTAAACAAGTCGGGCTTCCCTGGTGGCGCAGTGGTTGAGAGTCCGCCTGCCTATGCAGGGGACACGGGTTCGTGACCTGGTCCGGGAAGATCCCACATGCCGTGGAGCGGCTGGGCTGGTGAGCCATGGCTGCTGAGCCTGCGCCTCCGGAGCCTGTGCTCCGCAACGGGAGAGGCCACAACAGTGAGAGGCCTGCATACCGCAAAAAAAAAACCACTAAAAACAAGTCAGTATATTTAGACAGACATCATGGACACATCATAACACTGCCTATGATTATTGCACTTGTCACTTGCTTACCATTCAGTACTGTTGGTGTTTAGAAAGAAATGTTTGCTGACCTGACTACACTCACTAAAGAACTCATAAGGCAAAATCCTTGCAAAAGTTACATGGAATATTTATTGAATATTTCCTGTAGTAAAAAGAACCCCACTCTAGAACAAAGCAACTATTTCACTCAGTTCAGCATTTATGTTGATAGACACTGCTAGAAGAATTTATACTCAGTTAAAGCAAAATGTTTATGTGTAATGAGAAGAAAAATGCATTCTAGCATGAGAATTATTATTCAAAAGTACGATTGCAGGGCTTCCCTGGTGGCACAGTGGTTGAGAGTCCGCCTGCCGATGCAGGGGACACGGGTTTGTGCCCCAGTCCGGGAAGATACCACATGCCGCGGAGCGGCTGGGCCTGTGAGCCATGGCCGCTGAGCCTGCGCGTCCGGAGCCTGTGCTCCGCAACGGGAGAGGACACAACAGTGAGAGACCCGCGAACTGCCAAAAAAAAAGTATGATTGCATTAAAATATGTCCACAAGTTCTTTGATACTTCTCCCTGCAAGCAGTGGAACTCAATCCCCCTTCCCTAGACATAGGGTTGTAAGTATTGACTTGCTCCTGACAAAGAGAATTTTGCAAAAGTGTTGGTGTGGAACTTCCAAGAACAGGGCAGAAATGGCACTGAGGCTTCCTCTCTATAATTACCTACGTCGTGGAAATTGGATGCCATTCTGTGAGGCCATTCCAGTTGCCCTAGAGAAGTCCATGTTGTGAGGACTGAAGCCTCCGGCCACCTGAATCCAAAGAACTGAGGCCTTCTGCCAGCAGCCATGTGAGGGAGCCATCTTGGAAGGACATCCTCCATCTCCAGTCAAGCCTTCAGATGACTGTAGCCTTGGATGCTGTCTTGATAGAAACCTCATGAGCCAGACCCACCCAGGTAACCTGCTCCTCAATTCCTGACCCACAGAAACGGTGAGATAATAAGTGTTTCTTGTTTTAAGCTGCTAGTTTTGGAGAGTAATTTGTTACATAGTAATAGATAACAGATACAAGTAGGAAATAGTCTTTGTTCAAGAAAATACATGAAAAAACACTTGGAGTGGGAATTCCCTGGTGGTCCAGTGGTTAGGCCTCTGAGCTCTCACTGCTGAGGGCCCAGGTTCCGTCCCTGGTTGAGTAACTAAGAAAAAGTCCTGAAGGCATGGATTGGTGTCAGAGCCCAGGAAGCCCATAGTGATTGTTGATTTACTCTAAATGAAACAAGTAAAGGGAGTAAGTATGAGAGAGGAGAAGAGAAGGGAAGAACGGGAGTAGCCAGTCAAGTACCTAGAGGCTGTACAACCTACGGGGAAGGGCCAATGAGAAACCTCCAGAGTTTGGGAGTAGAAAGGACTTTTAAGAACTGGAATGCCTGATATAATTTTTTTTTTTTTTTTTTGCGGTACGTGGGCCTCTCACTGTTGTGGCCTCTCCAGTTGTGGAGCACAGGCTCCGGACGCGCAGGCTCAGCGGCCATGGCTCACGGGCCCAGCCGCTCCGCGGCATGTGGGATCTTCCCGGACCGGGGCACAAACCCGTGTCCCCTGCATCAGCAGGCGGACTCTCAACCACTGCGCCACCAGGGAAGCCCCTGATATAATTTTAAGCTTTGGTGTGTGTAAGTGTGTGTGTCTGTGTATGTGCATATTTGTGTGTGTACTTGGAAATCAAGGAAATTCAACATTAGGAATGAGCAAAGATAAACGTGGAAATAAATGCCCCCATTTGCTTATTTAAACCTCAGGGAGCTATCTGGGCTTCCACAGCGTACTTTGCTTAAATCTCAAGGCCATAGGGGTCTTTAATTATACAAACATTTGACAAAAGTTAGTGACCCTCCTACAAATGATTTTCCCTAGACAGAGACATAGGGCAATATGTCTGAAACCAGGGCAATAAGTATGTCATAATATTTCAAAGGTCAATATTTTTCTTATTAATGTCATTCCATGATGCCAGAGGAGTAAAACGTAAATTGACAGGTTAGTGGATTGGACTAAGTCTGTTCTCCTCCTATCTACCTGTCTCTCCTTTCATTCACTCTCTCTCTAACCCTCTTCATCTCCAAATAATTTTCACCAAAAGTGTCTATTCTGCATCTCACTGAAACAGAGCGTGTGGTTTTATTCTAGAAATACCATGGACTTGGAGTCAGACACATCTTGGTTCAAATCTTAATTCAAAATTTCACCTGAAAGCTGCTCTAGCATCTTAAACAAAAATTTTTAACTCCCTTTCAGCCTCACTTCTCCTTCATGTAATATGTGATTTATAATTACTTCCTATGGTCCTTGTAAATATTAAGTGAAATAATATATATAAAAACTTTACTCAGGGCTTAGCCACAACTGGGAATTTGTAGACTGAAGAAATGGTTGTTCTTGTTATTATGATTATAACTTGAGACTTGCTTTTAGCTGTCTGCCCCTACTAAAATGTAAGCTGATAAAGGTATAAGTTACTACCTTTCTATAGTATAACTGAAGAGAGACAAGCAGAATTGTCTGAGGAATTATCCTGGAACCTCAGGTTGCCTGGCAATGAGTCCCCTGAAATTTGGAGTTCTGTTGCTATTAGGTCGGGAGAGAGGGGTTTCCACTCTCTTAACGGGATAGCCTGTCTCTGAACTCAACCACTGAACTCAACTTTCCATGGGAATGACAGAAGCAGGCTTCCTTTCTGCCATTCAGCACGTACCTTCAACACGTAGCCTCTGCTCATGAGATCACCAGGCACTAACACCGGCTGCTATCAGGCAGCTAACTGCCTCTACTCAGGCTTCTTGGTGCCACGGTCCTGACTGTTGACTAATAGACATACACAAGGCTGTTATCACTATAAAAGACATGACCAGGGACCAGGCTTCATCCTGTGGAGTGCAGCCCCGTGGTGTGTCCGATATCTTGAATGTTTCTCTGGGAGATAATGAGAGAATGGGGATCATGTGCCTCCTCTTAATGATTTTTTGGCTTTTGTGTTTCCCCAGTAAAGTCTGACTTTTACATCCAGACCGCGTTACACTGTAATATTTGCCAGTACATATCTTGCCCATATTGAACAAAACAGGTAAAAATCCTTGCCCTTGGAGTGTATATTCCATTGGGAAAAAGAAAAACAAAAAATAAAGGAAATGAATAAGAAAATGCTCTATACGTCTATGTAAAGTATGTAAAAACTATATGTGTGTGTGAAAAATATGTATTAGATGAAGTTAAATGCTGTGAAGAAAAATTAAGCAAACAATGGAGAATGCTGGGAAGACATACGTACTTTATAAGCTGGTAATTTACTTATAGGTATATATACCTATGCTCAGCAAATGCCCTAGGTGATATACACAGTGATGCTTGTTACAGTAATGTTTAAAGTAGGGGGAAAAAAAAAAAGGAAAGCTCTAAATGGCCATCAAAGAGATATCACCTGGTAGTAATCTTTATTTTTGGTCACACCACGCGACTTGCGGGATCTTGGTCCCCCAACCAGGGATTGAACCCCAGGTCCTCGGCAGTGAAAGTGTGGAGTCCTCACCACTGGACCACCAGGGAATTCCCTGGTGGTGATCTGCCTAAGGAAAGATCTCTGTAGTCAATTATGGGCGATGGATTGAAGAGAGAGAAGATTGGCCCCAGGGAGATTTGGTGGAAGAACACTGAGGTAGTTTAGAAAAAAATAAGGACAGGTGATACTTTGGGGTGCTTACCATGTGCTGGATGGTGTTCTAAGAATTTAATATAATATTTAATCCTCACAACTCTATATAATAGACATTATTTTCATCTCTTTTACAGGTGAGAAAACAGAGAAAGAAAGAGGTTAAGGGACCTTCCCAAGACCACAGGCCTCAAACCAGACAGTCTGAGTTCAGAATCACTGTTTTAACTATGATTAACTATGCTACGTGCCATAGGTTCTCAGTAATCATAAGATCAGACAAAGCATAAAGAATTTTGACTGGAGAATTTTCCTGTGTGAAATTCTATTTTCTTCTATCTAGTTACCCTCATTTATGTTCTGGGATTCCTGAGAAAAGGTGCTGTGGGAAGAATAATTTACATGAAAGGAATTCCAGGAATAATTTTATGAAGGTAGTGTTTTACCGTCCCGCATTCACTTGACAAAGTTCTATCTTCATTAATATCTGCTTAGAGTAATTTGCTCTTCTAATTAGGTTTAAAAATATTTGGAGAAAAAGTACAAGAGTTTTACATAAATCATAAAAATGTAATTGTCTCCTGTCTGCTCTAAGAGAGACATTTCATTAAGTGCTGAATTATGAAACTTAAAATGATAGCAGAGGCATTTTTTCCTTTATGTTTTCTCATGTACATGTTTTCACATTGTTGTCACTAGTGCTTGATTTAAGGTAGATTATAGTACTTTTTTAGTTATTCCATTATCATCTTGAGTATGTATCGTAAACCTAACATTTTAATGAGATGGCAATAGTTTAAGATCAGGCACTACATGTTCCAAATTATAATGGGTCTGGATTTTTTTTTTTGCAACCATCCTTTTTCCATCAATTGTGAAATCAAGTGTGTACTATCTAGTAGGGTTATAAGCTCCAAGACACATCAAACGACCATCCCTATACCAAAAATATCAGAAATTATTTTATATAATGTCTACAGCCAGGCCATTGATAATTTTGGACACAGTGAGCCTTCTCTTAGTTTCTCCCTAAAAATGTTATTATCTGCTTTTAATACATTTGTCTTTAGATAGAGTTCATTGCATTGCTTGGCTGTAAAAAGAAAATAAAAGAACCTTTTAGATAGATTATTGGATTTATTGGTCTAAGTAAATCCACTTTGGAATAATAAAAACCTTACTGAATCATTAAAGACTGAAATATGGTATATTTGTTTTTACAATTTTACCTCGTGTGCTTCACACTACATGGAAATTTTTAGAACTTCATAAACTTTCTCACCTTGAAATAACTATGCGTTCAGCTATAAAACGGTTTGACTTCTATCCAGAATGTCTCAAGCATGTCAACAATCTTAAACTCCTGTGACATTTCTCTTTTTGTAAGCAGGAAGTAATCACAACTCAAATACATTCTCAATCCAACTTAATCATTGGGGGAATTGAGAAACTTATTCTTCTCTGAGAAATAAATGCCAAAATGTCCATGAACTGTGGAAAACCACTAAAACTAATTTCTATTGCTTCTATGTAGTCATTTGGAAGGAAGACCTGGGTTCAAGTTTCATTTCTGCCCCTATCCTGTGATCTTATAAAAGTCATGTTTTTCTTTTTTAACTTTTTTAGGTTCAATTTCTTTCCCTGCATTAGTAAATTTGGGGTTAAAGTAGTACCTACCTTGGAGAGTTGTAATGAGGATTAAATAAAGTGTTTAGTGTGGTGCCTAGGATATACTAACAGCCCATCATGGCAGATATCATTAATATTTCTACTCCATTATTTTATCTTACCCTTCATGATATTCAGTTTTTCATGCATACATAATAAGATGGAGAGGAATATTGTCGCTCCGAATGAAAGCACTTTACTTGAAGGTATCAGAAAGCCAGGCGCTAAGCAAAGAACATGTAAGTTCTTGATTTCTAGGCACTGTCACTCTATAAGACATCAATATAGCACACGATTCAATATGCAGACATTGCACCAAGTAGATTTCAGCATATGTCACATTATAAATTAACCCTGCTCACAGAAGTAAAAGAATTATAAGAAAATACTGTGAACATTTATATGCCAACCAATTAGATAATCTAGATGAAATGGACAAGTTTTTAGAAACATGAATTATCAAAACTGGCCAAGAAGAAGTAGAAGATCTAAGTAGATCTATAACCAGTAATGAGATTGACTCCGTAATCAAAAACCACCAAACAAAGAAAAGTCCAGGACTAAATTGTTTCACTGGTAAACTCTATCAAACATTTAAAGAAGAATTAACACCAACCTGTCTCAACCAATCCTAAAAACAGAAGAGAACAATACTCAACTTATTTTTTGAAGCCAGTAGTACCCTGATACAAAAGCCAGAAAAAGATACCACAAGAAAAGAAAACTGAAAGCCAATAACCCTTATGTATATAGATGTAAAAATGCTATAGAAAATACTAGTAAACTGAATCCAGTAGCATATTAAAGGTATTATACACCATATCCAAGTGAAATTTATCCCAGGAACGCAAGGGTGGTTCAAAATTCAAAAATTAATCAGTGTAATACAGCACAGAATACTACATCAATAGAATGAGGGGGAAAACCACATGATCATCTCCACTGATGCAGAAAAGCATTTGACAAAATGCAACACCTTTTCATGATTAAAAACACTCAGCAAACTAGGAATAGAAGGGAGCTTTATCAACATAATACAGGACATTTATGAAAAAAACCTACAGCTAACATCATATTTGTCATGGACTGAACTGTGTCCCCTCAAAATTCATATGTTGAAGCCTTAATTCCCAATGTGACTGTATTTGGAGAGAGGGCCTATAAAGAAATAATTAAGATTAAATGATATTTTTTGGGAAAAGGAGAACAAAGTTGGAGAGTTCACACTTACCAATTTTGAAACTTACTACCAAGCTATGGTAATCAAATCATTGTAGAACTAGTATCAGAATAAAAATACAGGAATACAGACCAGTGGAATAGACTTGAAACCCCATAAATACACCCATGCTTCCATGGCCAGTTGATTTTAGACAAAGATGACCAAACCTATCAATGAGGAAAAAGTAATTTTTTCAGCAAGTAGTGCTGGAATAACTGGATAGCCACATGCAAAAGTCTGAAGTTGGACATCTACTTCATGCCATATACAAAAATTAGCTCAAAATGGAACAAAATCTAAACATAAGAGCTAAAACGCTGAAACTCTTAGAGGAACCCATAGGAATAAGTCTTCCTGACCTTGGATTTGGCAAAGGATTCTTAGATATGACACTAAAGACATGACTAACATAACAAAAACCAGATACATTGGATTTTATCAAAATTTAAAACTTTTGTGCAGCAAAGGATATTATCAAGAGAGTGAAAAGAGAACCTACACGATGGGAAAAAATATTTGCAAATCTGATAAGGGTCCAGTATAGAGAATATATAATGAACTCTTACAATGTAACAATAAAAAGACAAACAACCCAACTAAAAAATGGGTGAAGGATGTGAATAGGTGTTTCTCCAAGGAGGATATACAAACGGCCAACAAGCACAAGAAAACACGCTCAGCATCATTAGTCATCAGGGAAATGCAAATCAAAACCACAATGAGATTTCACTTCACAGCCATTAGGATAGACATAATTTTTTTAAAAAGAGGAATATAAGTGATGGCGAGGATGTGAAGAAATTGGAACCCTCAGACTCTGCCAGTAGAATGTAGAATGACACAGCCACTGTAGAAAAGTTTGATGATTTCTCAAAAAGTCTAACACAGAATTAATATATGACCCAGCAAATCCACTCTAGGGTATATAGCCAGCATACTGAAAACAGGTGTTCAGACAAAAATTTGTACACAGATGTTCATAGCAGCACTATTCATAATAGCTAAAGTGTGGAAACCACCCAAATGTCCATCAATGGATGAACAAATAAAAAAACTGTGGTATATACATACGAAGAAATCTTAGCTTTTCTCCTGGGGAGCTCTGCCCACAAAAAAAACAAGTATTCCTCAAAGTCCTGGATGAATTTTGATGAGCGGTGCCAACTTACAAAATACATTATCGAAATCTGACTTACATGCCAGCTGTTTAGAATCCAGAAAGCACTTCCCAGAGAAATAGTGCTTTACATTATTGATATAATCATGGTCCAGCCCTAAAATTCTATTTAAACCATGTAGACACATAATAACTATTAGTTGTCTATTGAGACACAACAAACCACCCCAAGAAACATAGTGAGTAAGAACAAACATTTTATTATTTCTCTCAATTCTATGAGCTTACTGGGTTTTCTGCTTCAAGTGATGTGCTGTTATCTAGAGGCTGGATGGGCGGAAATGGCCAAAATGGGCACTCACATCTTTGGCGGGATGCTGGCTCGTGACATTCAGCTGGCAAACAGCCAAGGCACTTACACATGGCCTCTCATTACACTTCAGCTTCTCACAGCATGGCTGTTGGTCCCAAGAGGGAGCATCCCAAGAGACAGAAAGGAGACGGTATAAGGCCATTGAGGGCTACACCCAAAAGTGGCAAAACGTCACTTCAGCTGTATACTATTAGGGAAAGCAGTCACAGAGCCCACTAAGATTCAAGGGAGTAGAGAAATAAACTCTATCCGTTGGGAGAATGACAAAGTCACATTTCAAAAGAGAATGTGGGATGGAAGTCCCTTGTGTAGCCATCTTTGGAAAATACAATCTGCCACTCCAACTATCTACTAATACATCCATAAATTTACCATCGCATAAGCATAGCCACGATGCATTGTACTAAGATCAAGAACCTTAAGGCTTTACACCCAGCTCTACTTAATCTCTCTAAATTTTAGTAACCTCTGGTAAAACATGGGATGTTATAAAAATATAAAAACTGCTTGTTTAACAACTACCATGTGCCAGATTCTTTTGAAGTAACTTAGGCTCATTTATGTATTTAATCCTAATGACAGGTCTATGAGGTAAATTCTTTTATTATTCCTATTTTAGGTATAGGAAACTGAAATTAAAAGGAATCAAAGAACATTCCCAAGGTTACATAATCAATAAGTGACAAAGTTGGAATTTTTCAGTGTGCTCACAAGGACTAAATCAGGTAATGTATATAACTATAGGATGAAAGGTCAAGTCATCCTCATTATTTATAACTATCTAATTCATAACGCTCTTTCAAAATTAAACACATTTTCATTGTGTGATATTGCCAACATGCAGAAGAGTTAGGAAACCATACGACATAGTTACATAAAGAACTAGCGTATACATCTTGTTTAGTAATTGTCTGACATGTTAGAAGCTCACTTATTATTATAAATAGTCTCCTGTTTATACAAAAATGATAGTCCTTGCTACATCATGACATTTGAATTAATCATTTTGAGATTACATATAAAAATTCCCTCACAATCTGCACACCTTTCTCTGCCACTTCACAGCCCAGGAGAATGTAAAGTGTAGAAGGAACTGCCCAATTTTAAACTTTGAGAGGTGTGCTTTGCCCATAATCATACTAGTGTCTACCTTTTAAATATTTAGTATTGGAACTAATTTGGGGAGTACGGTGAAGAAAATAATCCCTTAGGCAGTTCTAAGAAACAAGAAACTAAAGAGAAACCCAGATCTGAGTGGGTACATGGGAGACAAAGAAATTATGTTAAAGAAATAAACTATCCTCACGTCAAGACCAAGTGTTTTTAAAAGGGGTGATTTGCCAAGTTACAGGAGATAAACTTTTACACAACAAGGGGCCTTTTTGTAGTCTCTATATTTAGGAGAAGCTAGTGTACATCCCAGTACATTCCTCGGTCCCTATGACCCAGGAAGAGTCCTAGTTATCCTTGAGTGATTATTAATAATCACTCACTTTTCACTGAAAAGTGCCCCAATTTGGACAATAAATTACATGGTCACTGTACCTAGCTTTAGTTAATGGAATTACCATCCTTTCAGTCATCCAGAAACCTGTTTTACTTTATGATCTCTTTGGCTTTCATTCATTCATTCAGCAAGCATCTACTCACAGCCTAGGATGTATCATTCTTTGTCCTTGGGACTAAGGATACTAAGATAAATGTAACATAGTTTCTGTTCTCAACAAGCTTATACTTGCTGGAGAAACAGTCATGTAAATATATTATTAAAAATAATGTATTGTCAGTGAAACAATAGAAATACATGTATTATATTGTAGGGGAATAAATGAGGACATATCAAGGAAATCTCAGAAGAGGGGAATCTTGAATTGAGCCTTAAAGGATCACCGAACCAGGTGAGCAGAGGAAAGCCTTGGGATATCAGCAACAGAGAGAGTGACACAGGCAAAGACACGGAGATGGTATTAATTTTCTATTGCCTCACAGCAAATTACCACACGCCTAGTCGCCTTAAATGTTGTACATTAATTATATCACAGTTTCTGTAGGTGGCAAGTCTGGGCACAGCTGGTTGGATTCTTTGCCCAGGGGCTGAAATCAAGGTGTCAGTCAAGGCTACAGTTCTGTCTGAGACTTGGGTTCTTCTTCCAAGTTCACTGGTTGTTGGCAGAATTCACCTCCTTACAGCTGTGAGACTGGGTCCACGTTTCCTTCTAGCTATTGGCTGGAGACCACTCTCAGCAACTAGAGGCCACCCTTAATTTCTTGCCACATGGGTACATCACAGCCAGAATGTTGCTTTCTTCCAGTCTAGAAAGTGTCTCTCTCTAACTTCTTAGTTTGTGATCTACTGGAGAAAATTCCTTGCTTTGAAAGGGCTCATGTGATTAAATCAAACTTACTAGATAACCTTCCTATTTTAAGGGCAACAGATTTGAGACCTTAACTACACCACAAAATCTCTTCATAGCAGGAACTAGATTAGTGTTTGATTAAAGACCTAGGAGAAGGTATGTGTATACCAGGGGGCGGGGATCAGGGTGGAGGTGGAGAGTTAGAATTCTGGGTACCGCAGAGAAGTAGCATGGCCTGTTTGTGAGGAGAAATCCCAAAGAGCTTAGCATTGTGGGACGCATTTCAGACTTTACCAGTGTTTGTCAAACCGTGGACTATAGCCCTCTTGCTTAAGACTCACCTGTTGTGCTTGTTGAAAACACAGATTAGAATCTTAAACATATACTTATCTATATAATAAAGATTCAAGGTCACAGAATTGAGTTGATTGTAATCCTCAGTCCCTGGCATGCTATCATTTGTAATCTACAAGGCCCCTCTTTTGTTTTATATTGATTCTTCCTCTTCATCCCCATTCTCATTCCTATTCCCAAGTCCCGCAAATATGGTGACCCTAGTATACTTAATATTGTCCTGCTAATCTGCCTTCTGTGTGGTCCTTAAGTATATGCGCCTCCTTGAAAAATAAACAATGTCGTTGTGTATGTGTGTGTTTTATTAGGTTTTTCATGTATGACATTGTGCTGTAAATCTCCTTCGAGTCCTTTTTATTCCAGTAGTCACGTTTACTTAGTGACTGCCACAAAATGTTCTGTCCTATTCAGAATCACAATTTGCTCATCGACTCCTCGGGATGGAGATCTGGACTGCTTCCAATTTCTTGTCAACACATCTTTCGTCCTCTTAGGGAGCTCTGTGAGAATTTCTCAGGGCTACACATCCAGGAATGCAATTGCTGTATTATTGGGTTAACATATACTTAATTTCCTTAAGTGCTATCAGATTTGTCTCCAGAAATCTTGGTCTAATTCAGCCTCCCATCAAAAATGCTTGAAGGGGGCTTTCCGGGGGCTTCCCTGGTGGCGCAGTAGTTGAGAGTCCGCCTGCCGATGCAGGGGACGCGGGTTCGTGCCCCGGTCCGGGAGGATCCCACATGCCGCGGAGCGGCTGGGCCCATGAGCCATGGCCGCTGAGCCTGCGCGTCCGGAGCCTGTGCTCCGCAACGGGAGAGGCCACAACAGTGAGAGGCCCGCGTACCGGGAGAAAAAAAAAAAAAAAAAAAGCTTGAAGCCTTTCGTTTCCCTATATATTTCCCTATAGTAGGTGCTTTCAAAAATCCTTTTTTTTTTTTTTTTTTTGCCATTGTAGTGGGATTAAAAAGTTATCTTGTTAGTTGAAGTACATTTATCTGATTCCTACTGAGGCTGAATATTTCTTCATGTTCTTTTTTCAGTATTTTGGGTACTTTTCTTTTCTTGCTCTTTGACAAGAAATGATTGTATATTCTAGCTTTTAAATCATGGCCAGTTTTAGAGATTGCAAATACCTTATTCAGTCACCTATCTGTTAATTCTGGTTTTGATATTCTTTTTTGAATAGGATCTATACTTTTGATATTATCAAATCCCTTATCTTTAACATTATGTTTACTTATGGTCCAAGAATTATAATACACTTAACTTCCTCTGCTCTTATATTTCACATTTAGCCCTACAATTCATTTGCAGTAATATAGGGTATGAGATAGGAATCTGACTTTATCTGTGTCCCATACTGTGAACTAATTATTCCTTATCATTTACTGAATCATTTCTCATTTCTGAAGCTTCTATAACATCATCTTTATCACGTTGGCATATATAAAAAGCTTGAATCTGAGCTCTGTTTTGTTCAGTGGGTCTATCTGACAGTTGCTGGGCTAAAACCAGTTTTGTTTTGTTTTTTTTAAGTATGATAGTTTCGTAGCATGTCAATAACAGATAAAGAAAGCTTCCTTCTTTGCTGTTTTTTTTTTCAAAAATTGCCTTGGAATTTTATTCATATGCATCTTAGAATTGGTTTGTAAGTTTCAAAAACAAACATACAAATCTTGCTAACATTTGATTGTATTGCTCATATGCAGTAATTAAGGAAATGCTTTATTAGAGATATTTTAATTTTATAATACAGGGCTTGTGAATTTTTAGGTTTATTCCTAGACATTTTTGGTCATTGTTCTTTTAAGTTTTAGTTTCTTGCTCCTGTGACTTGCATCTTGTTTCCTACTGTGAATTTCTGATGTAAATAAATGCTAATGATTTTTCTTTGCTTATCCAGTAACATTGCTGAACTCCTTTATACTCTCGTTGTAAAAATTCATATGTTTAGAAGAGCAATTAAGGGCTATTTCAGAAAATAAACGCCTAAGGAGAGAAAATGTACTGAGCTAGTTACACAATGACCTGGATAACAGATGCCTTTGATAGGAAAAAGAGAAAATGTATCTGATTACAAAACGGTTTGCCAAAACTTGCCACACAAATATCATTTTTTCAATATTATTATTTTAGATGCCATTATAAAATAAAATTAATATGTTGCTATAACACAAGATTCTATAACACATTGTGTATTTACTTTGTATGCTGTTACTTTTTTAGAAAAAATATGTAATACCATATATACTTCTGCTTTTTCATTTATAATGTGAACATTTTCACTTTATTGATTTTTTAAAAAATATGGTTTTTAGGGGTTTAACCATTTTCTTTTTAAAATGAAAACATGCTATTAAAACAATTCTCTCAATTTGGGTTAGGAGAAAAGGATTTTAGGTTAGTAACTGGGTTCCATGTCTTCCTTTGTGTGTAACTCACTTAAGGAAAATGTTTAAGCGTATCATTTCCAATTCAAAAAGGAATGGTGGACAACCCCTTGTCTATTCCTTATTCTATATTTAATCTAATACTAAGGACAGTTGCTGTCTATTAAAGCTGATGAAACTTAGGTGATTTTTACTGCCTTGAAATCTGAGAATTACTAGAAAGACTGAGCAGTAAGTTATGCGATGCTAGATATCTGTATCATATCATATCATATCTTGTGGTTGGGGTAATTTGACTTTACATCCAAGTCAATATCCAAGTTATATAATTCCACCTTAAAGGACCTTTAAAGAAATATTGTTTTTTGTAAGCAATTTTAGTTAAAAACTATTTATTCTCTGTAAAATAAAATTCAAGTAATATCCAGTAAAGAAGAAAGAAGAAAGTCAAAAATTTCCAAAATACCTCTTTGCATATATGAGAAATAATGACCAGTAATGTGTTGGCTGATGAGCATTCTTCCTCACCTATCTGTTGTCTATGTATTCTCTCATCCATTTATACAGACACACACACACACACACACACACACACACACACACAAAGTCAGTTAAAGTTACAATGAAAAAGAAGATGATATTTAAAATAGTAACTCTAAAGGTCTACCTTTATGATTACTATTTTAAATACCACCTTCTTTCTGATTGCATTGTTTAATATCTCCAATGTCATGTGGGTTTTCCTGTTTTTTATCCCTGTTTTCAGTAGGAATAGGCCTAGTGTTTCCAAATTATATAAAATGCTAGGTTGGGGGATGAAATATATATATTATAAAGTCAAGGAAGGAATATCTTTGAATGCTTTCTCACTATTTAAACATTTGAAGTGTGATTTTCTTCCATAGAACTATTAATATGGTGATCGAACCAATGGATTTCCTAATATTAAATCATACTTACAATCTTGAAGTAAAGGTAACTCTTTTTTTTAATGTGCTGTTGGATTCTGTTTGCTAATTTTTATCTCAGAATTTTTGCATTGCTATTCAGAAAATTAACCCATAGTTGTTCATTTTTTGCACTTTTATTTCAGTTTTAGGACCAACAAATAAGAAGTTATTGGTTTAAATGGAAAATTGCCTAATATGTGAAAAATGAGAAAATGGCCAACGATAATGATATTCAATACTGGCATAGATGGCAGAGTGAAACTGAGACGATTTTTCCGAGATTCCTTCAAAAATAAGATATTCATCTATCAAAAATAATGTGTAAACTCTTTCATCAAGATTGGACCCTCACTGAGAATTCTTTCCATGGATTATTTTTTATCTAATGTAAACTTCCATCTTTTGCCTATGACATATTTTATAGTCATAAGCTATTAAGTCAAGTTGTATCCCTGGTTTTTTTTATATTAAAAAAATGCTACATCTACAAGTACATTTGCAGGCCACAGAATTAGTAAAACAACCAGAACTCTTAAACCCTTCATGATTCTCCTTGTTACTCCTGAAGCTCGACATAAAAGTTAGCTCTCATTTTGCTTGGCTCTAATATTAACATTATCATTGTATTGAATTCCATTGTGTGTTGCAAAGCTGAACCTCAAGATGTAGGAATAAATGGCCATAAATTAGAATTATTTGACACGTGTCAATAAAATAACGCGGCCAAATACTAAAACACTTTGGCTTCATGCCAAGTCTGAGGTCAGGATTTGTAAGAATGACAGTCCTTTTTCTGGCCTGCTTCTTGCGGTGGCCCTGAGGCTGCAGTAACCAGATGTCTGGTACTTTGCATTTAAAGATCTGAGAGTTTTAGCAGATAAAGCCCCACTTTTTTCTTCTTTAACTCAAAGTCCGACTGTTTCCATTAAAATACACACTGCTTTTTATTAATCGAATGTTTTCTTTTGCCATAATCTATCTTAACAATGAAAAGTAAGAAAATTGTAACTTATTGTATGTTTGAATTAGCCTGTTTAACTAAAGAATCAAAAAATAAATATATTTAATTTTCCCTTATGCTGCTTAGATTGTGTGGTATAAATCAGGAACTGTTTGAAACTTAATTTCCCCATGTAGTATCAGTAATTTGATGGCAAGCTCTTTATCTCCATCATCTCTGAATCTCCAGCCCACTATACACTTAAGGAGTGTGCAATAAATATGCTGAAAGAATAAATAAATGGATGAATCTGGAATTAACATCATTTGCAACCGAGACTCTTAAGAGTTCCTCCACGTGGTGATTTAAAAGCAAAACGAAACCCCTCAAAATTGGCCTGCACTAGTTTGTTGAAAGATTGTTGGCTAAATCTCTATAGGGGGATTTACAGTTGGACCTACTGTCATAGCTAAAGAGAACTGAATCTCATAGGTATTCAGCTATACCTTTAATGGTATGTATGGGGAGATGAGGATCCAAAATGTACCCTTAGTACCATAGCAACTTTATCACTAAGTTCCCTTTATTAAATTTTAAAATTAAATTTTATCGTGGTTATTATGACTTTATCTGAATAACTGGGCTTTATCTGAATAACTCAAAGACTATAGGGGCTCTGTTGCATCTACAATCATCTTTATTTCAGAGAAAAATAAAACAATGTCCTTTATAAAGTATAGGAAGAAGCTCAAAATACTATCTAAAGGGCAGTTGAATCCTATAATAGTACTATAAAAATGCAGTCAAAAGACAGAGGCCACAAAAGGTCCAGGGCTTCTTAGAGACTTGACTGATTTCGGGTCAGGCACAAGGGATATACAGATGAACCTGGGGCATTGTGTTGTGTCAGATATCAAGAAATCTATTAAACTTTACTGAAGGGTATATCGAAAGGACTCAGGAATCAATTTGAAAAGGCGCCCACTGGCTAAAGATGGGATCATTTGAGCCTCCATAACAGGAAGTGCAGTGTATTGAAACACTTCATATGTTTAAAACCATGACATCACTCTCTCTCTCACACACACACACACACACACACACACACACATCCATCATTACCTTCGTTGGGGTCCTTCAGAAGATATTGAGTAAACCATCTCAGTATTTTGAAAACTGGTAATGAAGGAAAATAAAGATTTATCCTGCCTTCCCCATATAAACTGTACCTCAACGTAACCCAATAGTGGATAAAAAGAAGTTTCTCAATATAGAAATTTCCCAGCTAATAAATGAAGAAGGAATGATAGAATTAGACCATTTTATCTTGCCATCACCTATGAACTAATAAATCTAAGAAATAATGACTAAATGGCAATAAACACCACAAAAGATGAGATAACCAGACACTCATGTCTGCTGGTGGAAGTATACAACACTACCTAGGAAGCCGTCTTGCAAAAAATTAATTCTGAGTCTGATCAAGACATTAGATGGGCTACCAACCTGTCAATTCAAAAAATATATAGAGAGGAGGCAAAAGAGCATCTTAACTGACATTTTGGGGATGCAGTGAATAGCACCCTGACAATGGTGCTTCTCAAAATGTGGTCCCTAGAGCCCCTAAAGTTCTGGGAACTGTTTGTACTTGTCCATGATGAGATAAGGAGCTTGTGTCAGAATGTAAGTTAATTACATCACTAAGCACACTCTGTAGTTCAGCTGAAGGAAGTTGTATGTAATTGTCATTCTGGGGCAATCTCCTTATTTTATGTAGACCAGTACATTGACTAGGACAGCACTACCATACAAATGACCTTTTGAAATTTGTATAAAATAGAGGAAATGAAAAAGATTAAAAGAGATTTCATAGAAATATCAACTAATTACAATACATTAAGTATATTTTATGCTGATTTAAGTAAACTAATGAAAAGGTGTAAGAAAATTTGGGCATTGAGTATTTAATAATATTAATGGATTGTTAGATTTGTAGACAAGATAAGGGCATTGTGGTTATATTTAATGTTCAGAGACACATTTTGGAATATTATGGATAAAATATATCATTTCATCATGTCTAGGATTTGCTTCAAAATAATATGGAAGGGTGTGGAAAGTGGGTAAGAGGTGTGAAAGTAACAGGATTAGACATATGTTAAAGTTGTTTAAGCTGGAGGATAGAAACATGTACTTTCATTACATCATCTTCTCTACTTTTGTATATGTTAAAATATTCCAAAATTAAAGGTTAAAAACTAAAACAAAAACCAAACCAACACATGAACTTCACCACTGTAAGAATAAATAATAAAGAGAGAAGTCACAGAAAGTGAGAACTAGAATTAGGACCAAAATAACACTGAGTAATTTTTAAATTGGCAGAAATAGTTTGTCCACACACCTTATTCTGGATGCATACTTAAGTTTTCTTTGCCCCAAACTTTGTTTTTCTAACATTGAAATCCAGCTGTTGTATAAGGACATATGCAAATGTTCCTATAAGCCATGATTATGGGTTGAATTGTGACCCTCAAAAACACGATAAAGTCCTTCCCTGGTACCTGTTTAAATGTGACCTTATTTGGAAAAAAGAGTCTTTGAAGATGTATTCAAGTTAAGATCAGGCCATTAGGTTGGGCTCTAATCCAAGATGGCTGGTGTCCTAAGAAGAGGGAAATTTGGATACAGAGAAACACAGGGAGAGTATCATGTGGAGGATGAAGACAGAGATTGGAGAGACGCTTCTACAAGAAGAGGGACACCAGGAGCTGGGAAGAGACGTGGAACAGATTCTCCCTCCCAGCCCTCCGAAGGAACCAACCCTATTGACACCTTGATTTCAGACTTCTATCCGCCCAAACTGTGAGATAATGTTTCCATTGTTTTAAGCCACTTAATTTCTAGCACTTTGTTACAGCCAACCTGAGACACTAGTACACTCGCTGAGCTTAATAAGATTGGTGTCTACATATCTGTATGTTGGGAGAAGCAAGCGAGACAGAAGGTGGTTCGTTGTGGCTTTACATAGTCCTTTGTATCAAAAATCATGTTGTCATTTAAAGTTGCCTGAACTGTTAACTGTTTTGTTTTCCAAATGACAGCTTTGTGTTTCCTTTTTAATCACAGAGCTTCAGAATAGACAGCTACAGTACTTATCACGAAGCAGAAAGAAAAAAACATCCAAAACTTTGACCAAGCAAACGAGCATTTTTCCTGCAAGATAAACCATGACTATCCCCAAAAAACCACCAAAGTCATTTGGATGAAAACCTAGTTACTTGGTGAATTTTTAAAAAATGTTGTTAACTAATTATGTGGGTATCATCTGGGCCACTGTTTCCCAGTCCTATGTTCTACTAGGTACTTCTAAATGGACAACTTTTGAAACACACTTTATAATGAAATTTGATTTTGTTTGTGCACACAGATCCATGGAACAGGAGACTTTTTAAAACTATATTCTTTACTACAATTGTGAGGACAATGGAAGAAAAAGAGGAGAAAGTGGGAAAAGGCATCCAACCAAAAAAAAAAAAAAAAGAAAGAAAAATTAAAAGAGAAAAGTTTAGAATGGGTGGCAGATAACTTATTCTCTGCTTGGTCTCATCTACCATTAATACAGGTTTGCTTTTGGGGGAATAGATTTGATGTCTTACTATGCCTGCAGTACATTCTCCAGAATGACTGATGAGTTATTTCTGTGAGCCAGCTAGGACCTAAGTATTGGTCCGATAAAACAGATCTTTTTCTTTTACAAAATGATAGTACAAGAGAAAGAGCATGAAGCCATCAGTCCCGAGGAACTGAAGACTCAAGTTTTCCTAGAAAAGAATGCCAGGGAATTAAACTCAACCCCAAATAAGTTTATCCGCTGTTCACAGTCTTAAGTTTTGTTGGCAGTTCCTAACTCTTGGCACCATTCAAACTTTCATCAGTGGTGAGACAACTCATTGCTACCCTCTCAACGCCTTCTTCGGAGTGCAATGTATGATACTTTCCTGCTGCCTTCTAGCAGCTGCTGTCATGTTCCCCATGAAGTCTTCTAAGTTCTTCAGAGCTGCACCAGGGAACTAGACCTAGGTATGGAAAAACATTGTCATCTCCAAGATGCTCCTGAGCGCTTTAATGCCAGAAGCCTGATGTTTAACCGAACAACTTTCTGAAATATCCTGAGGCTATAGAGTATCCACAGTCATTCATTCAAGGACAGGTGGGGAGTGAGAGGTGTGTATACTTAAGAAAACATGTGAATTGGAACATGCTGTTACTTATCTCTTTTTTCTTTCGTTTTTTTTGTGCTATCAACAGTTTTAGTCACCATAAAACTACAGGTCAAGCCATGGTTCAGCATACTCTCTTGGAAATAAAAAACAAGACAACTCTAGTGGCTAATACAATTTTTCAAGTATGTCTATGATCTATAATTTTTTTAACTTTTTATTTTACATTGGAGTATAGCTGATTAACAATGTTGTGTTAGTTTCAGGTGTACAGCAAAGTGATTCAGTCATACATATACACGTCTCTATTCTTTTTCAAATTCTTCTTCCAACTAGGTTGTTACAGAATATTGAGCAGAGTTCTCTGTGCTATACAGTAGGTCCTTGTTGGTTATCTACTTTAAATATAGCAGTGTGTACATGTCAAGCCCATGTGAATTGGAACATGCTGTCATTTCTTAAAGAAATAGAAAATATTTCGGCTCAAACACTCTCCAAAAGAAGATCAGGGATAATAAAGTTTGACTCAAAAATATGATGCGTGTGTCCATCTTCAGTTTCATGTTTTTTTCAAGTTAGTGTTGGAGAAGAGATGAGATGGAATGAGAAGGAAAGGGAAAGCACTGAATGACCAAGAAAGATAAAGGAGAGTGGAGAGAAAGAAATCAAGAGAGGGTACAGAAAAGGGGAGAAATGGAGAACAAAGGAAGAAAGGATCGGCTCAGTACGTTTTGAGGTGCTACTTGATTTATTCGGGTTACAGAGAGTTATCTGATCTTCTGCAATGTTAATTAACCGATTCGTCATTGCCCACAACTTTTACTTCTTAACCTTAAAACCGAGGTTCTCAGTTCTGAGTACACATTGCAACCACATGGAATTTTAAAAAATACCCATGTCTGGATCTCACCCCAGAGATTCTTTTTTATTTGATCCTGGTACAGCCTGCAATTGTGGTTTTTAAAAGCTCCCCCAGACAAATCCAATGTGTAGCCAAGGTTGAAGTTACTGCCACGAAGCTCCCATGACTGACAAAATCAGAGCACTCTCCTCCAAAATAAGGAACAAACAGCACCCAGAACTGTGGGATCCAGTCATACTTTAGATCGGTGATTCTCAAAACAAGATGTGCAGCAACGTCCCTGTGAAACTTTTCATGAATATCGATTTCTAACCCCCATATCAGTGATTCTGATTCAGTAGGTTTGAGGTTTTGCCTGAGCATGTGTGTTTTGAAAAACCTTCACAGGTAACTTTGAGTAAAACAAGTATATGAAATCACTGACTTAAATATGTAAACTTCAATTCATTCAGACGTTGAGATTCAGGAAAGTATTAGAAAAAGAGATGATCAGACAGATAAGTTTGCTAAGGCTGCCTTAATAAAGTACTACAACTTAAACAACAGAGACGTTATTTCACAGTTCTGGAGGCTGGGCGTCCAAGATCACGGTGTCAATCTGATTGGTTCCTTTTGAGGGTGGTGAGGGGCAATCTGTCCCGCACCTCTCTCCTAGATTTTCGTGGTTTGCTGGCAACTTCGGGCATTCCTTGGCTTGTAGATGTCTGCCTTTATCATCTTATAGTGTTTTCCTTGTGTACATGTCTTTGTCCAAATTTCCTCTTTTCATAAGAACACCAGTTATATGGGATTAGGGCCTCTCTCAAATCTAATTCCATAAAGTTCCTATCTCTAAATAAGGTCATGTTCTGAGGCACTGTCGGTTAGGATTTCAACATGAATTTTGAAAGGATACAATTCAACCGGTAACGTCAGATGTCTGTTGTTTTTCTCCAAAAATACATTGGCATTGGTCATATCTGCATTGTCAATTCTCAAGGCATTAGGATTCAATAAAATATAAGTAAGGTAAATTATCCCGAACCTAACATAAATCCTATTTAAAATCTTAAAGACCTTAGAAATCGGATTCTGTAGTTCATGCATTGACCATTCTAGTCAGATAAAAGTGCATTTAAGACATTTTACAATTGCTTCTCTGTTTGCAAAACATCCATGAGGAATCGATAGCACACTAAATTTTAAGAAAGCACTGGCTTAGGGACATTTTAAAACTAAGATGATGGTGAGAGAATAGTGTCATCTTATGCTAAAAATATCAAGTTTTCCCCAACGAAAAGATTTCTATTGCCCATGAGTTCTTGTCCAGCCTTGAGACAAATTTTGTAGAGAAATCCGTCATTCTGAGGGTAAGGTATTCTTTGTGATTCTTCGGTTATCAAGCTCATTTGGGCTCATATTTTCTTTATTGTTTCTCTTTTTTTTGACAGCTGAATGTCAGGTCCTTGGGCATATATGGTCATTTGAGACAGTGAGATTCGACCTCAATATTCAGCAAACCACCTAGTTGACTAAATTGATCCTTTTAAAACAATATGGAACGTTCTCTTTTTCATGCTACAATTTCTAACTAGAATTTTTATCTTTTGCAAAAAAAATTGAGAACCTGTCAACTTGTCTAACTAGCATAAAGTCTGAATAAAGTTATTCAAAACTGTTTCAGCATACCAGTGTTCCATGATTTTTCAGTGGGAAATTAGAAAATAACATCACTTTATCAGCACAGAGGAGAATCTAGTTCTAGCATGTTCAAATGTAGACAAATCAGTTGAATCTGAGAATTCAACAAATGAAGAAACACTGAAAGTGCTTCTACTTTATCACGGCTGTGGGAGAGAAGGAGAGCGAAGGGAGAAATAACAGACGAAATTACGGTAAGAACTAGTTTCATGGAAGTTTCACCAAGAACGGTCATCATTTGCTCATGTGGGAAATGCTGTTAGAACAAAAGGCCTTAGAAAAGAAGAAATGAACACACAAGCCAAAACACTAAACAGTGGGATTTGGTTTTGTTCTGTTTGTTTTTTTACAATTTCTCTTTGGGGACTTTGCTTTAAGGTAGAGTTCTGTGTTAAGTATTTTGCCTCCCTAAACTGATTCAATGTTTTGTAAGATAGGGAACAAGGGGTGTGTGTGTGTGTGCGTGTGTGTGTGTGTGTGTGTGTGTGTGTGTCTGTGTGTGTGTCTGTGTGTGTGTGCGTGTGTGTGTGTGTGTCTGTGTGTGTGTGCGTGTGTGTGTGTGTGTGTCTGTGTGTGTGTGCGTGTGTGTGTGTGTGTGTCTGTGTGTGTGTGTGTGTGTCTGTGTGTGTGTGTGTGTGTGATTGTTGGACTGTGTGAATATTGCCTTTCTCTGATCTACAAAGGCAGCATAGTTTATATGCACATATTTTCCACCTAGAGAGAAGCGAAGCCAGAACTGAGGGAAAATTTTGGCTGAGAAGCTCAGTAGGAATGTGGCAAGCAAACAGAATAAGGTTAGTTGAAGGTTAAGCTGCGTTGTATTGATGTAGTAATGTTGTCTTTAGAACAAATTAGCTCCCTGGGACTTGGTGACACAGTGGAGTGTTAAACCCTTCTTTACAAAAAGAACATGTGCAGGTTGTTTCTGGCTTGAAAAGTGCCAGTGAAAAATTACACAAAGATCAAGCTTGAAAAATGTTTACTTTGCAGAAAATCGTTTAAAAATGGAATCTCAATTTTGTTGGCAGCTCAGTTTTTTAAAAGGGCTATTTATTCTAGAGTCCTGCTGCACATGGTTTATGGCCATTTATAAGGTGTATTGAAACTGCATGAACTCGAGCACCTTAGGGAATGTTTGTTTTTATTTTTTTTTAAGTGGTTGGACTGAGATTCAGTATGAATCACATAAGAGAGATTTAGAAGCACGTGAAGATAAATGTTTCCCGTGTGACACTGCACAGCACATCTGGAAGGTGATCTTATGTAAATACCTGAAAAGACCATAGTTTTAACAGATATCAATAAAGAATAGGGTTGCATTTCCCTCTTAATTTGAGAAGAAAATATGGTTTTTATATTTTAAAAAAATAGTATCTTCTCATGCAAATTTCTGGAAGCTCCATTTGTGTAGAAATAGTCCTACAATTTATTCTTTCACTCAGTAATTCACTTACTCAATTGCCCAACAAACATTACTGAATATCTATTTGTTATAGTTGCGAATCTGCCACACTCTATAGATAAAAAAGGAGTAAGACACACTACTGGCCATAAAATATTTCTTACATTAGTCATTAATAAGCTTTTTTAAACATGTGACTTTCATGCACATCAACTGATTTATATGTATTAAGATCCTACTATAACATAAAGAATTATCTCCAACCCCTACCCTGTCTGGTGAAGAATTTCTCTTTCTCATTATTTAAAAAAATTTTACACTTACTTTCTCCCTGTTGCCAGGAGCATTTCAATATCACTTGGTAATCCTTAAAATGTAGTTTTTACTCCTGTTAAAAAAAAAGAAAATATCCATCAAGTGAAATATAGTTTCAAGTTTAAACCAAAGAATCTTCCCGTTTGTTCCTTCCTAATTTTTTTTCTTTTAAAAATTATTTTTAGAGCAGTCTTAGTTCACGACAAAATTGAGAGAAAGGTATAAAGAATTGCCCATATACCCCCTGCCCTACACATACACAGCCTCCCCCATTGTCAACATCACTCAGCAGAACAGTACATTTGTGACCAAGGATACACCTATATTGACACATCATAATCAACCTGAGTCAATAGTTCACCTTAAAGTTCACTCTTGGCATTGTACATTCTATGGGCTTGGACAAATGTATAAGGACATATTTCCATCATTATAATATTATGCAGAGTTTTGTTTTGTTTTGTTTTTTGTGGTATGTGGGCCTCTCACTGTTGTGGCCTCTCCCGTTGCGGAGCACAGGTTCCGGACGCGCAGGCTCAGCGGCCACGGCTCACGGGCCCAGCCGCTCCGCGGCATGTGGGATCTTCCCGGACCGGGGCACGAACCTGTGTCCCCTGCATCAGCAGGCAGACTCTCAACCACTGCGCCACCAGGGAAGCCCTATGCAGAGTTTTTTCACTGCCCCGCAAATCCTCTGTGTTTCTCCCATTCGTCCCTCCCTGCAATCCCACCCCTGGCAACCACTGATTTTCTTAGTGTCTCTATGTATCAAAGGAAAGGGCTTCTGTGCTGGTGAGTTAAATATTATCTTTATTTACTCTTAACCTCAACCCTTCAAGATAGTTTTATTAGCCAAGATAGGCTGGATGCAGTTCCTAGCCCACCCAATATCCCAGAGGTTTAATGTAATGCGAGTTTTCTTCTCATTTACCTCACAGTCCAATATAGATCAACCAGGAAACTCTACACTCTCAGACGTTTAAGGAACCAGGCATTTTCTCGGGCTCTGTACTCTCCTAGGGCTTCAGGGTCTTCACATTGATTCTCTGCTTCCAGGGAGCAAATAGTGAAGAGAGGGTCAGAGTAAAGAAAAGGGTGGGATTCAAATTCAGCATCAAGATTAAAACAGCAACTGTAGGACTCTACAACCTTGCTCTTTCTTAAGCTATGCTATCTATTCCTCTCTGCATCTTACCATTTTACTTAAAGCATTTGTTTATTGAATTATTCATTCAACAAATAGTTCCTTATTGGTTCTCACAATATGTTAGTTGAATGAATTAAATATTAAATTTACTAACATAGGTAGCCACTGCTTACCTATAGATATTACTCAGAAAAATAAGAATCTAAAAGAGATTCTCTGTTTATTGGCAACCTCCTCCATGTCAGTTTTACTCTATTGTTCTAGAAATTTAGTGTCATAGCACAATTTAATTATGCTAAGATTTATTTACTACTTGAAATTAACATTACTTTATTTCCAATGAAAGTGGAAAAAAAGACCAAAATAATGTGTTATTCTTTATTTTGTGCTTTTCTAATGAAGCAAAGAAGAGAAAGCTGGCCTTCATTTAGATTTAAACTTAAAAAACAAATTATTTCCGATCACATTTCTCTTTCGCCACCTAGAAGAGATTTAAATGGCAAGATTTCTGTTCCATAACAGTAACTATGAAATCCAGAAAACTTATTTTTTAAAAAGAGTGGAGCTGTAGAACAGGATGTTAGATATAAGGTACAGGAGAAGGATTGAACTGAAGATGAAAATTTGAGATTATAAATTTATGTAGTATTTATAAAATTAAGAAATCAGTCTCAGCCTACAAGTAGGTTTAGAATAGAAAGCATAGCCAGAACCCCAAAGAACATTTATTTATGTTTATTGTGTAGATAAATGTCCTCTGGATTAATCTTACTTTAAATGAATGCCAACATGTTACGAATATTTAGAGTTCCTGGTTCTCTTATCTATAGGGCTTAATGTCCTAAAATTTCTAGCTAAAAAATTTACTTAGACACTGCTTCTGCTGCATTTTTCAATTATCAAAGCAAAGTTGTGAGATCTCCAAAATTTCATTCTTTCTCACTTATTTACAAAAGCTTATTAGAAAACCAAAGGTAGTTTTATTTTTACATGACTAATAGTCTGCTTTTCAAATTCTTAATATTTTATTGATTTTGAATTGTTCTAAATGATCTGCAAAACACCTCCAAAACTTGGGCAGATGTATACCCACCTGGGACAGCGTTGGATATAAGAATGAATGACCTTCCTGAGGCCAGTTCTGCTTCTGAGAATGAATTCCCATACAGAATGTGTTTCACTGAATTCAATGAACAAAGTAGAGAATTATACAAAGTGTAGACAGGAGAGTTTACTTACCAAAGTAAACTTGAAAATTCTAAAATCACTGAGCTGAAGAAGAAAACGATAAGCAAAATAGCAAGTTTTATGCATTCAATCATTTAGTTTTTAGTTACAGTTAGTCACGAACATTTCAAATTATGTACATAAATGTATGTATACATTGCACATTTAATGCTTTTACTTAGGTACTGTTTTGCAAAACACAAAACTGGTTCAAAAAGGACTTGGCAGAGTATTTGTCATAGAGGAAGGACAGATAATATTCTTTGTTGTTGTTTGTGAAGCTCTTTGCTTGCATTGTCTCATTTAAACACTCACCAGCCTATGAGTAGATGCTATTACTGCTACTATTTTAGAGGAAGGAAATGAACAATAAAAAAAGCTAAGCAATGTTTTCTTTACCCATACACTTCTTCTAGTGCTGGGAATTCCTTTCAAGTCTTGTGACTCCAAGTGTTTCTTCTTTAACTTATCTCTACCTATCATAATTTTCATGTGACTCTCTTTGCCCATGTACGGACATGGTCCATTTTTCAGCAAAATTGATTCCTGGGCAAAGGATACAATTTAAAGAGCAGGCATGGTTGTTTACGGATCATGGTATGTATCTGTTTCAGACATGATTATGTCTTCACAGAAAATTAGAAAATGTACCGATAATGTGTGAAATAATTAAAGTACAGGGTTTTTATTAGCATCCAATAAGTAGAAGGCTCAAAATGCAAATAGAGGTTGCTTAGATTCTAACACAATCTTCTTGAGGAATAACATGTCCCAGGTTTTAACAGTCATTCAGATTAAAGTTAGACCCTCCTATAATCTTATTTCAGGTAATGATATATGAAGTCACTTCCTGTTACAGCAGCCATTTGCATAAATGCCAATATTTATGTTTCCAGTGTAAAAAAGCACCCCCTTTTAGTTTCAAATTTAGCACGAGGTTGCCTGATGAAACCCTGAAATAGCACCTGGCCACCTACCTTAATTTGAAGACCACTAAAATCTAGAGCCTTAAAAATGCCATCACCGTGTTTGACTTGGTGAAACCTGGGAGAATGTAGTAACCAGAGCAGGCTGCTAAGATGAAGTCATCTTGCTAAAGGGACAATTTGTAATGGGGCACTGTGCTGACAGGTCTGCAAGCCTATAGTCTACAGTCAGTGTGCACATTTGAGCTCAAAATAGACACCGTGTATGACAAAAACAGCATTATTCTCAACTGTTGAGGGAAACTGATGGATGTTCCTTCTCCAAACTCTGGAAAATTAAAATTGAGGCCCTATGGAAAGGTCTATTCATGTAGCATGTTCTGTTTTCTTAAAGAAATGATGGCGTAGATAGAAAGAATGGTCTACGTATGCTTGCTGAACATGAAGAACTAGCTCTGTCTTTATTTTCCAAATGAAAAAAACCAACTACAGAATATACTAACATAGTTTGGGTGTTTTTTTAAATTATTATTATTATGTTTGCCTCCTGATCATTAACAAGGTTTATCTCAGTTTAAACTCTAAACCATATTTAATAATATACTGCTTTTGGTAAAAAGATTAAAATTAAATTAAGTAGTATTTTTCCCCGCCCCCAAATCTGGGTGGAATTGTTTATCTAGAACCTGATATACTGTTGACAGAAAGAGCAGAGAATATTGAGTATTTGCAGGAGGCATGAAAGTCTCTTCTTTTTGAAATGCATACTTCAGGCTCTTGTGTGTATTCTGTATGATCAACATAAGTTCAGTTTTCACTTCAATTTTCTTAAGTATCAAGCAGAAAAGATGGACATGCGAAAAAAGAAAATCCCTCTTTTTCAAGGATTTGTCTATTCTAGATTTCTAGATGCCTCAAAAATCAGACATGCTTCACGTTCATGTTAATTTATAGATCAGATAATTCTTCCCTCTTAGTAACAGCAGAATTCATTTTCCTCGGGAAGGATTTGCTCTGAGATTCTTCAGGGGCCATCTTGGGTGGCTGAGAATGAGAAAATGAGAACTGTCGTCCTTGCTCTGCCAACTTGGTTCCTCCTCTGGATCAGCTTCCCATCTGGAAGATGAAGAGCTTGAAGTCAATAGTGATAGTTAATATTTTACTGAGAACATGTTATGTGCCAGCCATGATAGCTCTACAAGGTAACTCCTAACATTAGCCCTATTTATGGATGAGGAAAATTAAGACACGTAAGATTAAATAACTTGTCTAAAACCCTCACAGATAATAAGGAGTGATTCAAAATTTTTATAGATTATAGTTCATTTAAGTTATTATAAAATATTGGCTATATTCCCTGTGCTGTACACTATATCCTTGTGGTTTGTATCTCTTAATCCCCTACCCCTGATCTTGCCCCTCCCCCTTTCTCTCTCCCCACTGGTAACCAATATGTTTGGTAAAGAAAACAATTTTCAAAGGAGCAAATTTACTTTCTTTTGGACATCTAACTTCCACATGGCAGAAACCAGGTAGCTTCAAAATCATATTTGCTTTATTCCAAAGTCAATTACCCTTCAGTAAAATAACTGAGTGTTTTTAGTTATTGTATTAACAGTCATCTTTAGTTAAAGACAAATGAAATGCAAGAAACTTCCATAATTCATATCTTGAAGAATTAGAGAAAGACCTTTCTTGACTCCCTTCTCTTTAAATACCCATGTTCCCCCCACCATTTTATTTCAGTGTCCTTTAGCATGGGCCCCATACACAGTGTTTCTTTTGCAGAATAATGGGCAATGCCATTGTTTTAACAAAAGAAAAATAAATAGTAGTCTTGACTTTCTCGTTCCCAGATAGTCAGCTGCTCCATGGAGGAAGTTAGACTGGAGGGCGTTAGGAATTAATGAACTGTGGAGATGGCATCTTCTTTGTAGACAAAGCAAGACTGAGAGAGAAGAGATTAAGGCCTCTGGTTAAATGGAGTGGTGACCTTATCAGAAATACAGAAAATAACATCACATCATGGAAATCAGAGCACACAGAGTTAATTCTAGGCTCTAAAGAAAGAAGAGATTATTTAATAAGGATAGTGGCATAGCTTGTTAACTATTTTCATAAAACAAAATACTACATGATGGCTTCACCTGTATTACACACACAAACTCCACATGGATTAAAGAATTAAATGTAAAACGTAAACCAAAAGAAACAAATTTAAAATAATAAAATGAAAAAATATTCATAAAAAATTTATTGGATTGCAGAATGGTCATAAAATACATTAGTTCAAAACAATGGAAGAATTCATAAAGGATAATTATTACAGACATTTTCCCATAGAATGTTTTAAAATTTATGTGGCTGAAAAAAACAACATAAATAAAATTAATAGTCAAATAAAAAATTTCAGAAAATATTTGCTCATATAGGACAAAAGAGTTAATAACCTTAATGTATAAGTCTCCTCAAAACAACTTAACCAACTGTCATTTTGGAAGAAAAAAATACACAAAGCAGTAGTTAAATAATAAGAATGAGGCCATACCAGACCTGGGATGACTTCTGCTTTGGAGAAGCTGAATTAGACACACATTTCCCTATTCTACCACCTAAGTTCAACAACAAACCCTGGATATTATTCATCTTTTTTTTTTTTTTTGGTGGTACACGGGTCTCTCACTGTTGTGGCCTCTCCCGTTGTGATGCACAGGCCCCGGACGCACAGGCTCAGCGGCCATGGCTCACAGGCCCAGCCGCTCAGTGGCAGATACACAATTTTTTTAAATGAAGAAGAAGGAGAAGAGGAGGAGGAGGAAGTAGAAGGGGAAGAAGAAGAAGACAGTTGAAATGTGGAGCAAAGGCAGCCCAGTCAGAGAATAATATGGTGGTGAGTTTCCTGGGCTTTCTTATTCTCTCATACCATCCCAGACTTGGAGCTGAAAAGCCAGCAACTCAGAGATAAAAATGAAGATAGAAAAAGGCTCCCAAAAAGATCACTCTCTCTAACAAAGGACCAGGAAAGGAGCAGACTAACAAGACAGAAAACTTTTAGACCATAACCACCTTATTCCAGCCAAAAGTCAGAGTAAAACCTGTGACTCCATCAGCACCCCTGCCAGCAAAGACCAGGTATAGAGCGTAAACTTCCTCCCTCACAAGGCTAGAAGGTGGTGCTCTCATGCCCCTGCAGGGATGGTATCTGAGGGTGCCAAGTAGGGACCTGGGACTTTTATCCCCTTTAGCCAGTAACAATATCCCTTTGCAGTGTAAATGGAGACCATATGGGGAGCCTGGACTTCCGTGACTTCTCATTCCCCAGTGGAATGGCGTTAGAGAAGGCTTAGTGAAGAGTGAGGACCTTCACCATCTCTCAATAATAATGAGGCCACCCCCACCATGGTGTCAATGACAACACAAACATCCATGCCCGGCAGCGATGAAGAACCTCCCCTAATCGGGTCAGGTGTCAACGGAGGCGAAGTGGGGAATCTAAACTTCTATCTCCACTTGACAGTATTGAGACAGCTTTTCCTCTTCCAGAGAAGTGTCAAACAAAGCCAGTGAAAAGAGAAGGTTTAAATAAGATCCAAAGACTCAGAACATATAATGAAATTATGCAGGTTTCAATCAGAAATCACTCATCATACCAAGAACAAGGAAGATCTCAAAAGGGAATAAAAAGAATACATTCACTATATGTCAACACTGAGATGACAGAGATGTGAGAATAATCTGACAAATCCTTTAAAGCAACCGTGATAAAAATGCTTCAATGAGCAATTAAAAACATGCTTGAAGCAAATTTTTTAAAATTAAAAAATAAAACAGAAAGCCTCAGCAAAGAGATAGAAATCTCAGCAAAGATACAGAAGATGTCAGAACCAAGTAGAAATTTTAGAACTGAAATATACAATAACTGAAATCAAAGCAGAGTGGATGAAATCAACTCCAGAATAGAGGGACATAGGAAAGAATCAGTAAACTAAAAGACAGAAGAAGAGAAATCATCCAAATGAACCATCACAGAGGAAAGAGAAACGAACAGGTGTCATCAGAAACTTGGAAGGAGAAGAGAAAAAGAGTGGGTCTAAAAATGTACCCCAAGAAATAATGTCCGAAAAATTTTAAATTGACGAGACATAAACCAACAGATTAAAGTAAGTGGAACTCAAGCAGGATAAACATAAAGAAATTCACACTAAGGCACATCAATAGTTAAATATCTGAAAACTAAAGAGAGGAAAAGTCTTAAAAGCACCCATAGAAAAATGACACTACCAATAGGAGAAAAACAACTAAAGAGCAGATTTCTCATCAGAAACTGCAGAAGCCAGGCTGAAAGAAAAAATTGTCAACCCAGATTGAGATGGACACATATATGCTATTGATACTATGTATGAAACAGATAACTAATGAGAACATACTGTATAGCACAGGGAACTACTCAATGCTCTGTGGTGACCTAAATGTGAAGGAAATCCAAAAAGAGGGGATATGTGTATACGTATAGCTGATTCACTTTGCTGTACAGTAGGAACTAACACAACACTGTAAAGCAACTATACTCCAATAAAAATTTTAAAATAAAAGAATGAAAGGGAAATCAAGACATTCTCAGTAGAAGGAAAACTAAGATAATTTGTTGCTTGCAGACTTGTCCCAAAAATAGAGCTAAAGGAAGTTCTCTAAACAGAAAAGAAACAATAAAAGAAGGAACTTTGGAACATCAGGAAAGAAGAATACAGTATTTTAAAAAATGAGTAAATAAAATAGACTTTCCTTCTTTTGAGTTTTCTAAAATGTTTGATGGTTTTGAAATTATACCACTAATGTGATTCTAAATATATGTAGAGGAGATATTCAAGAATATTATATTATAAACAGGGGTCAGTAAGGGGGCATAAACGGAGGTAAGGATTCTATATTTGGTCTTCTTTGTCTTAGTCCTAACCTACCCTCTTCATCTTCCTTGAAGACGATCTTCCATAATTAAAACCAGCCATCCTCATGTTTTACAAGACAGTGTGTCCTTTACTTAGGAACAATTCTACCTCTACTTATTAAATCAGCATTTTTTCTTTCTCTCCAGTATGTGTACATATTTTTAAGGGAAATTATCTGGAAGAGTCTACCACAATATTTTAACATTATTCTTTTCTGGGCATCAAGAGTCTTTTTATTTTATTTTCATATCCATATTTTGTATTATTTTATACATATTTCCTCCTTTAGTAATAATTTTTAATTGTAAGTTTATAAGGAAAAAACAATTAGGATACTTCAGGTTTAAATGGTGATATTTCTTTCACTTCTGTTTAAATTATATAACATTCAAGAGGACACAAATTAGCAGTAGTTTCAAAAAACAGAAGCAAGGTTATAATTGATCAGAATCTCAAAGGAATTATTCTCTACCATCAGTGCAAATAAACTAAGAAATAAATTTGTGATCTAAAATAATAAAAGCACCCTGGTCAAGTACAAATTAGTAAGAAAAATTAAAGTATTTTGAATACTTGTCTAGCTCTGAAAAATCAGGAACTGTACCAAGTACAAACCATGCAATACATGCCTCTGTCTACTACCTTGCTGCACATAAACTTCAAGAATTTTTTGAAGATGATGATAAGTCTCTTGCTTCCATCAACACTTCCATATTGTATGTCTCTTTAATCCATTTTGGGACTAAACTTAAATGGAAAAATAATAGAGAACAGGAGATCAAAAATTAAATATAAAAGCAATTCTGTTCATAATGAAGAGAAAATGAAAAAAAAATCAGAAATATGTTTAAAAACTGTTTTTGAGCTTAAAAATTATTCTACAATGTTTCAGCAAAAAAATAATTATGAGGGTAACAAATGGACTCTTCCTGGAATTATCAATAGATGCCAGACAAAAAGGAAACATTGTTCACAGAGATTTGAAGAGAAACCTCTTATAATCCAAGAGTCCTGAATTCAGAGGTTATTACTCATGTGGAAAAATCTCAGTGACACAAGTGCTTAGAAATATAAAACACATTTAAACTTCCTTTTAAAAAAATATATGCAAAGTGTACTCCAGCTAATTAAAAGATTAATCCAAGTAAACACTCAGAAGTAGGGAAAAATAATATGAAATGGCTGATTGCTACAATTGAGAGCAAAGAAACATATAGAGTTATTGGAATAATGAGTAAAGAATTCAAACATAAATTTGAATATAAATTTGAAAATAAAACTATCCACAAAAAATTAATTAGGGAAAAATGTTATCCTTATCATTGTCTTCCTCTTCATCAAAGTGTAAACATCAAGTTAAATTAGCATATATGGGAAGGTAGAAATATAAAAGGATAGAGGAAATAAAGAAAGTTAGGCAAAATTATTTTCCTTACATACAGCAGATTAAATATACAGGTATTTTAAAAAACAATTTTTAAATTATTACAGTAACATATGTATAGCTAAGGGTCCAGGAAATCTAATTGATTTGTATATATTTTTAATATGGTGTATATATGATACACCATATTAACAAAATGAAAAATAAAATTCATATGATTATCTCAGTAGAAGTAGAAAAAGCATTTGACAAAATTCAACATCTTTTCATGATAAAAACTCAACAAAGTGAGTATAGAGGGAATGTACCTCAACATAATAAAGGCCATATATGACAAGCCCACAGCAAACATTATACTCAGGAACAAGACAAGGATCTCCATTCTAAGCACTTTTATTCAACACTGTACTGGAAGTGCTAGCCAGAGCAATTACACAAGAAAAGAAATAAATGGCATCCAAATCAGAAAGAAAGAAGTAAAACTGTTTCTCTCTGCAGATGACATGATATCATATATAGAAAAATCTTTAAAATTCCAGCAAAAACTATTAGAACTAATTAATAAATTCAGTAAGGTTGCAGGATCCAAAATCAACATACAAAAATTCTGTACACCAACAATGAAGTATCAGAAAGAGAAATTTAAAAATAATCCCACTTACAATTACATCAAAAAAGAGTAAAATACTTAGGAATAAATTTAACCAAGGAGGTGAAATATTTGTATAGTAAAAACTATAAGATATCAATAAAAGAAAATGAAGAAAACACAAATAACAAATAAATGGAAAGATATTCCATGTTCATGGATTAGAAAAATTAATACTGTTAAAATACCCATACCACTCAAAGCAATCTCAGATTCAATGCAATCCCCATTAAAATTCCAATAGTATTTCTCACAGAAATAGAACAATCCTAAAATTTGTATGAAACCCCAAAAGACCTCAAGTACAATCTTGAGAAAGAAGAACAAAGCTAGAGGCATCATATGTTCTGATTTTAAACTATATTACAAAGCTATAGTAATCAAAATGGTATTGGCATAAAAACAGACACATAGATCAATGAAAGGAGAGTTTCTTTGATAAATGGTGTTGTGAAAACTGTATAGTCACATTTGAAAGAAGAAACTAGACCCCTTACATCACACACAAAAATCAACATAAAATGGACTAAAGATGAAAATGTAAGACCTGAAACCATAAAACTCCTAGAAGAAAATATAGGGGTTAAACTCCTTGACATTGGTCTTGTCCATGATTTTTTGGATTTGACACCAAAAGCAAAGACATCAAAAGCAAAAGTACACCAGTGGGACTACTTCAAACTAAAAAGCTTCCGCACAGCAAAGGAAACATCAACAAAATGAAAAGACAATCTATGGAATGGGAGAAAATATTTGCAAATTACATGTTGGATAAGGGGATTAATATCCAAAATACATATAGAACTCACACAACTCAATAGCAAAAGACCTCCAAACAAACCAGTTTCAAATGGGCAGAGGAACTGAATAGACATTTTTCCAAAGAAGACATACAAAATGACAACAGGTACATGAAAATGTGCTCTACATCACTAATCATCAGGGAAATGTAAATCAAAACCACAGTGAGATATCACCTCACACCTTTTAGAATGAACTGTCATCAAAAAGATGAGTGATAGCAGGAGTTTTCAAGGATGCAGAGAAAAGGGAACCCCTGTGCACTGTTCATGGGAATGTGAATTGGTACAGCCACTATAAAAAACCGTATGGTGGTTCCTCAAAAAATTAAAAATAGAACTACCATATGAGTTGGCAAATCCACTTCTGGGAATATATCCAAAGGAAATGAAATCACTATCTGTAGAGAAATCTGTACCCCCATGTTCACTGCAGCATTATTTACAATATCCAAAATGTGGAAACAACCTAATTGTTCATCAACAGACATATATACACACCACATTTTCTTTATCCATTCATATATATATACACATAAATAATGGAATACTATTTGATCATGAGAAAGAAGGAAATCCTGACTTTTGCTACAACATGGGTAAAGCTTGAGGGCATTATGCTCAGTGAAATAAGACAGAAAAACAAATACTGTAGGATCTTACTTTTATGTGAAATCTAAAAAGGTGGAACTCAAAAACAGAGCACAGATTGGTGGTCACCAGAGGTGGGGAGTAAGGGGTGCGGTAAATGGTGAAGCTGGTCAAAAGGTACAAGCTTCCACTTATAAGTAAGTTCTGGATGTAATGTACAGCATGCTGACTACACTTTACAGTGCTGTATTGTTTATTTGAAAGTTGCTAAGAGAGTATACCTTAAAAGTTCTCATCAAAGAAAAAAATGTAACTATGTGGGGCGATGAATGTTAACTTAAGTTATGGTGGTGATCAATTCGCAATATATACATGTATCAAATCATTGGGTTGTACACCTTAAATAATATCATGTTATATATCAATTATATCTCAGAAAAACTGGGGAAAAAATAAAATGCCAAAACCATTAATTAACCTAGGAAAAGAAAGAGTGTGAGTAAACTGAAAAAATAGATTACAGTAAATCATTGAGACTAAAGTTCACCAAAGAAAATAAAGGATCAAAGGAAAAGTGCATATGAGAGAAACAGGATATATTATAAAGGATCTAACAATATTTACAGCTGCAGTTCTAGAAGGAGAGCAGGAATGGAGTACAAGAAACATTTAGTGATGAGGATGAGAATTCCCATTACCAATGGGGAAATCAACTCTGAGCTTAAAATACATATTCTAACAAGACTTTTTTTGTTTAATGAGGAACAATAGCACACCAAATCATAATGGAGTACACAAAAGTGAAAACAGGAGACAAGAAAAAACCTGACAGCAGCCTGAGATGGACAGCACAGTATTCGCAAAGGAGGAACAATAATATAAACAGCTGAAAATCGAAAAAATAGAAATTGGAGGATAAGAAAACAGTATCTTCAAAGTGCTGAAAGAAAATAACTTGCAACTGAGAATTTTATAGCCTGTGAAACTGTACCTCAAAAATGAAGGTGAAATAAAAATATTTTTAGACAAACCAAAACAGAGAATTCATTACCACAAATCCACTGGAAAGGAAATACTGAAGAGTGTTCTTTAGTCAAGAGAAAAATGATTCCATCTGGATTTATCAGTAATGAGGGCATCATTAGAGTTATATTATAAACCACTATACTGTGATTTTACGACTTTCTTCTTCCATCTCACAATTTTTCTTTATAAGTTTTAATGCCACATCATTCAGAGCATAAAGACACATGGCTGCTAGATCTTCTTGACAAATTCCATCTTTTAATACTGTAAGTTATCACACTTAGTCCAATTGAATGCTTTTTCACTTAGAATTATATTTAATTAGTTATTACTATCACCACTCCAGGTATTAATATAGCTTATTTTTGTCCATTCTTTTTTGGGTACTTTTTCTGTGATGTGTATCTAGTAATAAAAAAATGGTAGCTGATTTTTTTACATTGGATTTTTAAAACTGTGCCTTTTTATGTGAAGATTTAACTCATTCAATTTATTATGTTTACTGATATGTTTGGCTCTTGTCTGCCATTTCTCTGTATGTTTTCTATTTACTATGCACAGCTTTCATTTTCCTTTGGGTAGTGATAGGAACAAATTGATTTGTTAGTACTAGGTAGTGAATCAACATATTGATTGGTCAATTTGTTTTATTCCTTTTGTCTTCTCAAGGATTGAAAATAACTGTGTGTGTATATATATATATATATATATATATATGTCTTCAACCATAGACTGCTATAATTCAGCCCTCCTATTAAATTTTGGCTATCATATTTTAATACCTAAGAAATATTTCGCAGTTGACAATTACTCTTTTTCATAGCAGTCTGTTCATATTTTATGTATATACAATCCTTTGTTTTTTTCTAATAGTAAGTATAAACTAGATTTTTTTATTTTTTGCAATGATATGGAAGCCTGGGCAAATTATTTATTATTTGAGGTCTTGTGCTGTTGATCACTGAGTAACAGGAAGTCTAGATTTAATAGAAAGTACCAGCAAGGAATCACTTGTCACGGACATCCATCTCGTGACCAACTCATGCACCCTCTTGTTAAGTTACCTAATAGCCATTATAGCTATTAATGGCTATAATAGCCTCCTCTGTGAGCAGAATTAAGTGATGGGAGTGATGCTGCCACAAGCCCAGGCTGGTCAGGAAGGCAACATGGTTCACAGTTTCAATGTGTAGCCTTCTTTGAAGGAAGCAGCGGGACAGAGTTTCAGGTACTAGCGCCTTGCCACGAATTACCAACCAATGGTTCCGCATTCAAGCAATGGTTCCGCATTCAAGCCTGCAGCATTTCAGCTTCTTATTGTTTGCTCCTACTTAGCGACTTTTCACCTAAAAGAAAGAAAATCATGATTTCTCTTAAAGAAATGTAATGCTACATCTGTGGTTTGAAATGCTGTAAGATTATCAATCATGAATTAACATTTTTTTAAGTACAGTAGTCTCTAAACCCCTGTTGTGATATTTAACTTTATGTGTTATTTCCACCTGAGCATTAGCCATTTGTCCTGAGATTTCCCACAATATTTTCTATGACCTTCCATTAGCATTTATGTTACACTCTTCTAGCTGTTTAGTTTCTTGTCTTCCCCCCTAGTACTTTGTGTAAGGAAATTTCTCACAGTAGATGATATATACTCTAGCTTTGCAAAGAACCTGTACTTGGTACATGTGTGCTGAAGAACTAAACAAATATTTGCAGGATTTTTTTTTCCTTTTAGTTTGGCTTTTTTTTTTTTTTCTTTTTGGTCTTAAAGAAGAGATAGCATGATTTAAGGATTTATATTTGGAAAGTATATCTGGAACTTTACAGTAAACTAGCAACTATCAAAAATTTCACACCATAGAAAACTTATCTTCATTATTTCAATGTTTCACTGTATTTCACTACTTTATTGTTTAAAGAGAACAGACCAAAAAAAATGCCACTGCGTTATTTGCTTTTAGCCTTTCTTTGAGCTTAATCAAAAAGCAATCTTTTGCCATACTAACGACTGGCCCTTTTATGCTGGCAAAAATACAAATTAAGATTGAGTGAAAAATAGAACCATAAAAGGCCCTAATGATTTTATTATTCAGTGTCAGTATTGCAAGTGATTAAAAATGAGGGAAAGGGGCTTCCCTGGTGGCGCAGTGGTTGAGAGTCCGCCTGCCGATGCAGGGGACGCGGGTTCGTGCCCCGGTCCGGGAAGATCCCACATGCCACGGAGCGGCTGGGCCCGTGAGCCATGGCCGCTGAGCCTGCGCGTCCGGATCCTGTGCTCCGCAACGGGAGAGGCCACAACAGTGAGAGGCCCGCGTACTGCAAAAAAAAAAAACCATAAACAAAAACCAAGGAAGGAGACTGATTGATTCATGGCCTTTTTTTATTTTTTTCAATAAGTTTACAAAACCTCATCACTGCAACAAAATATTGTTCTCAGGATTTCTGTCCTGTCTTTAATGCTTTTCTTCCTTGCAGTACCTGAAAGGGCTTCATAGGTTATACTTTTCAATTTCATCTGGGGCAGGAAGCTCCTCTCTCTGTATTTCTTGTGCTTTTCATTTCCATTTGCTAAAAAGATCTCTTTGGACAGCAACAGCAAAAAACAAGCACCACGAACAAAACAGCACTTATGTGCTAAAATGCATCTAATTTCATATTTATCAAAGTCCAGAGAGCACATCTTGGTTTGCTGTGCCTCCAGTTAAATGAATCAATACCTGGGTTCAGCAGAGAGGCAGATGTGTTGTCTGCTTGTACTGCCGTAGGAACACAACTTTTAAAATTATTGGTCAATGATGCTTCATTCAGTACAACATGCAAGACAGTTAGGCTCTGAATAGGAAGAACTTCGCAACAGTTAGTGCTGTACAACAATGCGATGGATTGCCTCGGTGAGTCATAAAATCTATGTCTCCAGGGTGTTCAACAACCTTTTACTGGGAAAATTTTAGCATTAAACAAGATGATCATTAAGTGTCCTCCAACTGTTATTTCTATAACACATTCACCATGCCTGCAGTGGGAGACAGAGAAGATAGGGATATGAAATAAACACTTCACAGTCTCATGTCAGGAACTCAAGGAATTTACTCTCTTGCTTGGTAGACAAGACAAAGAGAACAATAGTTTCAATGCTACTATCAGAGGTGGCCAAACCTGAGAAGCGAAGCAATCTGGTTAGAATTTAAGTAGAAGCTAGAACATTAGCTGGTGTCACAAAAATGATACCATTTTTGGATTAGTTGGGAAGAACTGAAGAAAACATATTCCAGGTAGAGTAACGCAAAAAAACAAGTAAAAAGAAGAGAATGAACATTGTGTTCAAGAAAATCTTGTTGAGGTATATTGAGAAGACAGATCCTATGAATTATTTTTACTCTGATTCATCCCATTCTAGTACCAGAGGTAGGAAAATTGCCTGAAGCAATTTCTGAAACATCCAAATTTGGGGGCTTTCCAAAAAATTTGCCTTAGGGCTAACATCCCTCTTTAATCTACTTTAACCCTTGCCTCCCCAGGGGTCATGTTGTAAAGGACAGAGCTACTGTTGTTCATAAAAGTTAATTGATCTCTAAGTAGAATTTGTTAAGAAGATTCTTATACCGGTTTGTCTTCTCATTTTTATTTCATAATTATGTACAAAACTGTTGACAACATGATTGCGCACGAATAAAGCAAAAACAATAAATGATTGTTGAACGGGTGAATAAAAGATGTGATTTTATTGTGCTTACGAAAGGAAGTCTTTGTTTCCAAAGCTTCAAATCCTCCCAACTAAATATAATCAAAACACAATAGCCATCATCTGCTATGATTCCTTGTTCTTTGAAAGATGAATTAGCTATAAAACGGTACGTTTATATTTTAAGTGCAGGAAAAATGCTGCACATCCGATTATGGTTTGCAGTGCTCTTTTTCAGCTTAAAAAATAGCTTGTTTTTCTTAAAGTAACTGGCCTTTGAAATCATATTTTGCCGGCCACAAATTGGTGTTAGTTACATAGAAGCCAGATGTCCAGTGCTGACTTCAGAGGTTAACTATTGAGGGGTGAACCAACAGAAGCTTGCGTATAAGAACGCTCTAATAAAAGCAAGTCACAGAGATCAGATTCTCATTAGGAAAACCTCGGTCTCTTTATAATTTCTCTGAAACATTGTTTGGAGTAACCTTTGAAATCCTGTTGGGGAAAAAGCAAATCAGGCTTTGGCAGATATTCACAGAATAATCGGATCCTTAATCACAACTGGAGTGGGTATAATGAGTGGGTGTTTTAGGGTAGACAATGGAGGGGGTTCTTCATGTCTGTTTTACGTCAGCTAATGTTGGCAGGTAATGCCCCTATTGTTGCCACTGTTTTGTTAAGAAGGAAGAATGTGGTGTAAATCCCCGTAAAATTAAAAATGAGGAACCAACCCGCACCCCCCAACATGAGTTCATTCCACTAAAATGATTTCTTTTAGAAGAGTTAGGGAAGGCTTCAGACCCACACCTTTCTCCACCCAATTACTGGAAGGCTTTTCTTTTTTTCTTCCTCTGTGGGCTTCACGGCGACAGCCCTAGAGTGGAATGTGAATGCCTTTTCTATAACCCAAGTAATGAATCATACCAGATTTGTGAATAATGCCTGGGCTCAATATGAGACAGGCAAACAAGTCAGGGAAACCAGTGTGAAGAGAACTTTGATTCTTGACTGAATCAGACAAGATTATTTACCAACAGCATTTGAATCAAAGGCAGCCAAAAATCCAAGCTGAAAACACACTGTCCCTAAACATTACAGTTAGACACTGAACCTGAAGCAATTCCTCGTATTTCTAAATCAATGTAGTTGTTATGCTACCTATTTGATTTTTGCAAGTGTTTGGCTAGTCCCAATTAGAAGACCATAAGTTCTCACAGAAAATGCGAGAGATGATAATCAACAGCTTTTGGAATGAGAAAGTGAAATCCTCTATACAGCAAGCTGCGGTTCTAAAGCCACCTCTGAAGAATTCCAAGGACACAATCAAAAATGTCAATTGCCTTTCAAAACAAATGCAGTAAGTTTCATCCAACTGATTTTAAAGGGCTAAGAAAGCCCAATACATCTCTGAAGTAACTCCAATTTTACAAACCTTAGGCAAGAATATTTTGATGCTAAAGTAAATGGTTAATTGCCTTTAAAATTTTATACAACAAAACCAGGGATACGTGCATTTTTATCTTCATTTGACATGTAGTCTTAAAAAGGCAACTATGATGTTACCTACTTAGCACACAACTCTCTGTTATGATCATAAAATTAAAACGTAAATGCATGGAGGTCATCGCTAATTTATTTCTGGTTTCCAGTTTTTGTTTTTTCCAGACTTTGATGGATTGATAAATTATCAAGCTTTCATCATTCTATGTACTGTAAAGAACACGCAGAAATTGTCAAAAAGAAAGAATATTAACCATTCCCTCTATGTCTTGCTCTCTGTTTGGGAAGCATTTTTATTATCCTGATGGGGATGTTTGTGGGTTTAGTTTGTCTCATTTAGGCCATCTCACTTATTAGGATGGGAAGTCCTTTAGAACAACCATCAGTAATAACGACTACCATTTACTGGGTCCTTAATATATTCAAGGCAAAATATGAACAGTTCACATATGTGGTTGCATTTATTTTTCAGATGGGATCCTATTATTACCTGCAGTGGATGATAAGGAAACAGAATTAGAAATCCTAAGTAAATTATCAAAGAAAATAAAACAAGGTGACAAAGTAAAGGATAAAGCAAGATTTCAAACCCAGGCCCATCTGATTTGAGGGTCCACGGTTTTAACTACCACAATGTATTATCTGTATACTGTTACAGTATTTAGCTGCTTGGGGTGAGCAAACAAAGTGACCTACATGAAGGGAGTATACCCTAGACACAGGATATATCTGAGGAGATAAAGATAATCCAATTTGACTAGAGTGAAAGTAATAGGTAGTAATAGACAAATAAAAGAGAAAAAAGAAAAACGGTATCTAAACGATGAACTTAATGCATAGGGCTGTGAAGAACTGGTCATAAATCATCTGTCCATTTGTTTCCAACCCCAAATATCTGAGTGTTTATTAACTATTCTAAGTCACCAAAGAGGACATAAGGATGAGACCAACAGGGTCACTGTCTGACCTGCCAGCGCCAGGCTACAGGGGATAATTTGCTAATGCCTTTAGAGGGGAGCAAGAAAACTGACAGTGAGAAACCACTTCTTTTTTTTTGGTTTATTTTTGGGGTTTTTTTGTATTTTTTTGCTTTTTTAAAAACATTTATTTATTTATTCATTTATTTATTTTTGGCTGCATTGGGTCTTCGTTGCTGCGCGCGGGCTTTCTCTAGTTGCAGCGAGCGGGGGCTACTCTTTGTTGCGGTGCGCAGCTTTCTCATTGCGGTGGCTTCTCTTGTTGCGCTTGTTGTGGAGCACCGGCTCGAGGTGAGTGGGCTTCAGTAGTTGTGGCATGCAGGCTCAGTAGTTGTGGCACACAGGCTTAGCTGCTCCGTGGCATGTGGAATCTTCCCGGACCAGGGCTTGAACCCATGTCCCCTGAATTGGCAGGCAGATTCTTAACCACTGTGCCACCAGGGAAGTCTGACATAGTACTTTTTTTTTTCCAAAATAATGAGTTTATTGAGATGTAATTCACATACCATAAAATTCACATTTAAAGTGTACAATTTGGTGGTTTATAGTACATTCACAAAGCTGGGCAATCATTACGACTGTCTAATTCCAGAATATTTTCATTGTGCCAGAAAGAAACCCTGTACACACTAGCAGTCATTCCCCATCTTCCCCTTCCCCTAGCCTCTGGCAACCACTAATTTACTCTCTGTCTCTGTAGATTTTCCTATTCTGGACTATGTTTAACTTTTTGAAGTGTAAAAAAGAATTTTTTTTACCACCCCACCCCCCAGCCGTTTACCCTCCTTGGTGTCCATACGTTTGTCCTCTGCATCTGTGTCTCTATTTCTGCCCTGCAAACCAGCTCTCTGTACCATTTTTCTAGGTTCCACATATATGCGTTAATATACGATATTTGTTTTTCTCTTTCTGACTTACTTCACTCTGTATGACAGTCTCTAGATTCATCCATGTCTCTACAAATGACCCAATTATGTTCCTTTATATGGCTGAGTAATATTCCATTGTATGTATGTAGCACAACTTCTTTATCCGTCCGTCTGTCAATGGGCATTTAGGTTGCTTCCATGACCTGCCTATTGTAAATAGTGCTGCAAGGAATATTGGGGTGCATGTGTCTTTTTTGAATTATGGTTTTCTCTGGGTATATGCCCAGTAGTGGGATTGCTGGCTCATATGGTAATTTTATTTTTAGTTTTTTAAGGAACCTCCATACTGTTCTCCATAGTGGCTGTATCAATTTACATTCCCACCGACAGTGCAAGAGGGTTCCCTTTTCTCCACACCCTCTCCAGCATTTGTTGTTTGTAGATTTTCTAATGACGCCCATTCTAACTGGTGTGAGGTGATACCTCATTGTAGTTTTGATTTGCATTTCTCTAATAATTAGTGATGTTGAGCAGCTTTTCATGTGCTTCTTGGCCATCTGTAAGTCTTCTTTGGAGAAATGTCTATTTAGGTCTTCTGCCCATATTTGGATTGGGTTGTTTGTTTTGTTAACATTGAGCTGCATGAACTGTTTATATATTTTGGAGATTAATCCTTTGTCTGTTGATTCACTTACAAATATTTTCTCCCATTCTGAGGGTTGTCTTTTCATCTTGTTTATGGTTTCCCTTGCTGTGCAAAAGCTTTTAAGTTTCATTAGGTCCCATTTGTTTATTTTTGTTTTTATTTCCATTACTCTAGGAGGTGGATCAAAAAAGATCTTGCTGTAATTTATGTCAAAGAGTGTTCTTCCTATGTTTTCCTCTAAGAGTTTTATAGTGTCTGGTCTTACCTTTAGGTCTCTAATCCATTTTGAGTTTATTTTTGTGTATGGTGTTAGGGAGTGTCCTAATTTCATTCTTTTACATGTAGCTGTCCAGTTTTCCCAGCACCACTTATTGAAGAGACTGTCTTTTCTCCATTGTATATCCTTGCCTCCTTTGTCATAGATTAGTTGACCATAGGTGTGTGGGTTTACCTCTGGGCTTTCTATCTTGTTCCATTGATCTATGTTTCTGTTTTTGTGCCAGTACCATATTGTCTTGATTACTGTAGCTTTGTAGTATAGTCTGAAGTAAGGGAGTCTGATTCATCCAGCTCCATTTTTTTCCCTCAAGACTGCTTTTGCTATTTGGGGTCTTCTGTGTCTCCATACAAATTTTAAGATTTTTTGTTCTAGTTCTGTAAAAAATGCCATTGGTAATTTGATAGGGATTGCATTGAATCTGTAGATTGCTTTGGATAGTATAGTCATTTTCACAATATTGATTCTTCCAATCCAAGAACATGGTATATCTCTCCATCTGTTGGTGTCATCTTTACTTTCTTTCATCAGTGTCTTATAGTTTTCTGCATACAGGTCTTTTGTCTCCCTAGGTAGGTTTATTCCTAGGTATTTTGTTCTTTTTGTTGCAATGGTAAATGGGAGTGTTTCCTTAATTTCTCTTTCAGATTTTTCATCATTAGTGTATAGGAATGCAAGAAATTTCTGTGCATTAATTTTGTATCCTGCAACTTTACCAAATTCATTGATTAGCTCCAGTAGTTTTCTGGTGGCATCTTTAGGATTCTCTATGTATAGTATCACGTCATCTGCAAACAGTGACAGTTTTACTTCTTCTTTTCCAATTTGTATTCCTATTATTCCTTTTTCTTCTCTGATTGCCGTGGCTAGGACTTCCAAAACTTTGTTGAATAATAGTGGTGAGAGTGGACATCCTTTTCTTGTTCCTGATCTTAGAGGAAATGCTTTCAGTTTTTCACCATTGAGAATGATGTTCTCTGTGGGTTTGTAGTATATGGCCTTTATTATTATGTTGAGATAGGTTCCCTCTATGCCCACTTTCTGGAGAATTTTTATCATAAATCGGTGTTGAATTTTGTGAAAAGCTTTTTCTGCATCTATTGAGATGATCATATGGTTTTTACTCTTCAATTTGTTAATATGGTTTATCACATTGATTGATTTGCATATATTGAAGAATCCTTGCATCCCTGGGATAAATCCCACTTGATCATGGTGTATGATCCTTTTAATGTGTTGTTGGATTCTGTTTGCTAGTATTTTGTTGAGGATTTTTGCATCTATATTCATTGCTGATATTGGTCTGTAATTTTCTTTTTTTGTAGTATCTTTGTCTGGTTTTGGTATCAGGGTGATGGAGGTCTCATAGAATGAGTTTGGGAATGTTCCTTCCTCCACAATTTTTTGGAAGAGTTTGAGAAGGATGGGTGTTATCTCTTCTATAAATGTTTGATAGAATTCACCTGTGAAACCATCTGGTCCTGGACTTTTGTTTGTTGGAAGATTTTTAATCACAGTTTCAATTTCATTACTTGTGATTGGTCTGTTCATATTTTCTATTTCTTCCTGGTTCAGTCTTGGAAGGTTACACCTTTCTAAGAATTTGTCCATTTCTTCCAGGTTGTCCATTTTATTGCCATAGAGTTGCTTTTAGTAGTCTCTTAGGATGCTTTGTATTTCTGTGGTGTCTGTTGTAACTTCTTTTTCATTTCTAATTTTATTGATTTGAGTCCTCTCCCTCTTTTTCGTGATGAGTCTGGCTAATGGTTTATCAATTTTGTTTATGTTCTCAAAGAACCAGCTTTTAGTTTTATTGATCTTTGTTATTGTTTTTTTTGTTTCTATTTCATTTATTTCTGCTCTGATCTTGATGATTTCTTTCCTTCTGCTAACTTTGGGTTTTGTTTGTTCTTCTTTCTCTAGTTCCTTTAGGTGTAAGGTTAGATTGTTTATTTGAGATTTTTCTTGTTTCTTGAGGTAGGCTTGTAGAGCTATAAAATTCCCTCTTAGAACTGCTTTTGCTGCATCCCATAGGTTTTGGATCGTCGTGTTTTCATTGTCATGTGTCTCTAGGTATTTTTTGATTTCCTCTTTGGTTTCTTCAGTGTAAATGTGTGCAATTTTTGTATATCAGTTATATCTCAATAAAGTTTTAAGAAATCAAATCATCTTCTGGATTTTTGTGAAGATTTTAGTGTAACCACAGAAAACATAAAACAATATTCATTGATATCTTGTCTAAATATAAACTAAACTTTGCTCACTTATATGCAATTTGACAATTTTCATTTAGTATATAAAGCTTTTATTCAAGAAAAAGATCTTATCTGCACATTCCTGCATACTTGGTATACAATGTTGCTAAATATGGGTGTGATTTGCTTACTGGTGGTTTTGAAGTTGACATAAAGTTTGGGGTCACTGTTAGTTTCTTCAAAATGTACAATTAATATAATTTTGACTTTCTAGAAATGGAAGAAGATAGCCTCCCTAGACATATGTTTTCAAGAAGGGCATCACTGTTGCTTGACATATAAAGATGTTTAAATGTAAGCCTGCTGTAATATTTATTTTCAGTATATGAGACGAGAAGAATATCATCTAATTTGGAAACATTTTGAGGACGAGGATGCAGAAAAAGGTAATAGTAAAACATAAATTTATATGCTGTATTTCCAAAATTGTTTGCTGACCTGTGAAGAGGGCATAAGAAGCCTAGAAAAAAATGAACAGATTGAACTTGAGTAGTTCATTATTATCTGTATTTTGTTAAGCTCATGCAGTAAAAAATGACTTGTTTTGAGAATAAAGACTGCTTCAGAACTCAAAAAACATCAGCAGCAAAGGGTAGTCAAAATAAACAGGACTTTCTTAATTTCTTTACTAAGACTCCATCTTTAATTTCACAAGTTTAAATTATCTACATAATAATTTAAAAAAAAAAACATTTTCCCTGAGAAAGAAAGTTATAACTTAGGATGACATTCAATGTGCCTCCCAGGATTTAAAAATGATGGCCATTTTAGACACAGAGAGCCTGTGTGATATATTTGTAGACCCAAAGGACCTGATTGACAAACAGCTGGTCTATCAAAACAGGATGTAGATAAAAAGTGCACATTTTTTGAGATCCGAAAATTAATTTTATGTTAGTCTAAACTTACCTTCTGCTGCTATGAAGTCAAATCCTAAGTATTTCATGCTCAGATGCTTTTGTGGAGAGGTTTAATAGCTTGATGTCATCACGTTGGAAGGATACCAGGAATCAGTGTAATCTGGGCTTGATAAGAATAGAGATGCAAGTCAACACACATTTTATTTTTGACTGCATTCAATTTACCACCACGTTAAAGAGAAGAAGATTTCCTAAAGGTTTCAGGCAGTTCAGAGAAGTATTTTTGGTGGAGGGAATAGAAATAATAGAAATATCCTACTGTATCACGGGTATAAAAAAATATTAAAATATTGTTATTTGCTCACACATATCATTTTTAATAAGTCCTACTACTAATTAATTACTACTAGTTGCCACTGTTAACTAGTCTTATTGTTGCTTTGCTTCAATAATGGCACTTATAAAAAAACCAATAATAAGAAACATTATATAATTTCAAATAACACCAATTTTAATAACACATATGTGCCTGATTATTAACTATATGTTATATTGTTATGTTCTTTATTGTTTGGTATGGCTGTATCCCAGATTGGCTCTCTAACAAGTTGATTACCCTATATCCAAGGCCGAATTCTGTTTCAGCCTTTTACTAGCAATGTAGCCTTGGGCAAATCACTTAACATTCCTGGGCTAAACACTCCTCATTTTGTAAAATAATTATAAACGATAATAGTTCTTTAGAGGTTGTCAAGATGATTAAAGATGGTGGAATGTCCTATCATAAGTAATCAATAAATATTAGCTCTTCTTTCCATATAATTGTCCCTTCTGAAACTGTAAATCCAGCGTGAGATCTTCCACGGCTGTTTTGTTTTCCGTTACGACGTTCTTGGCTCTGTGGTTTCCTGGCTCTCAGCTTGCTTGTTCAAGTTCTTCTCCTTCAAGGTCCCGTAAGGTCTCTGAGTGTGGAATTTTAGTTTAGGCAAAGTCGTTTCTGATTCATTCTCTGACCTGTTCTGGAGTCTGTTCTCACAGTTAAATTGTCCTGATCAATGTACTTGTACTTCTTTTTTAACATTTCTGAGTGCATTCCATTCACATCAGTTCTTTTCAGGAAAAACCCTGTCATCTACTTCTGATTCCACCACTTTGGATAGAGTAGGTTTGCTCCATATTCTCAACCAAAGCTGGATGTAAGAAATACTTAAGCATCATGGACAGGAAAGCACTGAAGGCTGGAATTACTGAATGGCTTCTCTTCAGGAAACGTGGTGATTTGAGGGAACAGTTTTTTTAAGCATGGCCTTTTGTTTCTTAACCTAAGTGTGCTAGTAAGCATCAGTTCTAAGTGGAGAAACAGGAAAGCATCAGAAAAGTTGTCAATTTGTTTCCTAAACGGATAATTTTCTGGTGGCATTGTGCCAGAAAGCTGGTCTTTCCCAGAGTCCTTTCCCATCCCTCAAACACAGTTACAGACTGTGTGTAGTGTCAATGCAAACTGTGTCATCAGTCAGAGAAGCCAAACTGGAGAGAAATGTGAGATTTGGTTTGTGGTTAGTGTGACCAAGAGGCCAGACTGCATGGTGGTGCCAGGAGTTCAGTGTGGTGTAATCAGAGGGAGACAAGGATGTGACCAATGTGACCATTTGCTTTATGACTCTCAGGCCAATATGAGGTCTTGAAAGGATGAGGTGGCCTGAAACCTCTCTTAAGGGAGGATGTGGACAAATGTCTTTTTTTTTTAAAGTAAACTTTGGAGAGAGCAGATAGAGTACACTGCACAATAATAGAATCTCATCGAAAGAAGAACAAATAAGTATAATGTGAAAATAGCTAGAAAGAAAAAAGTACCATGTGAATTACTGACCCACGTCCTCTTCCAAAACAAATCTATGGGAAATTCCAAGATACAGGCATGGGAGGTCCTTACAATGTTGTCACTGTCATTAAGAGAAGGCAGGTTCTTCCAGAAGTCTTGGCATAAGGACTCACAGGGTCACTGAGGGTACCCTTCCCCGGGGTGGGAGGCAGCTGTCACTAGTCTCATTGACCAGGGAATGAATATATATTAGATTCTGGTTTTGAGGACTTAAATTCTTAAGCCTTAGAATCTGAATTTTGGGGGATGGAAAACAAGATAGAGGATTTGAGTTTATGAGAGACCAGATGTTACTCTGAGAGCCAGCAGCTGCCTCTGGCATTTGGTTGGTGGTGGTGGAGGAGAGGGTGAGCATAACGAGATATGTATGCAACCTAAAAGAGCTGAGATTTAAGGAATTCAAGCATGGGCTCCTTTGTTTAAATTTAGTCTTGAGAGAGAGGAATTATACTTGATTTTGCAGAGAGAAAGAGAGAGAGAGAGAATGAGATCTTGCCATGGGAGTATCAAACCAGAATGGGTTCCTGTTGTCAGACAGTGGAGGGCCGGTTTCTAAAGGTGACGCCACGTGGCAGCAAGAGGTAGATGCAGCAGACTGCAGCGCTGGCTGGAATTGAATGTGGAAGCCAGTTCACAGTCCCATGTTCCATTTTAGGGCTGTATAAGACCCTTGGGTTCACGGAGGCTCCAGCCTGAGGAGAAGATGCTAGAATTCTCACTATCAAGGAAGGTACTGAATCAAGCAATTCAATAAAAGTCATAGAGGTTAAGACTAAATTTTTTCACCCCCAAGCAGTAAAGCACATATTCAGTCTGCACCAAGTAAGAATTACGTTAAGAGGAATCTACATTTTTAACAACCTGCGACTTAAATATATCACTAGAATCTCCTAGTCCTTCATTAGAATATAAGTTCCATGAAGGTAAAGAATTCAGTGCTGTCAATAAGTACTCATAGAAATGAATTTTAAAAATCTATTCAGTATAATATTTTGAGTTTGCAAATACTAATTAAATATATAGGCCATTAAAATAGAGAGAAAACACAGATACATTATTTGCATATCAGGGATAATCAAATATTTTAAATTTATCTAGGCCTAAGAAGAAAATAAAACAGAATTCAATTAAATTTATATGTGGTTATTGGAATGTTTATATTATGCCAGATACTGTACTGAAATTTAAGTAAAAGAGGAAGTCCCTGTTTTTAAGCAATCTAGTGAAGGAGAGACATAAGCCAAAGAGAAGACTGCAGGAATTGATCTAAAGCTGAAACGAAGGAGCTTAAGACAGACTCTATGGAAGTGTCAATTCAACTGACCCTTAAACAATGGGACAAAGGTTAGCCAGCAAGGAGCGGGAAAAAGATCTAGGCACAAAGTGTATGCAAACTGTGGATAAGACAGAACACCGAGTATTTTAGGACGGCTAGAATTAGTTTGATATGACAAAGAAAGTATGCAAGAAAAAAAGTACGGAAGGAAGGGTATGTCAATTACAAGCAGAACATTAGGAGAGAGAGAGATACGTAGATAGACAGAGTGATAGATAAAGTTTATTACAGTGATTTGACCTTGTGCAGGAATGGACTGATTAAGCAGTTTCCGTAGTACAGTGGTCTTTACGGGCAAAGGTTTCCTACTTCTTCGCCACTGGCATCCCACTGTTCCATCATACTTGCTGGCCTTTGTGACCAGGTGGGTTGTACCTCATTCAGCTATGGCCACTCTTTCCTCTTCCTCTGCTGCTCTCATCATTTGTCCCATCTCTCTTCTTCCCAGACCCTCCTCCTGCTCGTCAACTTTTGCAGCCTAGGATGCCACTTCCTTGAGTTCTCTGCTGTGCTCTTTATTAACAGCCACAGTGGTTCCTAAGGAACTTGGGATGTATTCTGCATGGAACAAAACATGAAGTAAGACTCAAAAGCATTTATCCCCACCGGTAATCACTAGTGCAGTGATAGAGGCATAGGTGTTTCCAGTCTGACAGACAAATAGAGAGAATATCCTCCTTCGTTAGAGCAAGTGTCGCCCCATGTAACACCCAACCCCCCCCTCCTGCCAACTCCACTGATGTCGGAGTGGCCACCTATTCCTTTGCTTGTGAGTCTTAGTTCCACTGTCAAAAGCCTCTGATTTACTCCCCCAAATTCCTTAATCCACATTTACTCCAAAATTCAATGAGTTTTTCTGAAGCAAGTAGGTATGCAGATTACCCATGTCTCATACCACCAGGAGGCATTCAATATACATGTATTTCCAGGAGCCCCCTAAATCTTTATTCCACTAACCAGAGCCCCAATATTAAAATAAAAATTACTCTTTTATATAACATCTAAGTTTCAAAACTTTTGTTTTGTGCTTTTAGAATTTCAATAAAATAGCTCTATTTACTCTCTTCTTCCATTTAGCTTGTTTGTCTTCAAATGTTGGCCATTCAAGATTAACTTTGCCCAGCAACAACCCAGCCAATGAGAGACTGTCCCAACTCAGCCAATGAAAAGCCATTACACTTCAAACTCCCTCTTTCCTCCAATGGACTGTTTGTTTATAACAGCTGCTCCCAACTTCCCCTTTTCCTCAATAAAAGATAGTTTCTCTCCTTTGTTTCTCCAGATTTGCCTATGATTTTGCTATAGCTTGCTTGTCCCAAAGTGAAATTCTCTGCTATTCCCAAATAAACCCATTTTACTGGTTAAAAAAAAAAAAAATTAACTTTTAAAAAACAAATTAAATTTCCTACTGTTGCTCAGTTTAGTTGCTGTGGGTTTTTCTTATTATATTATTATATTGTGTTATTGTAATAAATACTACTTTCTGGTATTTTTTGTTACAAATGTAATCTAATCAGGAAACACAGTCAGGTTTGAGAAATGTATTTCAATATCCAGATAATGCTAACAAACTGTTGTACCAATCTTCTTGTGCAGATTCTTCCCATACAGTCTTTTTTTTGTACAGGAAATGTAACTATTTCCCATAGTCCTTTAGAAGAGTATATAAACTAACAGTTGAAAAACTCTAAAACTGCTAACACACACTGAAATTTTCTTGTTAGGAGATTTTTTAAAATGGTGTTATTTTGAGGGTAGAATCAAGATGTGAAGACAAACTAAAACAATCACAAAAAGACAGTTTTATAAAAAAAGAGTAATGTCATAAAATTTTAAAATTGAAGGAAATTTCAATCTAGTTCAACAATTTTTGAAGAATTCCCTCCTCAGCATATAAGATGCTCAATTAACATTTTGAATGAAAGGGCTGTGTTGAATATAATCTGAATTAATTGATTTATTTTTATGAAGCCCAGTTGTTTTGTCCCATGTTATTTTATTCCCTGAACAATTCTGCTGGGTCTTATAATAAGTCAATGTGACAAAATACATGCACATACATACACACACACACACACACACACACACACACACACACAACTAGACCTGTGTGTAATAGATAAAATGTGCCTCTTTTTTAATCCAATAAGTAAGGTTAAATAAAAGCTAGACTGATTTTTCTATAAAAGCAAATATAACCCCTGACTTTAAAAATAGTTCAGATTATAAAAAAATAAAAGATTTATATTGTTTAAAGAGAACTAGAGTCTTTTCATTTCTTCGAGCATAGCATTTCAACTGGATCAAAGCCAGGTTTTTACCACCAAGAAAAAGTATCCAATGTATAAAACAAATAATTTTTATCTATTCATAGCCATTTTAACAATTTTCCTTTCAACGTTTCAATATACCGTTCTTCTGCAGTGTGTAGTCTGAAACTCCAAGCCATTTTGATATAGATCCAGGAGGTACTGTATATTCTAGACTAAAATGGAGTCAAAAGCCTTTGATACAGCATCAAAGTATTTCAGAATCTTACACCTCTTCTGTGAACACATTTCAAACTTAAAGTAGCATGAAAATAGCTCTCTTTTTCTCAGTATAACCTCAAAGTCAACTGCCAACAGAAGACGTATTAAAGAAAATTTGAGAAATAATTTTGGTTTTTATATTTGGATTTACCTCATTTCTGTTTCACTTCTCTAAGTGCAGCTCTTATACCCCTGCCTGACATCAGTCTCAGCAGATTGCTGTATCAGAATTGCGAGAACCTTGAAATTAAGTATAACTACTTATCATTCTCAGTAATTAATAAGATATTAGGTATACCAAACAGTTTCTCAGAAAGAACTGAAATTATAGGTTTAATTTACTTACTTCCCATTTTTTGACAGCTGGAACCAAAAATATTGGGTGTTTCGCTTCAGCTGCTTTTCAAACCATCCAAGCAAAAAAATAAAGGACAAGGAAAGTTTAACCCCATAAGCAGTTTGCATTTCGATTTGCTATTTTAAACTTATTTAGTGACAATATACATAGAATTCACACCAACTGGGCCTTCAGGGTTGTGTAATTTATTTTGCGTGCTGGCTTCATTTTTTGATATTTTAATTTCTCATTCTGCCAGAACGTGCCATGTTATCTGTGTACAAAAGTAAGTTTGGGTCCTCGTATATTACCAGACAGTATTTTGGGAAAGTTTAATTCAATTTTTTTCATTTGGGGCAGCTCATTGGGACAAATATTGTCACAGTGAAAACTTAGGTGAACTTTGATTTTGTGTTGAATCATAAAATGGCATAGATCTAATCTTTCCTTAATTTAGCTCCTCTAATCTGCTTAGAGGTAGAGAAAGATGACAATATGTTCTTTAAAGTGTTTTTATTTAACACAATAATTCCACTTCTAATATTTTATCTTAAGGAAAAGAATACGAATAAGGATGTTTTCAAGTCGTCTATCATAATATTATTAATTATAAAGAAAATTATTCTTAACACAAATATTCAGCAAAAGAGAAATAGTTCCATAACTTAGAGTACTTCCATTAGATAGAATAGACTGCAACCATTAAAAAAATCATGTTTTGAAACACATTTTGTGACATTAAAATTATATACATTTAACTATAATCATTAGGCTAAGAAAGTATGACATGCAGCATGGTCCTGAAACGTGCCTGGAATTTGACCAATAAAGGTTTGTATAATTCAAGTATTTTATCTTAAAGAACTCCTCCCTTGCACACACACAGATGTAATGGTATTTTAAGGTAATCAGTGGAAACAGTATGAGCAGGAGTTGGCTCAGAACTTGGTAAATGTCAGTGGTTGGCATATTGGGACACATAACAGGAAACCTTCAGCAACGAGAATCAAGAGAGAACGTGGGAAACAGAAGGCAAGTGGACCTCAGAGACAGATGCCCACATATTCACAGTCTATCTGAGTCAGGAGAAAAACCCCAGGAAACCACTGGTGAATAAAGCTACTTTTCCCACTAAAAAGACAAAATTTAAAATTCTCTATTGTTCGTGGGGAGAAAACAACATAAGGAAATAAGGATCTAAGGAGGAGAATCCAAATGAGGCCATAAAGAGATTGTCTGTCTCCCTTTCTCAGGAAGTAATATTTCTAACACCTTCCTCCAACATAAAGAAGAGAAGTTAGGCTTCCCTGGTGGCGCGGTGGTTGAGAGTCCGCCCGCCGATGCAGGGAACGCGGGTTCGTGCCCCAGTCTGGGAAGATCCCACATGCCGCGGAGCGGCTGGGCCCGTGAGCCATGGCCGCTGAGCCTGCGCGTCCGGAGCCTGTGCTCCGCAACGGGAGAGGCCACAACAGTGAGAGGCCCGCGTACCAAGAGAAGTTATTCCCTTAATAGTTTGAATATAAGTGGTATGAATGTTCTCTCCACCTCAGAAAGAAGCCAAACATCATTTTGCTAACCATCTGTGTTAGAGTTCTCAAGAGAAACAGAACCAATAGGATAGATAGGTAGGTAGATAGGTAGGTAGATAGACAGATAGATAGACAGGTAAAGAGGAGATTTATTACAGGAATTGGCTCATGTGTCTATGGAGCCCAAGAAGTCTCACAATCTGCCGTCTATAAGCTGAAGAACCAATGGTGTAATTCCCAACCCCAGGCTGCAGGCTACTAGGGTGGGTCCCAGAGTCCTGAAGACATAAGAATCAGAAGCTCTGATGTCCAAGTGTAGGAGAGGAACAAACAGAAGCTCAAGCAGAGAGAGCAAGCTTGCCTTTCCTCTGCCTTTTCATTCTCTTCAGGCCCTCAACAGATTGGGTGAAACGCCCCAGCCCTACACTGCTGAAGGTGAATCTCCTCTACCCAGTCTGCTGATTCAAATGTTAATCTCGTAAGAAACACCCTCACAGACAGACCCAGAAATAATGGTTTACCAGCTCTCCGAGCATCCCTTAGCCCAGTCAGGTGGACACACAATTAACCATCACGTCAACCTTCATTATGATTTTATCTGTCCTTCCTCCTACCTCTCAGTTTTTACTTTTCCAACTCATGACAGAATCTATCTACCTCAGACTTAACCTTTCTGTATTTTCTACATCAAGATAGAGGGAAGAAAAAACTTGCTTGCTGGATGTCCGTCGGACTCAACAGCAGAAGGGATTGTTGCTGTTGTTTGTTTGTTCTATCCAAAGTCTTCATGACAACGATTGCAGGCATGACCTCCTTCTGCAACTTTTTGTCCTAGGAACCCTCTGCCGTCATGAAGCCTCTGTTGACGGACCCATTGCTGCATGAACAAGATACGCATTTAAGGCTTTGGAGACACAAACTTTCAGAGTCACAGTTTAAGAATTTCTGATGTGGGTGCTTTTGTTTCTTTGAGAACAGGTGATTTTCCCTAAGATGCTTGCTTTCCTCCTCCCTGTCAATGTCAGGCTGATAAGAGGCATGGCTTGGGGTCATGAAAGGAGAAAAAAACCTCTGACCACAACTTGTCATCAACCCAAACTTCCAGAATGCAAAAAGACTTACTTGAGATGGTAAGGTTGGCCAAAAGATCAATTTTTAAATAGAATTACGGGAAGAGGGAATTCCGCACATTTTGGTTTTGTACTTAGGCATGAGTAGGTACATTTAAAGATTGTTCATGTTGAAGACACTCAGACCTAAAAAGAGTTGATATGAAGCCGATAAGAAACAGTACTCCTAGCCCAGTTGTGAATGTCAAGCACTGCTTTAATGAGTTGGTGTCTGAGTCACTGTGTGAGGTTTTGAAGGTTACCTTTGCATATAAATAAAATCCAAATCATGTTTAAGGATACAGTTTAGCTAAGTTTTTTTTATGGGATTTCTCTGAAGCAACGTTATGCCTTTTTTTGGTCTCAAAATATTGTTAGTTAGATTTATTACACATATATTTCACTATTTTCACTTGACAACTTGATAGTTTTAAAGCTATTTGGCTTCACGCTTCACAATGTAGAAACAGCCTTGCTCAGAAACCCTTATTTTAATTGTGTATTATTTGACAGAGTGGAAGAAATAAGGGTTTAATTACCAATTCACCCTTAATAAGTTTTGCTTTTCTTAAAGGCATTTTAGTTTATTTGCTCCATTCTGAGGTCAGTAGCGATCATTATTTTGAGAAACTATTTGACCTTTTGTACCTCATAATACTGTGGTTGCTATGAAGACATAAATTTGCTGCCTAATCTTATTTTTTAAACGGCTTTTATAAAGTATAATCTACACATATTGTAAAGCAAACTCTCTCTCCTCTCTCTCTCACACACACACAATAATACTTAATTGTATAAAATACAAAGTAAAATCCCCCATTTTTCGGGCCGTAATATTCCCTAAAGGAAATCACTGAAGGATACTGAAGTAATATAATGCTTATCAAAAAAATACGCAACTAAGATTGCTTAATTGATGAATACTGCTTAATTACTCATCAAAAAGTTGAACCAATTTATATTCTTACCAACACTAGATATTATCAATATTTTTTACCAGTCTCATGCATAAGGTATAATATCTTCTAATTTAAAGTGCTTTTTAAAAATTATAAGTCGGGTTGGATAGCTTTTTATTTTTCTCTATTAGAGTTTGCTCAGTTTTCAACTGGGTTGTTGTACTTTTCCTTAAAACTTGAAAACCTTGGAAGAGAATGTGTCAATAGTCTCTTCATTTGATGTATGTATTATATTTTTTCCCTCAGTTTAGTGTGTATCTATTGACACTAATGTGCCAATAATTAATGTGCCATTTTTTCCACGTAGACGATTTAACTTTGATGTACTCAAATGTATCAACAATTTTTTTTTCTATGGCTTTGGTTTAGAATCATGTGTAGAGTGTGTTCTCTGTTTAGTAAGAACAGCTAACGTTACTGACCACTAAAATACACGCCAGCTGATTGACCTGCATTTGCAGGGGTGCACTGGTGACTTTACACATATCCACACAGGCCAAAGCTTGAAGCACACTTTATCTTAGTCTGGGCAGGAATCCCTGTAATCCTCTTGGAATACAAGAGGATGCGAGGCTTACGAGAATCTGCTACGGGGCCATCTCCTCCTCACTCCCCTCTCTGCCGTGGGAGGTTGTCATGAAACAATGTCTCATGGCCTCCCAGGTCCTGAAGGTCCAGCTGTTTTTCTCCACCCTCGCCTCCCTCAGAGTGTAGTGTAGACCCTAACACCTCTGAGCTGCCCTCGAGCATCAGCTCAACAACAGAGTATCTCACGACTTGCGTTGCACTCATCTGGCCTCTTTCGTTTTGGTGTCATTCATTTTGGGGTGGGAGACAAGGGCCAGGGAGCTGACAATTTTGGGCACCCTTCCATTTGCTATGTAGGTAATAACCTGTCCATATCTCAAAGTGCCTCACTGAATCTTTACCAGCTGGATCCATCAGGTCTTGGACTAGGCTTTACCTTTATCTTGTGTGCTTGACATGTTAACATTTAATCCACAAAATAACTTTATGAGGTAAGTGCTCTTTATACAGATGAGTAAACTAAGTGCAATGTGCTGAATGTTTGTGTCCCCCCACCTCAAAATTCATCTGTTGAAGCCTAACTGCCAGTGTTAGGAGGTAAGCTTTTTGGGAGGTAATTAGGTTTAGATGAGGTCATTAGGGTGGAGCCCTCACAATGGGATTAGTGTCCTTATAAGAACTAGAAGAGAGGACAGACTGCTCTCACTCTCTCTCTTTCTCTCTTTTTCTCTTTCTCTCTTTCTGTATATGAACAAAGAAAATGTTATATGAGCATACAGTGAGGGACCTTACCAAGAACCATATCTGCCAGTACCTTGATCTTGAACTTCCCAGGCTCCAAAACTATGAGAAATACATGTGTGTCATCTAAGCTACCCAATCTATGGTATTTTGTTATAGCAGCCTAAGCAGACTAAGCCACTTGGACACAAAGGTAACATAGGTCATCCTGGCAGGTGGCAGAATTCCAATTAAACCAAGATGGTCTTGCCATGGAGACTGTCCTTGTAACCACTGCACTAAGCTGCCTCTTTAAAAAAAGAAAGAAATCCAATCTACTAGAATGGCTGTGGTCAAAGATATGGGTAATAATAACCATTGGTGAGGATATGAAGAACTTAGAAACCTCATGTACTACTGGTAGGAATTTAAAATGGTGCAGCCACTCTGTAAAACAGTCAGGCAGTTATCCAAAAGGACCCAACAATTCCACTCCTATGTAAATATCCAAGAGAAATAAAAACATAAGTTCTTACGAAAATTTTATATAAATATTCATAGCATCATTACTCACAATAGTCTAAAAAGTGGAAATAACCCAAATATTCATCATCTGGTGGATAGATAAATAAATTGTGGCATATCCATACAATAGAATATTATCCAGCCATAAAAAATGAACTACTATACATGCTGCAACATAAATAAACCTTGAAAACATTATGCTAAGTGAAAAAAGCCAGTTGCAAAGGACCAAATATCTTATGATTCCATTAATATGAAATAGGCAAATCTATAGAGACAAAAAACAGAGTTTGCCTAGGACTTGGGGGAGGGGGTGTTGGAGAAAAGGGGAAGTGACTGCTAAAGGTGATGGGATTTCTTCTGAAGTGATGTCAGTGTTCTGAAATTGATTGTGATAATGGTTGCACACTCTAGGAATAAACTAAAAATTATTAAATTTTACACTTTAAATGGGTAAATTGTATGACATGTGAATTATATCTCATAAAGCTATTAGAATAATTTGGTATTTTTATTAAGTTCACACTTAGTTAAGAGAATTAACAGACCATACGAAATTTTTTACACTAATTTTATTAATTCAAGTCTTTATTTATGTCCCTTAGTGGAGTTTTTATATTAAATTTAATACTACATATTTTAATTTAAATAGTTAAAAGAAGTTTCTTACTAAATTTGTTGTTATTGCTGATGCTTTGGTGTATGATATATTTTCTTCCCTTAGTCTGTTTCTGTTTTGTATGAGATAAAGCTATCTGACTGGGTATTTTAACTTTATAAACAATCACTGAACTGAATTTTATACCTGTTTCTGGTTTTAGTTGGTTCTTTTAGCTACATAGTCAAACCCCCTGGAAATAATGGTGTTTCGAGTTATTCCTTTCCAGTATTTGTGCTCACGTTTTTTTTCTTTTGTCTATTTCCATTGGCTAGCAGTTTGGTTTCTTTTTAATGTATTATCCTTGTCTTATCCCTGACATTAATAGAAGTTTTTTAGTGCTATGTTATTCTTACTTCTACTTTTGGCATGAGGCCTACAATTTTTAAATTATACTAAGGAAACATTATCTTTTCCTATTTTGCTATATCACTATTGGGATAGGTGGGGGGAAAGTTATCTTTAAACTACAGTTGAAACATATTTATATTTGTTTTTTATTTTTGTTAACATTTATAGTGACATTTGTAATTTTCTCTCATTGAGAAAATTTTGTATAGGTCTGACTGTAAAATAATTCTAACTTATTCCTTCCCTTATTCTTTCAGCATGAATAATTTTAGCATCTAATATATACAGAGCTTTATTAAAGGTGCTGAGGATATAAACAGTGCTTAATATGTTATGTCCTCTCTAGTGGTCGAAACGGACAACAAATAATCAAACGTATGTGTATACATATGTATGTAGGTGTGTGTGTACGGATGTGTATTTTAAATATATATGTCATATATTAGGTGTGTATATATTTATACATATATATGTATGAATAGGTATATATATCATACATATTTATGATAAATACTATGAACAAAAATAAAATAAGGTTAAAGAAAAGAGTTGTGGGAAAGATATTGTTTGGGTAGGGACATGAAAGTCCTCTATGAAGAGGCAATATTTGAACCATTAAAGAAAAAATTATTCATATATCTAGACAAAAAGCATTCTGGACCTGGAGGGGAGAGGGGACAACAAGTGTAGATTCTGTGACATGAGAATGTTCTTGGTATAGTTCAATAATGAAGTCAGGGTCATTGGAGCTAGGCAAGGAAGGGAATAATAAGGAATCCCTAAATTCAGGGATACAGTCCAAGGCACAGGGTAACCAACTGTCCTAATTTGCCAGGATACTCCTGGTTTTGGCACTGAAAGTACTGTGTGTCAGGAAACCTCTGTGTCCTGGAGAAACCACGAGGGTTGGTCACCCTAGCATGTGGGGGACCTTGTAAGCCATAGTAAGAAATTTGAATGGTGTCATAAATACAGTAGGAAGCAATTAGGGAGTTTTGAACCGCAGTTTAAATTCTTGAATAATTTAAATTGAAATCGTCCTGTTCATGAGGTTGTTTGAGTGTGGCACTTTTGAAGAACACTGGGTAGAAGCAAAGTTTGGATAGGTTTCTTACTGTTTTCTCAATTTCCTACATGAGTATTGATCTGTTTTCGTTTTCTCTGTGTTCTGTAGTCAATTTTAGGATATATTATTAGTACAGATAGCCCAGGTTTTCAAATTTATTTGCATGGATTTTATGAAATACATGCTAATAGTTTTATATTACTCTGAATTTACATTTTTTCTCCTACTTCACTTTTAAATGTGATATTTCTCCTTGTTCCCTTCTTTATTGATTGTACTAGCAAATATTTTATCAATATTATTAAACTGTTTTTGATGAAATTAACATCTGCTTTAATATTTATTAATTTATTTTTCTACTTCTTTTTGGCTTCTTTTCTTTTTCTAGGTTCTTGAATCAAATTAATTAATTTTCTTTCTTACTTATTAACATAAACATTTAAGACTGAATTGAATGGGCATGATGCTAGCCTTTCCCAGAGAATCTGAGCACAGTGTTTGAAACCTTATTTTCTAGATATTCTGCAATTACATTTTGAGCTCTTGTTTGATCTGAGGGTTGTTTTGACATACGGATTTTAATTTTGAAATGGTTATTTTTTTATTTTGATATATTATTTTTAATTCCAGTTTTATTGTACTATGGTCAGAAAATGCTCTCCAGTTTCATCCATGTTGTCACAAATGACAGGATTTCCTTCCTTTTTTAAGGCTGAATAATATTCCACTGTGTGTGTGTGTGTGTGTGTGTGTGTGTGTGTGTGTGTGTACGCATATATATTACATCTTCTTTATCTATTCATCCATGGACAGACACTTAGGTTGTTTCCATACTTGGCTATTGTAAATAAGGCTGCCATGAACATGGGGGTGCAGGTATCCTTTTGAGATAATGGTTCATTTTAGTTTTTATTTTGGCCCCCAATCTACTTGTTATTATCTATTTTCAGAGTCTGCAAATAGTTGCTTTACATATTCTGCCCTGGGTTTTTTTGTTTTTTGTTTTTTGTTTTGCGGTACGCAGTCCTCTCACTATTGTGGCCTCTCCCGTTGCGGAGCACAGGCTCCGACACACAGGCTCTGGACGTGCAGGCTCAGCGGCCATGGCTCACGGGCCCAGCCACTCCACGGCTTGTGGGATCCTCCCGGACCGGGGCATGAACCTGTGTCCCCTGCATCAGCAGGCGGACTCTCAACCACTGCACCACCAGGGAAGCCCTGCCCTAGGTTTTTTATCATAATTAGAGGTATAGGCCGAGTGGAGTATATTCACTCCATCTTAGCCAGAACTGAAACGGCACTTGGACAGTTCCCACATCCCAAGGTGGGAGGGGAGGTACACATCCCCAGTCTTTATAATATATAAAATAACCTTTATAATAACTCCCTAAAGTTTATTTTATAACAAGAGAGTAGGGCAATGTTTTGCAGTTTTGTTTCCGTTATACCTAGTAGAGGGCCATACGCAAAAGGCCACTTTGTAACGGCATTTTAATAAGAATCAGATAATGATCCTCCATTAGGAAAGATTTCTCACTAGTTTTAGCCTCTTCCCATTTTTTGTGTGACCATGAATGAAATGCTTTCTAGTCTTCTACTTCCTCTATAGGTCAACAAAGAAATAGCAGTGTGGAGAAAGATCGGTAATACCAAATAAAGAAGAAAATAATAATAGTAACTCAATTTAAACACTTTTAAATTCTAAGTTCTAATATATTACCTGTAGGTAAGTTGGACATTTTTAATGGTAGCCAGACTTACAAAGGCAAAGCTAAAATACGTGACTCTCATAGAGAACAGTGAAAAACCATTTCCACTGCAATACATCTATGATGTCTTTGTAAACAGGATATCATTTTTGAATACATCTCTTCTGAATGGATCTATTGCAATATGTATGTATTAGTTAATGTGAGAGTTTCAGCTTTTAAGCCTGAGGACAAGAAAAAGATCTCAGATGAACCACAGAAATGAACAACCCTAACTTTGACGTGGAAAGCAAAGAATAATGAAGAATCAGAGGGGAGAGAGAGAAATCATTTTTCTCTAGAGGCTGAAAAATTCAGGAAGACACCAGGAAAATTCGATAAGACTAGCCATGTACAAGAGCCAGAGATGGGAAATGAGAAATCACACTTAGCGACTGCTTCCTTGAGACCCAGTGGAAATGAGTCAAAATTTACCATTGAATCGCAGGCAGAAATCAGGTGGCTTTAGGAAACAGAGGCTTCCTGGGAATCTTTGGAAAGAAAGACAGATGGCTGGAAAGGAGTGGATTTAGGAAAATAAGCTGGTAATTTGAGGCAAGTAAACACTTGTCTGTTCCTCTAAAACTCTGCCTGGCTAGCACACAACAATGTTTTCTGCATTAAAATAAGTGACCTAAGATGGTGCTTCTAGTCCAAACATACAGTGGCATGTGTCAGGATGGGTAAGGGCTGGGGAAGGAAGTTGCGTTACAGCTTCCAGCAAGCAAGCGTTCAAAGGGTGGTGGCTACGAAGGAACAGGAAATGCAGGGACCCTGGATCTCTTGTACCTGAACACCTTCCTTCACAGTGTTTATGAATAATGAATGAAAGAGTAGTGGGAGATTCTATAAATAAGGTCTACTTTCATCTTGATTTCAATGTGCTGCCTCTTGTTTTCAAATGAAAACTCTTGAGCATTAACTGGGATGATTAAAGCAACTCCGTGCAATTTTGGTTCTGGCTCTGTTCATACCACAATGTTTTCCAAATCATATGTTACAAGAAATGATGGCAAATAGGCTATAGGTAATCTTCTATATATATAACACTTCATTGACCCTTAGAGGAATGCTTTCCACTTTGTAATAACGTCAGTCAATATTAAGAACTTGAGGGCTTCCTAAAAGATTTTCTAAAAAGAAAGGCTTTTAGAGATAAATCCGTAGCCACAAACTAAAGCAAAGAATGTGATGTAACAGCCACATCATGGGAAATTCACTATAAATTATCCATATGAAACAGTGCAACTAGGGGGATTGCATTATCTTTTACTATCAAAAATATGCTTTGTTCGGCATTGCAACATAGAGTATCTTATTGGCAGGAAAATAAAAGGCTCTTGGGTTTGTCCCAGCTATGTACTTAACAAGGTCCCACAGCTGCTTTTTTAGATCTTTTGTGGTAAACCATTTAGAAAGAAAGAGAGAGTGTTTTATCATAAACATCCTCATCCATGTTCGCCTTGATTCTTTCTCCACCTCAGACTTCTTTCAAAGTGCAGATCTTGGCCCATTATCAGAAAGTAAAGAAACCAGTGTTTTGCAACTCTAATTTAAATAAATAGTTGGACTTTTAAATCTATCGGTGAACCAGAAACCGGTGACCAAGGGACCAGAGGAGGGACTGAACATTCTTCCTCCTGGACCCCAGCCCAGCCCAGTTGGAAGCTTGGCTCCCTCAACAGTAGTGGTAACTCTTAGAGTGGCCACAGGGACCCGCCCTCCTAGCAGTGACATCGGCTCTAATCATTGTACATCTGCCCAGGTGGGTCAAAAGAGCCTAGGCACAGGTCAGTGGGAATGGACCGAGCAGCTCCTGCCACATTCCTCTACTCTTGGCTACCAGCGATATCTCAGCTCTTCAAAATTTTCGACCACATGATATCCAAAGAAAAGAACACAATACTCTATTCAAAACTTTGATGGGGAAATCCACAGAAATTTTGGACAATTCCCTTTTCCCTGAAACTAGCATCACTGTATAGCTTTGAGTACAGAGCAAAAACAAGTACTATCCCAGAATATTCAATATGGTCCCAGCAGCATCTTTCTTTTGCTCCCACAAGAGCGACTGCAGGCTTCCTGCAGCTGTTGTCTTTGGTTCCTTGATTAAACTGTGAAATGTGAGCTCCGTGATTTATGGCTCATGCTACTCATTTCATGCTTTTCAATTAACGATAATAATTCCCTGACCCCTTCCTCTTTCATTCTCATTCATTCTTCTCAAACCAGACAGTGGAGTGAGGGTCAGTAAAATGAAGGCTATGGCAATCCTGGATCTTAATCTACCCCCAGAAGACTATAAGCTACCAGCTTTTGTGAAGTATTGCAGGAGTTTGGTTTCTGCTTTTTTACAAACAACTTTGCTGATTATTTCCTGGGTTTCAATCTGTTCTATTGGAAAATGTGATTAAGATAAACTATTGCCTTAAATTCATGGTAGGCGGTACATTCTTCCAAGAATCTAGAAACATAGGTGACCAGATCAGGGAGGTTGCAAGTAAACCGAATTGTTTTTTACTGCATACTGGTAGCTTCCTTCTGGGCTACATAGCACCTTATGCCACCTCTAGTTGCCTATATTCCAGATCATGGAGCGAGGTGTAACAAATCACATCACCTCTCTTTCTACTGAGCAGGCAATTCTGTCAGTGAGAGTGTGGAAAGAAAATGGAAAGTAATAGCTAATAACTTCTGCCCCTCACATCCTTGATGATCAAGATTTGGTCTCACGGTATTTCTCGTTAATCCCCATAGCAAGTGTAGAATGGCTCACAGCAGATTTAAAACCGTTTCTTATATGGAGGAACAGAAATTAACTAACTCAGATATCCTACTCTCAGTACTATCAAAATATTAATACTATTCTAAATACTCAGCATGTGTATATTGGGATCTTATCCATGAAGTGACACCATAGCCAATGACACAGATAAGTGACAAAAATATATGGCTGAACTTTTCAAAAATGAGGTTTATAAAAATACAATATTACTTAATTCTTTATTCAGTTTGATTTTTTTCTGAACATCTGCTTTTATGAGGAAAGTTTAAGTGTGTTGCCTACTTATCTGTGAAGTTATGGAAGCCAAATAAAATTTTCTAAATTATTTACCGATCTGAAATCCGTTTTTTATCTTCCTAAATATTTTTGTTTTGAACAGTTTTCTGCTTGCTTTGTAAAACTAACCTTTACATAAATTTTAAATTGTGGATCTACTCTAGTAATATGAGAGGGGACACCAATGACTTATACAACTGATTGATTGATTGTTTTTTTTTTTCCGGTACGCGGGCCTCTCACTGTTGTGGCCCCTCCCGTCGCGGAGCACAGGCTCCGGACGCGCAGGCTCAGCGGCCATGGCTCACGGGCCCAGCCGCTCCGCGGCGTGTGGGATCTTCCCGGACCGGGGCACGAACCCGCGTCCCCTGCATCGGCAGGCGGATTCTCAACCACTGCGCCACCAGGGAAACCCGATTATTTTACTCATAATTTATATAACATTATGTATCCAGAATTTCAGGAAATCATGGCTAAATCAGGTACACGTTCTTACTTCAAGAAGCTAAGAGGCTGGTAAAGAAGACATTTGTATAAATATGGTACATAGTTGAAGAAATAAATGGCTAGAAAAATGGTACACTTACTGTTATATTTATGAAGGGTTTTTGCTATTGGTACAAGTGAGTGATAACTTGTGGAGAAGGCTATTTTAACTTAGAATTATACAATTGGGAAAGGAGAGCTACTTATGTTCACTCTGTAGGGAGGTAACTTGAAAGATTAGGTTTTTTAAAATCATATAAAGAACTTCCATAATGGAATCCATCTAAACATTTTAAAAAACCCACATTTTTATTTCATAAATCCTTCTAAAATTCATAAATAAAATTCCACAAAAAAGGAGCTCCAATAAAATATATCTTAGCTGTCTGCAAAAGAAATTCTTACTAATTTTGAGGAATAAATATTACAAGAGGGGAGGGTTCTTTGCCAAACTCTGAGCGTAAAGAAAGATTTCACGTAGGAAGTATAATTTGAGTAGGTGGTGACAAACGTATAAACTCTAAGCATTAAAAAATAGAGGAAAGATCCTCTTGGGGAGACAGCATAGAGAGCAAAGACTGGAGCAGGGAAGTGTGGGTGTGTGGGGACGCTCGGTAGTCTCGTTAGGACCTGAAGAGGAGCTACGGTAGATTCAACAGGAAGGTAGGGATCACCATGTAAAAGGATTGAATTCTGGGCTGTGTGGTATAGCTATTCCTGGGATGACAGAAGCCATCAAAGTGTCTGAAGAGATGAGTAGATGATATTCAAGTCATTCGGACTAAACTAACTGTGGTATTTTGAATACCCTAGAGTGAGGAAACTTATCAAAACGTTACTATAATATTCCAAGTGAAGACTGGTGGTTAAATATTGAGCGACAGTGAGTAACTGAATAAAAGTAATAACATTAAGAATAGAAAGAAGCCCACAATTGCAAAATGTTATCCTAGTGACATAATGAATCATACCTTAGACGACGTGAAAAACTCTATCCCATCCACTTGGTTTCCCTTGCAATATAAAAAGCACCCTTGCTTTGGAAGACTATGGCATAAACCCACTGAACAGTCTCCAATCATGGAACAAGTGAATCTTGAAAACAGCTATACTAGCACACCACATCAGTTTGAATTTCTTCTCTTCTTGCATAAAAAGTTCAAAGCCATATACTCAGAGTACTTTTAACAGGACCTCGCAAGTGTTGAGTTGACTGAAAGCACGTATTTCCATCTGATGTCGAACACACTGCCAAACTTTAACTTTACAACGAAGCTACAGTATATATGCCAAGTAGAAAATCAGAGAACTGCGTTTCCTCTGAATTCCAACATAGCAGTGGACCTGCGGACGCATATTGTCCTAGTTTTGGAACTAAAGAGGTGTCTCACTGAGATCATTTGGCTCACAGGGTGAAGGAGCCTGTGTATGTGATCTGATATTTTTATGTCAGTGATATACTCGACTGTCTCTTCAAATTAACCTTCAACTCCCCTACCTTCCTTTATGTCAGTCGTTCTTGCTGAAGTCTAAATAAAGGAAATTTAATCCAATCAAACTATAGACTGAAAATAAACACCAAAGGGGAAAAGTAAGCAGCCCGTGTTATTGAAATTCCAAGAGCTCTTTTAGTTTGGCCAACACTTCTCCTATTGGGGAGCCTCCGGTGGGACCCTTGGTAAGTGAATAAACAAAAGCCAAGTACTATCAAGTAATTGTCTGGCAATATCAGAAAATTTCCATCTTATTTAAGAAGAAAGCACCCATTGGTGTCAGCGAGCATAACATAACATCGAGGAAATCCACATTGGCATGCAGTTGCTTCTCCCCAGTAAGCCAGAAAGGGCAAGCTGAGTGACGGCCATGCTTTGCCAAACAAGCTTCAGCTGAAGCCAGGAAAGTGGAAAACGCCTGGGTGTTTCATTGTTTAATGGAGAACACAAGATATATCGAGACACAGCAAGAGGCAGCAATCCATTGACTGACAAACAGGCTCGAGTGGAAATAGGGAACCAGAGCGCCAGCCATAGAATAGTTTTCCTGTAATAGTTTGCAACTGAAAGTTCCTGGAAAAGACCACCCTCCCAGAGAATGGAGAACTACTCATGTGTGCGTGGCACAGGCAATCCAAATGGCCCCAAATTTCAAACCAGACAATTTAGGAAATTATATGGCTGGAATTTTAAAACCTGCATTTCTACTTCATATATCACAAATCACTGTATTTCTTATCCTGTAATCTTTTAAGCATGAAAATCCACAAGAGAAACTTTTAATGAAAGCTCTTCTTTTCCAACCTTTGAAATCCTTTCTTATTAATTTGAAGAAACTTGGAAAAGTGTGAATTATTGAACAGACTGCATCATAGAATGTTTCTAAAGCATTGTTGTGTTGACGGAGAGATGAAAGGGGATAGAGAGACAGTGAGAGAGAGAATCCCTCACTTGAGGAAAGGGAAACGAACTAATTTACCAATCCTTTGCATATGTAATTACTTTACTTCTCAGAGTAGTCCACTGAGGTAGGTCTTTTGAACCCCATTTTGTAGATGAGGAAAGAGAGACTAAGAGAGATTAACTAAGTTGTCCAAGGTCACACAGGAAAAACTCTAAGGTGAGATCTTTTCACTAGAAACCAATGTCTAGAAACCATATGTCCTGTACACCTGGTACTCCCCACTACATGCTCAGCATCCCAAGAGTTGATAAGGACAGATTCTTGAGAATTAGCTTAATGACTAGATGAGATTTTTTTATTATTCCAAAGGCTTGTATTCAAGTGAACGATTTTAAAGTACTTAAAAATAGTATGTTTCACAATTCACCATAGTATTCTGGGATGAAGACATCTTTCCCAGTTCTTCCACAACATTGCTGTGTGACCTTAGGCAACTTACTTAACTTCTCTGAGCCTCACTTTCTTCATGTGTAAAATGGAGACAGTAAAACCAAATGTATAGGTAATTATATTAAATGACATAATTCATGTAAACATTTAGCACAGTGCCTAGCATATAGTGATGATCAGTTAAAGTTAGTGATGATAACCAGATAGATTATGCCACCTTAACAAACAACCACCAAAAAGGTCGGTGGTGTTAAGTGACAAAGTTAACTTGTCTTTCACTTAAATGTCAATCATTGGTCAGCTAAACTCTAAATTAGGCTCACTTAAGTTTCCACAATGAGGAAATCTTCATTTCAATGTGGCACACAATAACATGAGTCCCTATTTTCACTTCTCACTGAAGTGACCTAAGAAGTTGGCACTCCACTTCTCAACTGTCCTGGTGTCATCAGTGAGAGCTGAACTTCTAACCCAACTCTGCAGCAACAAAGTGATGAAGCTAAACATGAACATCTACCAGGCTTTCACACAACACATCAACCCGGTGGCTGCCTAAAAACAAACTAAATTAAATAGAATACAGAGACTCATAATATCTAAAATGTTCAGAAGACAAATTAAAAAATCAACTGGAATGAGAAAAGACATTCAACATGCAACAATACCCAGATGAATCAGATGTTGGAATTAAGAAACAGGGAGTATAAAGCAGTCAGCATAAACATACTTCACTAAACAATTATGAATTCTCTTAACACAATTAAAAAAGAGAAAAATCCAAGCAGAGAAGTAACAGTTACACAAAGAATGGATGACTCTAGTTGATAGCACTGTATTGAATAATTGAAATTTGCTAACAGAGCAGAACTTAAATGTTCTCATGAAAAAATTAAAAAGAAGGTAGGGCTTCCCTGGTGGCGCAGTGGTTGAGAGTCCACCTGCCGATGCAGGGGACACGGGTTGGTGCCCCGGTCCGAGAGGATCCCACATGCCGCGGAGCAGCTGGGCCTGTGAGCCATGGCCACTGAGCCTGCGCGTCCAGAGCCTGTGCTCTGCAACGGGAGAGGACACAGCAGTGAGAGGCCCGGGTACCGCAACTGTAACAACAAAAAAATTTACGTCTGAAAAGGTCAAGGGGTGAGGATGGAGGAATAGTAGTTTGGGGTGTGGAGGTGTGATTTAAGGAAAAAAAAATCTTTTCCATTATTTCTTTGTCTGAATATTCGAAGTCTGGAACACATCAAAAGCAGTTAAAAATAAAGTGGATTGTTTTACTTCTCTGTCATCCCAATGTAGTTTCATATTATTTAAAATAGCAAGCTATCTTTGGGCGATATTAGCCTTAGTGATGTGAACTGCAGTTTTCTTTATGATGTCAGAGCTTAGTTATTTAGTAAGTGGGGGGGAAACTACCTAACAGAATATACCTTAATAGGAAGAAAATCAGCTGAACTGAATAAACTAGAGTTTACCTTCCCTTAGTCTCTATTATTCATCAAATATTACCCCATGCCAAGTATTGAATTTGATTCTTTCTGGCCCTATGATTTCCCTTCAGTAAGAAATGTTCAGGCTAAGACACATTAATAAATGCAAATAAATTTAGCTAGTATTTGCTTGTCTGATTCTCTAAGAGGATCAAGAAAGGAAATGGAGAACACCAATGATAAACTATCCAAAGTAGCATTTTGAAATTGGCAAAGTTGCAGGAATGGTATTTTATGGTGGTTCAGATATATAATATGTTTTATAGAATGCTCAGACAAGAGAAAATGATAAAACCATAGCCTTTTAGGCATAGATGGTGTGGCAAGGGCTTTATTTGATATATAGTTAATATTTGAAAATGATTTCAATTTATGTCAAGTACTGTGCAGGATAAGATTTATTGAAGAAGAGATCTTTATAAAGCACACAGAGGTATTTGGAGTTAGATTAGATTTCATTTGTGATGTAAGGGAAAAACACTCAATATTTCTTTTATGTGTTATGGAGCTAACTATCACGAGGCAGACGGCAGCTCTAGCCTCTCATAATCACCAAACTAGTATTAAGCATGGCGATTATATGTGTTTTATTAAGTAACTTGTTAGTATTACTCACCCCCCAAAACAGATTTGTGGTGAGAAATGAGTGCCACTAAAAGGAGACTGGATGACACCAGTCCTGAAATCCTGTTGCTCGTTAGCTCAGCATGGGATTGCTTTACAATAAACTCACAAAGAAAAAGGGACACATTCAAACTCAATATTTATCAGTGTGGAAAAAATAAAATACAAGTCTGAATATAAAATGCATTTAGAGGAGGGAGGTTTTAGAATGACAAGTGGTTTTGTTGTCATTTATTAATTTTATACCGCTTTCTCATTTTATTTTGCTTTGAATTACTTCCTTAGTTCTTCTTCCAGTCACAATACTCAGTCTTAAAGAAGCTAACTGACATGATTTCCAGTTTGCCCAAAGAGGAAAATAATGCGATGCTTACTGAATTTGATTAGTGTAGTTGATTTTCCGTATCAAGTAACTTCAGTCACAACTCAAGGAAATTTCACAAACATGAACCACTAGAATTTTAGAGGAAGTGGATGCAGTGAACCACCAAATCTCAAGGGTTTGTTTTAACGTCAGAGGTAATTCTATCTTTATAGTTAATCAGTGACACAGCAAAGAATTCAAGAGAAAATATCCTATTTTGCCAAGATTGTCTGTAGATATTTAAATTCAAATAAACAAGAAAAGCAAATGACCCCAAGATAGTATAGTCTTCAAGAGTTTCTCTGGAATTCATAACAGTCCTTCCTTTAAATAGTGCTGTTCTGAGACAAGCTGTATCACCTTGGAATTTAGGTTAATAAATAAATGCTCATTTTAAGTGTTCTCCTGATTTAGCTGAGGCCTTTGGAGTTGATGAACTGGAGGGAACCAATACGAGGTGATATTGGACCTGAAAGTTTTCTCTTGTCTGGCTGATGTAACACAACAGGCTTTCAGGGAGAATGGCCTTGGGTTTAAATAGTCTATGTGCAGGTCAAGCGTTCCCACCTATTTGCTTCATGACTTTACGAGTTCTTTAACCTCTCTGACCTCATCAACAAAAGGAGGTCTGCAACACTTTCTCTGTTTACTTCACGTGTTTGTCATGAGATCGTGGTGAATGAATAGATAGGAAACTGCTTTATATAAAGTCAATTATTATACAAGGAAAATATATTCTGTTTTCTTTTCAGAACATAAAAGTGAACTAAATTAAAACCGTCCTAGTTATCCAAATGGGTTAAACATGGCCAAGCAGTGATATCTGGTCATTGTTCACACCTACAAACGAAAAGCTCCTTCTTCATATATCAATATCACGACAGAATCAATGGCTTTGAGGTCTCAGAAAAAAATTACAGACTCCAGATTGGCTTGCCCTGGGGGTTTAAATAATGCGCTCTGTGGAATTAATAATTGTATAAGAAAAATTTGCTGAATGAAGTAATGAATGAACAAGTCTTGACCACAGATATAAATCCAACCCTATGGATTTCAGAGTTGCAGGAAATCTACTCACCTAAACAGTCATTCATTGCCTTTTTTACATAAAATGTTATTTAAAAGAGCCTTGAATTTATATTATTAGAGAATTTATAAGTTAAGGCATTATCTCTTTAAGATCCTATGAAAAGACATATTTGAGATAATAGACTTGGTTTAATCCTGATGTACACTTACTGCTTTTAATGTTGCAAACAAACAAACAAATTTAATAAAATATTGTAAGGGGTCAATCATTTTGATGCCTGGATATTGATAACCGAAACAGATTGTACGTCCAAGTGGATTTCTGAATGTCATACGGGAAGAATGTTACACTGGACTCTCGCTTCTCTTAAAACAACCATTTTTCTCCATAGAAAATGAGCAGTGTAAAATGCTTATTCATATGTCAGTCAAGACTTGTGTACAAAGAATTCAAAGTGAAGGTAATTTTGCTCTGATCTTAACGTTCTTACTAATGGAATACTAAGGAAATCTGTTAAGTAAGAAGATTTAGTAGAAGATTCCAAAGTACAATAATTACAGCAAAGTTGCCTTTTTACATGTGAATAAACTATTCCATGAGATGATGAAAAACAAGTAGAGACGCCTTAGTACTCTCCGTTCTGCAAGCTTGGCAAAATACCATACCATTCTTGCTTGGAGTCTAAAAGCATCTCGGTCATCTCAAAGAATATAAACTTGGGAGAAGTTTCTAAATGTAGAAATTTAGTAAAATTCAGTTCAAAATACTAACATACTATATTTATCTATATCTAGCCTCAAAGCTTGGTCTTGAAGCTTATAGTCAATGTGACAGTAATCTGTTTGGAAGAGTCTTGAGAACATTTTTGCTGCTGTCTTACTTTTTTCCTCTATATTACCAACTTTCATTATGTCTCAAAATAGTCTAAGTTCAGGGCTTCCCTGGCGGCGCAGTGGTTGAGAGTCCGCTTGCCGATGCAGGGGACACGGGTTCGTGCCCCGGTCCGGGAAGATCCCACATGCCACGGAGCGGCTGGGCCTGTGAGCCATGGCCGCTGAGCCTGCGCATCCGGAGCCTGTGCTCTGCAACGGGAGAGGCCACAACAGTGAGGGGCCCGCGTAACGCAAAAAAAAAAAAAAAAAAAGACTAAGTTCAGAATATAAAGGCAGTAATCAATTTTGTGATGCCCTTTAATTAGAAATATTTGGGACAGTCCATATCCCTTATAATACAGCCTCAGGATCTGAGGTCACAGTAAGTATCATCCTGGCAATGGTCATGATGCCCTATGAACTGGAACTCTTGGCTGGAAAGAATCCAGGCTTCCAATCTCTTTGCGACATAAGCTTTTACTTTTCTATCTGTCCCTGTGCTATGGGCTTTTTCGTTACCAGTCTCCATTGGAGACCATCTCTACCACTATGGATGGCTTCTACTGCTATGTTGATCTGACTAGCCATCTTGGTTGAGAATAGAACAAACTCTTCTCAACTTGCTTGGAAGTGTCAAGAGGTTCTTTATGAGAAAATAAAAGAAAATATGACACCTCTTCTTATATAATCTCTTGTCTTTGCCCAAAATGTTTTTCTTCTTTTCCTATCAGCAGATCTTGCTGTTAATTTCAAAGTGGACACGTCACCCAAGATAGAAAAGCCATTATTGTAGCCTCAGCAGTTGGTGCAGAAAGAGGCACAGAACTCAAGCTAGACGACACAAATGCTTCCTAGGATTTTGTATGTAAAGCCTGTGAGAATGAACACTTTCATCTCTGGGGATGGGAATTCTGGGCTGTGAAGCTAGTGCTGCAATGTGGTCATGGTCTCCACTCGATATGATAAAGAAGGGAGGGAAATCCATCAGTAGAAAAAGAGTATGAAGCCAAACAGCAAAATGCAGAGAGAGAGAGAGAGAGAGGATTCTGATTTTGATTGAGGCCCAAGGCCAGCTCTTCCACCACCCTTTGGTGAGCCAATAAATTCCTCCTTTAGACTTGTTTGAGATGATTTCACTTGCAACCAAGAGTATTGACCAATAACCATGTACTGCCCAAAGTGACAGAAAACCATTGAAATAGGAAGACTACAGAACACAGTTACTTTATGTCTAAACAAAGATTTGCATACCTATTAGCTTGGAAACTATATTTACCAGATTCACAAGTTATTGGTTTTTTGTTTTTAATCTTTCTAATATTTTGCAGTACGCAGATCTCTCACTGCTGTGGCCTCTCCCGTTGCGGAGCACAGGCTCCGGACGCGCAGGCTCAGCGGCCATGGCTCACAGGCCCAGCCGCTCCGCGGCATGTGGGATCTTCCCGGACCGGGGCACGAACCCGCGTCCCCTGCATCGGCAGGCGGACTCTCAACCACTGCACCACCAGGGAAGCCCGTAGACTTGGGTATTTTATCAGACCACTCAGTATTTGGTCCTACACTAATTTAGGTTGCCACTTTCAGTAACTATACAGAGAAATTCCAAGTACTTAGTAGATCTTTTCATTCATTCATCCTTCCACTTATTCAATAAACATTGATTGACAGTTCTACTGTATCATGATCAATGTTCCAGACCCTACAGTTGCAAATAAGAGAAGAACCCCCTCTAGGAGCGTACAGTATAGTAAAGGAATTACACCATGAAGGGTCATGAGGAGTCAAAGGAGGACCCTGCGAGTACTCTGGAAGGGTGGGGAAGTCCAGAGAGGCTTTTCATAAGGGGTAACATTTGAGCCATGTCACAAGGAAGGAGTGGAAATTTTCCTACAGTGCACTTCCCCTGTTGTCAGTTTCTCACCTTTGTCATATCTGAATTTGAAAATGGAGACACATAGAACATTAAAAGGTGGCTTCGGTGCCAGTAATTGAACTTAAAATTTTAACCTGAAGCATACATGAACAGGTGGGAAAGACTATAATTCTCAAAAACTGATTTTATGCTATAAAAATTGGAAGCAGATAAAACAATATGAAAAGCAAGATGAATAGAAGAGAGGTCTGTTTTGTATTTCTTGAATTTGAATTTTTTTGTTCCAGGACTACTTTTTAAACATTATTAATAATTCTGAAGGCCTTCCATAGGTCCAGGAACATTGCCAGCATTTCAGGGCATGAAACTATGAATCTCTTCACCATGGTTTTCTAATCATTTCAGTTCTGAAATTAACTTTCCACAGACTGTTCATATTAGTGACTAGTAAGTCATATTAGTTGATCAAGAAAGGCAGGTTTTCAGATGATGGTATTGTTCTCAAGTGCTAGCTTTTCCAAAGGAAATAATCCAAGTGCTAGCTTTTCCAAAGGAAATAATCACTCACGTGCTATCAAAACTGAACTAGTAATCAAAATAATACACTAATTGTTAGGAGTTTCAGAATTTGTATTTTGATTGTTTCTTTTAAACCCAGAAAAAATATATACACATTTTAAGTGAATGGTCTTACCTTTAATTTTGTTTATTGAATTCCATTTTATTTAAACTGAATTTCAATAATTTCATTTGAGTACACGTAGTACTTCTTAGGACTGCATCTTTACAAAACAAAGTTTAAAGTGACTTGGGTATCTGCTGATTATTAAAATTGTTCATATACTTCAAGATTTTATTAATTGTCAAATATAGAATAGTTACTGTGGCTTGTTGCATGAGCTCCAGGAGAAACTCTTTATGTACAAATTTGTATGACCTCATTCCCATTAAGAACAGGAAGGAAGTGGTTAGAATGGAACTGGATATTTTTCAGACACACCAAAGAGGTGGAGGGAACATGGCAGAAGGGTGGCAGAAAAGAAGTAAGTGGGCAAAATAAATAACAGAAGAATGAGAACACGTTTGTATTTGTGTACAAAAAGCATAAGTAAAACCTAAGCCCTAGTAGTTGGTATGTTTTTATGGAGAAAGGAAGCAACATAAGTCCAGAGATTATAGTCAGTTACTTCTAAAATAGAAACACTTTATAACCGCTAACCGATCAACTTATCTTGTGACACACACCTGTATTTTAGTAAAGCATTCTGATATAGTACAGATTTTGTCTGAAACTCACTGAAGTCATCTTTTCATATACTGTAAATCACAAAAATATAGCAAAGAAACTTGAGGTGGTCAGCGTAGATTCTTTCACAATCATTTCTCACCCAGTCTAACATTATCTCTCTTCTCAATGCTAACCACTTCTTTTCTGGAACACCCAGTTCATTGTTAAGTGTTACATAAGGTCAACAGCTCTGCCAGTAAGTCGTTAAGGCCCAAGTGACCTTGCCCTTTATCTTCTATCACAGGATTACATGGCATGTTTGGCAGGTTGCTAAACTAAATAATGTGACATATGCATATTTTTGTCTACTGTCTGCAGACAAATTACTGAAAATTTGATTTATTGGGTAATCTTCCATCAAGATTAAACTGAAACACTCTTAGTAAAATGTTATTGCCAGCTGTGGTTCTGGTAAATCTACCAGTGTTTGCCTCTGTCTGACGTTTAGTAAAACCATGATTTTTCTTTTTCAGATAATCTTTTTTTTTTTTTTTAAGTTTAACAGCCTCGGGACCTAATCTCTTCATATTTTTCAGGGTAGAAACAACTTCAAATATTTTAACATAGACTATACCTACATATAGTTCTAATATGAATAAAAATAATGATTTGGAATATATTTGAACCTCCACTTTCTACCTTTGCTTATTGTCGAGGTTTGAATATTTAAACGTAGGCACACAAAATTCAGGCTTCATTAAAACTTTTCATCGTGTTAGTAAATGAGGATGTGGTAGCTTAGTATCAATGAACTTTCAATATATTCTTGTGCGAATTAAAAACAAAAAAACTATCCCTCAAGAATACTCACTTTTTCCAGAGAACGTGAAAATATAATTATGCAAGTAAATTAGTCAGAAGATGAAAAGGACAAGAGCAAATGAATTTTTGAAAGTTCTGATTGCTTTGGAGATTCTGAAGATAGCTGAGAATTTTCACTTGGGATTTTTCTACAGGGGTTCCTTAAATTATCACAAGATTATCAGCTCCACATGTATGGCTAGTATTTCTGAAATAATATTTTAAGGTGCTTGAAAGAGACTCATTTATGAAAACAATAGTGATTCTGAGTTAATGAAAGGCTTTAAGGGTCAGACTTCAGGAAATTATCACTCTTCTCTCCAGCTCTGCTGTTGACCTGATATGTAAGCTTCAGGAAGTTAATTTATCCTTTTTCTCTCTTTACTGGTAAAACCAATTGCTTTCAAAGTATTGTAAAACTAAATATTGGTTTGATATTGCTGAATAAAAGCAAAATCAGATTTGCTGTTCAAAACACCATGTTCTTATAAGCAATTCTTTATAATCACTATAGTCCCGTGAAAATAGTTTAGATGTTGCTTCTGGCAGTAGTCACCGGTGAAGTCATCTCCCCTTTTCTTCAGAAGCTTATCTAGAAGTGCTGGAATGTCAGTTCTCCAGAAAGTAGACAAGTCGTGCCATCAGGCCAACCAAAACTAACGTTATTGGGAAGCATGGGGATTTCCATACTTCTTTCTCTAAAGGACTCTTTAGCTACCTTGGTATCCAAGATGTTCTGCACGATGAAAATGAATGTCCCATCATTGGACTTAGCACCTCCTCTCTCAACAGCAGTAATGTTGTTGCTCTTGACTGCCACAAAGTGGCAGTGTGCCCACTAACTTCTTCACTAGTAAACCCAACGTTGGCCTTAAGAATGAGCCACGGCAGGAGAACTACACCTCAGGATGAGGTTTGCCAGATAAAATACAGGAAACCTGATTAAAGTTAAATTTCAGATAAACAACAGCATACGTTTATACTAAAAAATTAGTTGGGGTTTATCTGAAGTTCAAATTTAACTGAATGTCTTGTATTTTTATTTGCTAAATCTGGTAACTCTACTCCATAGACTTGACTCTTGCAATCCTGTAACCATTTTAAGTTGAAATATATGTATACCTATTGGTTTATTTTGTTATCTCTATGTATTGAATTACAGAAATTCTTTAGTTAGAGGAATTTATATTTCCCCCTCCTACTTGACTTCCATTTACCACATAGTACTAGATTCATATTTTTAGTCTCATAAAAATCAATGTGTTCGAAGGTATGTTTGTAGTATATTTTGAATGCTGGTTGCATCATTGCTAGTTAACTAACAGGTATTTATTGATCAGATAATAAATACTTTGTTACAAGGCCTTATGTGCCAAAGAACTAGAAAAAGCTCTAAAGAAGGGGAAGAAACTGACCTTAATCTTGGGGAAAAAAAGAATTAAATGGTCAGAGTGGAGATACAAGACTTTTTAGATGGGTGGGCAGGTATTTTCTATAGCAAAATAAGTGTTTTATGACAACCTGAAAGGTTTAGTACAAGGAGCTAATTAGAATATTAGACCATTAACATGATTTATTCATTCATTCTAGGGCCCCAAAGTCTTGGCGTGTATCATAGGCACTCAGTCATGAATTCATTGAATTATTTCAAAAAATCAGAATGGCACTAGGCTAGATCAAGCTATTTTTTTTCCATTTTTAATTCACTTGAAATTTTCTCCTCAGTGTTTAAAGAAATCACTCCAAGCTTTATCAGATTTCAGCAAAACGCAAACCCAACTTTTATTACATAAATCTTATGTAATTTTTTTCTATATAAGGTTATGTATATTAGTAGTTTAATATACTGGATTAAAAATAGAATTTCTTCTTTCTCTAATGTATTCAAAAGTCAGTTTAAATGTGAAACTTTCTAATTTAATGCAAAACGTTTCATAACACTTTTCACATCAAAGATATGGTTTCTGAGTTTTCCTTTCCATTTTTCAGAGAGTTAAAATTTATACCCGAGATCTGAACTCCTATAAGATTGCGGTAATCTATGCTTCTAATTCTCATCAAGCATCTTCTCTGTAGAAGGGCTACATATTTTTTATAATCCTAGAGGGTAAATAAATCATCTATATATTATTATAAGGAGAAGATTGTGAGAAAACCTGTAATGGCTGTGTTTTGAATAGTGAATCAGTCATTAAATATGTTTTGAGCTACAGACATTGTCTAACACAACTTAACTAGAAACAAACACTTTATACATCATTTATGTCATAGCTGAAAAGTGTGTACTGTAGCTATTTAATGATTTTATTACTTGTTGGAAAATTATGCCATATTTTACCACTTAACAATCTTCTATATTTAGGTAAGATTTGCTTCCTTGAGAAAAGCATTATAGAGAGGCGTTTAAAGAATTATTGTCAGCATCTCACTTTTTGAGTATTAATGTACAAAAATGTATTTTACATGTCACTTCTTTATAAAAGATTCTGAAGTAGCTTGTAAATATAAAGTTAAAGAGGTTGCGGTTATTCATATAGTTACTGTTATATTTTTATGAGCTGAAGATCTCCAATAGTTGCTGAAGGGAATTATCTCATGGGGTTCAAAACTCTCCAGGGAAGAAAGCAACACAAGAAACCTAGCGGTTATAGAAATGGCAGAGAGATGGAATTACATTCTCTAGCAGGCAAACAGATTTATAAATATTTCAAGTTGCGAATTGATGGCAAGTTTATATACATATATTTGATGATACACAAATAAGAGATAGGAATAATCTTTTCTTATGGAAATCAAATAGCCTTACTAGTAACTGAGTAAATGACAAATCCACGTTGGCGTGAAGAGGGACCAGGAAAGAAGACATGGGGATGATGATACCTCATCTCCCCATGAACACTGTAATAGAAGGACAGGAAGTTTTAATAGTGCAGCAAATGGAGAGAGCTTTCAAGAAGCAAAGAATATTTAAATCCAAATGAGACTGTCTGAGTAATGAAGGGAAGGACTGTTACATGGTGTTGAAGAGCATGTCAGAAAAAAAAAAAAAAGACCTAATTTCCTTAATATATAAATGTTCCTATAAACCAATGAGAATGAAACCAAAACCTAATTCAAAAGTTGGCAAAGGATATGGACAAACAGTACATGGAAATAGAAGCACAAATAACTTAGGCATCTAATAAATCGTCTACCTCACAAATTAAAACTACAATGAGGTACCATTTTTCATCATCAAATTGCTAGGAGTACAGCAGTTACTAAGACAATAGAGATAAGAGATACAGAGGAAGCGGGATAAAATGGCAGTGACAGTGGAGCAGGGGATGGCTGTTTTGGATGGCGTGGACCATTCTAGTAGAGTAGTTGAGGGCAGGGCAGTGATGAGAAAGCAGGAAGTGGGTAAAAGGAAACAATGAGGACAGAACACTTTTTTTTTTTTTTTGCGGTACGCGGCCCTCTCACTGCTGTGGCCTCTCCCGTTGCGGAGCACAGGCTCCGGACGCGCAGGCTCAGCGCCATGGCTCAGGGGCCCAGCCGCTCCCCGGCATGTGGGATCTTCCCAGACCGGGGCACGAACCCGCGTCCCCTGCATCGGCAGGCGGACTCTCAACCACTGCGCCACCAGGGAAGCCCCAGAAGACTTTTTTGCTATAAAAGAGACAAGAGAAATAGGAGAGTACCTGGAGGAGAGCAAGGAGTAAAAAGAGTTGTTTATTGTGAAATGAAAGAGAAATATATACAATGTCTATAATATGCTACCATTTAAGTGTTTTGATTTTTAATAGATGGATGTGAGAGACAGAGAGAGACAGAGAGAGAGAGAGAGAGAGATATGAATGGATACTTGTATATGCAAGTATGTAAGGAATATTTCTGGAAGGATTCGCAAGATACTGATTACAATATTTGCTTCTAAAGAAGGAAATTAGATGATTGGAAGATGAGAGGTAGAATACAAATTCCTTTTTTGTTTTTCAACTTTGTACCATATTCATACCAATCACCCATGCAGAAATAAACTATCGATTATTTAAAGTACCATATAAATTGTGCTCAACCCTGTACAGGATTTAACTGTTCTCCATTCAAGTTATCATATCCTTACAAGTTAACTTAAAAATCATTTGACCTTTAACATTGTATATTTCCTTAAAACTAGTTTAACTACATTAAGAAAACTACAATCAGAAAAAGATTTCATAGTCATGTAACATTTGCATGCATGTTTTTGGATATAAATTTTGCAGTCTTCATGGAACCATGATGCAATGCTGTCACAATGAACAAAGCCTAAAGACTTACATACACAACTATATATACCATCTCTGTTGTGGAGAGGCAAGATATCAATAGAAAGGCAGGCAGACAGATGATTGCTTAGAATGCTTTTTAAAAATGTTATCACACTGTAACAAGAGCAAAGATAATAATGCAAATAAAGCTCTTTCTCAGCGGAAAAAAAAAACAAAAACAAAAAAGGAAAAGATTTCATGAACCTTAGAGTGGTATGTGGACTTTATTAGGTAATAAATATCTTCCTTATCATAAACTATCAGCATGAATCGAAATGTATTTTCACAATTGTCACGGGTTGAATAGTGTCCCGCAAAAAGATATGTTCAAGTCCTAACTCCCTCATAGGGTGAAAATTACTTTACTTGTAAATAATGACTTTGCAGATGTCATCTAGTTAATATGAGGTCATACTGAATTAGGGTGGGTCCGAATCTATGACTGGTGACTTTATAACAGAAGGGAATTTTGAAGACAGAGATACACAGAGAGAATGCCATATGACAATGGAAACCAAGGATGGAGGGATGCAGCTGCAAGTCAAAGATGAGAAGGACTGAGAGCAACCACCGGAAGCTGGAAGAGGCAAGGAAGAGTTCTTCCCAAGAGCCTTTGTTGGGAGCATGGCTCTGCTGACACCTTGATTTTGGACTTCCAAACTGTAAGAAAATTAATTTCTGCTGTTTTAAACCATCCAGCTGGAGGTATTTTGCTCCAGCAGTCCCCAAACTAATACAATAGTAAAGTGATATTTCATGAATGATGTAGGAAAATGTTTCTTGGAAAAGTAGTTGAGATTTCAGGAATATGGGATTATATGCATTCATAGAAAACAGAGATTAGAGCAGTACAGAATATCTTTTAAAGGAACGAGATAAATTATGCTGAATCCATCCAAACTATTTGAATAGGAAAGATAAAGAGAATTGGTATAGGTCAGGTCTCTACATAAAAGTGAAATGGATATAAATGTGAATAATTCATTTCTCACATGACGAAGATGCTAAATAGATGGAAAAAAAGACTTTTTCATAGACATATGACTTTGTGATTAAGACTGACTGTTCTGAGAGTTTGCCAACCAACCTGGCTTTACTCATGTAGAGTGTATTCACAATGGAAAGGTGTTGCAAACAATATACTGAATGCTTCAGAATCTTAAAAAACTTTGCAAGGGTGATTATTCAGGGTTTTACCCAGAGCAGTGAGTAATGGCTGTTCTTGTGTTTATTTTTAGATAAAAGATCTGCAGCTATAGAACCCTTCTCCAAGACATTTCCACAGAACACACTATTTAAGATTTACATTATTTCATCACTCAAGGTAATTTATTTCTTAAGAGTACCATAAAATCTATTTAAGTCATTTCCTGTCTCCCAATGAAATGAAAGGCAACTCTAAAGGGATTTCAATGTATCCTTTTGAGTGTGTGTGTTTTATATTTTTGCATTTTCCCAGGAAGAAATGGAGACAGTGACTCAATTAATACCTTATGTTTATCCTCTCATTATTCCGTTCTCGGTTTTGGTGATCATTTGAAATAAATGGAGGTTGTTTGCTCAACTCTCTCGGGCTGGTGCTCATTAAAACACAGCCCTCATCTGCCCTGTGTTGTTTTTACAGTTCGGTCATGAATAAACGGGATGCCCGTTCTCACCAGTCGAAGTAACCTTTGGAAACTAATTTTGCCTTCTTTCCTATTTATTTCTGCTAACATTTAAAAAGAGAGAGAGACACTTTTGACACTGATGAAAAGTTAAAGTTCATGCCATCTTAATATACTGATAAAGAGGGAGAGGGAAGAGATACGGGAACATATGTATATGTATAACTGATTCACTTTGTTATAAAGCAGAAACTAACACACCATTGTAAAGCAATTATACTCCAATAAAGATGTTTAAAAAAAAAAAAGATCCTCAAATATTTAAAGATGAAAAACTGTCAACTCATCAGAAACACTGGATATGATGAGTTACATGACTCCCTGACTGAATCTCATTAAGCATTCTTGACTAAGATACTAAAAAAAACCTAGGTATGAATACTCATGTTTTTCTTTGTTAAGGTAATTGTAGATTTACACCCAGTTGTTAAAAAATAAAACACAGAGATCATTTATATCCTTTCCCCAGTTTCCTCCAATGGTGTCACTGAACAATGCTGTAGTATATCACAACCAGTGTATTTACATTAATACAATCCATTGATCTTATTAACATTTCTCCAGTTTTACTGGTAATTGTGTGTGCACGCATCTCTATGTAAGTAGTTGTATACAATTTTATCACATAAGTTCATGTATCTACCATCACAGTCAAGACGCTGGACAATTCTATCACCAGAAGTGTCCCTCCCTCATGCTGCTCTTTTCAAACAAAACCCACCTCTCTTCTGCACCCCTGCATAGCTACTCCCTGACCCCTGTCCCTAATCCCTGACACCACAGATCTGTTCTACATTTTGACAGTTTTGTCATTTCAAAATCTTGTATTAATGAAATCATACACTATGTAAACTTTTTTTGAGATTGGAGACTCAAACAAGTTTTTACCTGTAGCAAGAGTTTGTTCCCTTTCTTTGCTACGCTATAGGTGCACCATAGTTTCTTTAACCATCACCTGTTGAAGAGCACCTGCACTGTTTCCAGGTTGGGGCTATGCAAACATGTTTTTGTTTCTCTGGGATAAACATCCAGGAGTGCAATTGCTGGATAATCGATACCAGCCTATTTAATTTTGTAAGAAAATTCTAAACCTTTATCCACATTAATCTTCCATTTTACATTCCCATCAGCAACATATAAGGGTTCTAATGTCTTATGATTGCCCGCATTTGGTGTTGTCACCATTTTTTATTTCAGTCACTCTGCTAGGTTTGTAGTGCTATCTATTTGTGGTCTTAATTTGCATGTACTTGATAGTAGTGAGATTGGCATCTTTTCGTGTGCTTATTTGCCATCTGTGTATCCTCTTTAATGAAATGTCTGTTCGTGTCTCTTGCCAATTTTCTATTTGGATTGTTTGTTTTCCTTACTGTTGACTTTTGAGAGTTCTTTGTATTATCTAGCTACTAGTCCTTAGTTGGATATGTGGTTTTCAAATATTTTCTCCCAGTCTGTAGTTTTGTCTTTTCATCTGATTTATTAGGCTTGATTCATCATTTTTCTTTTTATGAATTCAGTCTAGAAATTCAACCTAGTTTTTATCTCAAATATTTTTTACATTTTTTTCTAAAAATTTTCTAGTTTTACATTTTATATTTCAGCCCATGTTCCATTTTGAGTTAATTCTTGTAAAAATGTGAGCTTATTTGATGAAAAGGCCATCCTGCCTCATTGAATTGCTTTTGCATCTTTGTCAAAAATCAGAGGAGCATATATGTGTGTGGGTTGATTGCTGATTCTCTATTCTGTTCCATGGCTTTATGTGTTTATCTTGTAGTACCATACTGTCTTTACTGCAGCTACATAGTAAGCCTTCATATCAGGTAGAGTGATACTTCAAAATTTATTTGAAGTATCTTTATTTGTTTAGTTTTTTTTTTAGCTATTCTAGAGTCTGTGCCTTTTTATATAACTTTTGGAATGAGCATATCTATATCAACAAAAAAACTTGCTGGGATTTTGATAGGAAATGCATTACATCTACACAACAATTTGGGCTGAATTGACATCATTAGTATACAGTGTCTTCCAGTCCATGAACATGGATGTCTCTCCTTTTATTTTGATCTTAATTTATTTCATCAGCATTTAGTAATTTTTGGCTTAGAGATTCCACACACATTTATTATACTTAAACCTAAGTATTTCTTTTTCACTAGAGCAATTATAAGTGGTATAGTGTTTTTAATTTCAGATTCTGCGTGTTCATTGTTAGTATTCAGAAAAGCAACTGATTTTGTTGCTTTTGATCTTGTATTATCCTGTGACCTTGCTGAGCTTACTTAATAGTTCTAGGATTTTTTTTTTTTTTTTTTTTTGCGGTACGCGGGCCTCTCACTGTTGTGGCCTCTCCCATTGCGGAGCACAGACTCCGGACGCACACGGACGCACAGGCTCAGCGGCCATAGCTCACGGGCCTAGCCACTCCGTGGCATGTGGGATCTTCCCGGACCGGGGCACGAACCTGTGTCCCCTGAATCGGCAGGCAGACTCTCAACCACTGTGCCACCAGGGAAGCCCTCTAGGAATTTTTGTTTTTGTAGATTCCTGGGCATTTTCTATGCAAACAATCAGGTCACCTACAGAGACAAGTTTACCTCTTCATTTCCAATCTGTATGTCTTTTACTGATTTTCTTGCCATATTGCTGGAACTTCCAGTGTTATGCTAAGAGTGATGAGAGCTCACATCTTTGCCTTGATCCTAATCATAGGGGAAAGCATCCAGTCTTTCACCATTACATTTACTGTTAGTTGTAGGTTTTTTTTGTAGATGTACTTTATCAAGTTGAGATAATTCCTCTCTATTTGTGCTTGTTGAGAGTTTTTAGTATGAATAGACATTGGATTTTTCAAGTGATTTTCCTGTGTCAACTGATATGATCAAATGATTTTTCTTCTTGTCCTCATTGATATGGTGATCACACTGATTTATTTTCAAATGTTGAACCAGCCCTTCAAAGGTGCAATAAATCCCACCTGGTCATGATAAAATTACTTTTATACACTGTTGCATTTGATTTGTCTGTATTTTGTTAAGGAAGTTTACATCTAAGTTCATGAGAGTTAGTTACTGTGGTTTTCTTTTTTGTACTGTCTTGTCTGGTATCAGGGTAACACTGACCTCATAAAATTAGTTAGAAAATGTTCCCTCCACTCCAAATTTCTGAAAGAGACTATGTAAAATTGGTGTTAAATGTTTGGGAGTATTCTTCAGTAAAACCATCTGGGCATAGAGATTCGTTTTTTGGGAGATTTTTAAATTCTACATGCAATTTCTTTAATGCAGGTGTCCCCAACCCAGGCCACGGACCGGTACCAGTCCATGGTTTGTTGGGAACTGGGCCGAATAGCAAGAGGTAAGTGGCGACAAGTAAACAAAGCTACATCTGTATTTACAGCAGCTCCCAATCGCTTGCATTACTGCCTGAGCTCCGCCTCCTGTTAGCATTATGGTGAGTTGTATAATTATTTTGTTATATATTACAATGTAATAATAATAGAAATAAATAATAGAAATAAAGTGCACAATAAATGTAATGTGCTTGAATCATCCCAAACCATCCCCCCTCGCCCCAGTCCGTGGAAAAACTGTCTTCCACAAAACAGGTCCCTAGTGCCAAAAATGTTGGAGACTGCTTTAATGCTTGTAGGACTATTTATAATATCAATTTCATCTTGGTTGAGTTTGACAGTTTGTGATTTCCAAAGGATTGGTCCATTTTATCTAAGATGTTGAATATATGAATGTAAAGTTGTTCTTAGTATTCTCCTATTACCTTTTTAATGTTTGCAGGATCTGTAATGATATCTTTTATTTTTCTTTTAGTCAATCTTTCTAAAGAAATAAAATCTGTCAGTTTTCTTCACTTTAGAAATAATCAGCTTTTATTTTATTAACTTCCTATTTTTCCTGTTATCAATTATATTTTTCTTTTCTCTTTATTATTTTCTTTCCTCTGCTTGCTCTTCTTTTTCTATTTTCCTGAAGTAGAAACTTAGGTTTTTGACTGAGAACTTTACTCAGTCAAAACTTTATTTGTATTGTAAGCATTTTAATGCAATACATTTTCCTCTGAGTACTACTTGAGCTGCATCCCACATATTTTGATAAGTTGTATTTCCATTTTCATTAAATTCTATGTACTTTTAAATTTTCTAGAGACTTCCTTTTTGACCCATAGATTTTTCAGAAGTGTGTTATTTAATTTCCATGCATACAGAGATGCTGTTCTTGTCTTTCTTCTATCAATTTCTAGTTTGATTCAATTATGGTCAAAGGAGTCACTCTGTTTGATTTTAAGTCTTGTAAATTTGTTGAGGTTTCTTTTAAGGCCCAGGATATAACCTATTTTGATAACTTTTCCACGGGATTAGGAAAAGCATGTATTCTGCTATTTTGGGGTACTTTGTTCTAAATATGTCAACTAGATCCATTTGAGTGATTCTCTATCCCAGGTTATTTTCTGATTAGTAGTTCTACCAATCACTGAGAGTAGAACATTGAAGTCCTCAACTAACTTGTGGATTTGTCTCTTCCTCAACCCTATCAGTTTCTGCTTCATGTATTTTGAGTCTCCCTTATTTTGTGCATACATTTAAGACCATTATATCTTCCAGTGCATTGATCCTTCTATCATTATGTAATGCTTCTCTTCGTCGTTAGTAATTTTCTTTACTCTGATGTCTACTTTATCTGATATTGATATTACAACTCCTGCTTTGTTATGCTTGAATGGTATGTCTTCTTCTATCCTTATATTGTACTTTCAACCTACTATGCTGTAAAATTTGAAGTCAATTTCTTGTAAATAGCATATTGTAATCCACTCTACCAATCTCCATCTTTTCATTAGTTTATTTGTATTTTGATTGGTATATATAAGTATGTCATTTTGTTTGTTTTCTCTGTTTCTCATTTCTTTATTACTCTTTTTTTTCTTTACAATGCATTATTTCAACATTTGAAGGATTCCATCTTGATTTTTTATAGTATTTTTGAGTGTTTTCCTTGTATAATTTTCATAGTGGTTGCACACATGTGTGACTTTTCACTCTTCTGTATCAACATTTTACCACTTCCATTTGAGAATAAATTTAAATTCCATTAAAGTTAGTTAAGAATAAATGACTGAATGTGTACATGAATGATGTATTTGAAAGGAAAAAAAATGTAGAATATACAGCAGATTCTACTAAACCCTCTCACCAAAGAACTGGTGACAAACTTGAATTCCTGCTGAAAGTTTGGTCTCTTGCACTTTCTCTGTCCTTTACTTTGTTCCAATCATTATTGTTCTTTCATTAGGCATTGTCGGAAGTCTGTGTTCCTTTTCAGAACCCTTATTACTAATCACAAAGGGTATTGACAAATCAATTTGCTGAAAATTTTAAACAATTTATTTCCTCTCCAAATTTTCTTTCCATTCAATACACATAGTTCACTTCTGACTGCCTGCTTGATTTCTTAACACAGAAGGCATTTATTCATTTATTAGACAAATATTATTGAGACTCTATTATGTGCCAGGCAATGTTTTGTGCGTTTCTCTCTCTCTACATTGCATGCTCTATACTGTGCTTCCTGGCAACCGTGTTCACTCCGTGGGGTCAATATTCCCTGAAGGATCAGTATTTTCCACATGCTCTATTGATGGAAGGCCTTTCAAGAGGGGGAAAAGATCATTTCCAGCCCAGAGTATATGATGAAAATAGAATGCCCCATTTTCCAGAAACATTAACAGCCTGACACTTCCTGTGTACGCCATTAAATAAACTCACGGAAACATCGAGTGATGTACATTATTGTTTCTTCATATCCAAGAGACATCTGTTATAGTACTGTTAGGTTTGTTTAAGAAGAAAAATAAAATTAAATACACCAAATATTAAGAATGACAGGTTTGAAAATAATGAGAATTAAATAGTGGAGAAAACATTGTTTATGTAGAAGTAAATTTGGAAAAGAGACAAAAATTAAAACAGGAGCCTTTACACAAGGGCTGTCTCAATCCTCCATCAGACATCCTAGATCATCTGAGTTCTGTTTTCCTAGTGAGGTATCCTTCAGGCTACCAAGCTGCCACTGGTCTGCTGATACTGTAAAAATTTAACAATGCCTACAAAGCAACTTCTGAAGATAGACATTTTCTCTTAGAGGGTAAACAAGGACTATATTAAATTGTAACTGGTATTCAACTCCACCAACTGGTTGGTTGGTAACCAGTACATTGCAATTAATTTAACTTTATATGATCAAGATGTTGTATTATGCAAGGCTCTCTCTTAGCCTCCTGCAGCAATAAAAGCTTTTCCCTCTGTTGTCCATATGCTTGAGTTCAGGTTTAAGTCTGTGGATGGATGCATTATAGGATGCTGGAGTGGTTCCTTACATCTTCAGCTCAGGGAGCAAGCTATTGGTGTTTATTTTATATGACTTGATTCAGAGCAAATTTACTTCCCACCCCAAGTATAAATGGATTACATGACTTATGAATGAACAGTAACAATAGAATACACCCTAAATTTCATGTAAATAGAGTAAGACTCATAGATAAAATAAATTCATTCATTCATTCATTCATTTATCTAAAATAAAAATATTATTTGAGTGACTGCTCTATACCCGTCTAGAGTCTGGAGGTTCAGCAGAGATGAGATAAAGTTCCCAGCTTCCTAAAGCATACACGCTAGAGTCATCTGATCATAAACAAAGAAATCAGTATATAAGATATAAGATACTCATAGACTCATGTGATGAATAGACACATAGACACATAGATTCATGTGATGAATGCCATAAATAAAATAAGGAAAAGGTGGAGATACAGAGTGATCAGTGGAGGATATTTTTTCTTGAATGACCAGAGACCTCTCCAGTGGCACTCATACAGCACCTCAACAAATAGTCTTCCAACACCTGTGAGAACAGGTCAGGATCCTGAGCAACCTATCTGTCCCAAAACACTTTCTATTTTTAAACAGCTCTGCCATTTAACTTATCTCATCTTTAATTAAATGTGATTGTGTGATAAGTATCAAAGACTACCTTTTAAATGTTAATAGCCAGATTTTTCTGTGCCATTTAAAAATAAAGTATCCCTTCCTTATTGATTTGCAATGCTTTCTTCATCATAACATTACATACTTTAGGTTTTTAAGGGACAATGATATTTAACTCTTTAATTATCTGGGATATATATTGGTGTAAGGTAGAGTATATAATTATCCCCCTTCGGCTACACACCTCTCAGTACTGTTTGTTGATGCCACCTTTGTCATGTCTCAGACCCTTATGAATAATATTCTCATTTCTATTTCAATAATTCTTATTTGTATACTTATAAATAAAGTTGTCTACTTTACTGTAATGGATTACCCTTCCCCAGTTTTGGTGTCGGGGTTCTACCAACTTCATAAAATGAATAGAAGCAATTTCTTTATTCTTCTAAATATTGGAACAATTTTCATAACAGAGAAAACTTTTTGATTTCAGTCTCTTCCTTGACATTTAAAAAATGAGCTGATAGTAGTCTAATGACAGACCTCTCAGAATGAAATTATTTTATACACATTTTCTCTCTTTCTTCTGTGATTATCAGTTAATTCAGACCTCTAACTATTCTTGAGTCAGCTTTGGTAATTTCCCCTGTAAAATGTTCTATTTCTTCAGGATTTCAAATATATTACCATAGAATTATATGCATTATAATCACATTTTCTCTCTTTTGTTAATCCCATTAAAATGTTTCTCAATTTGTATTGAATTTTTGTCCTCTTTTAAAACATTGCCAAAAGTTTGCCTTATCTGATTGTTTTAAATAAATGACAAGTTTCTGAACATATCTGTAGTAATTTTTTGTTGCTGCTGTAACAGATTATCACGAAGTTGATGACTTAACCATTTTACAGGTTTTCTTGGTTTTGTTTTTGGTTTTACATATTTTACAGTTCTGTAAGGTCAGAAATGACACAGATCTTCCTGGATCAAAATCAAGGTGTTGGCAGGACTGCCCTCCTTCCCGAAGCCTCCAGGGGTGATTCCATTTCCTTTCCTTTTCTGTCTTCAAGAGTTGACCTCCATTCTTTGTGGAGGTAAACTTGTGGCTTCCTTTCTCCTCCTTCAAAGCCAGAGCAGTGGGTGGAATTCTTCTCACACTGCATTACTCTGACCTTCTGTACTCACATCTCCTACTGATTCTGTCTCCTCTTCCGTCTTCCTCTGCCACTTTAAGGACCCTCATGATTACATTGGGTCCATCCAGGTTATACACGATAACCTCTTGATTTTAAAATCAGCTAATTAGCAACTTCAATCCTCTCTGCTACCTTAATCACCCTTTGCTGTGTAACCTATCAATTCACAGTTTTCAGGGATTAGGCTATGGACATCCGGGAGGGATGGGGAAACACATTATTCTGTCTACCAAAACACCAATTAAACTTTTGATGTTTTACCTCATTTTTTTCTGCTTTTATTTTTATTCTTTCTCCCTGCTTCCTTGACGTAATTTTATTGCCATTTAAAAAGTTTTAGTCGAGGACTTACTCAGTTCTCCTGGGTCTGTCCCATGTATACAAGTTGTTAAACTTTGTGTGATTTTCTCCTGTTAATGTCTTAAGCCCATTTAATTCTTAGACCAGCCAGAAGAACCTAGAAGGGTAGAGGGAAATTTCTTCCTCGCCGACAGTTGGCAGCAAAGATGGAATACAACTTTACTGGCTAGACACTCCCGGCTCCAAAGCTACTGCAGTTAAGAGATCCTGAGACACCTGACAAAAGCCGCTAGGAGGTACGAATCCTTACCAAGTCAGCCAGCCTCCTGGGTCTCTGCCTGCATGGTCTGTTGGAGGCATGAGTGGTACATTTTCTCTTTTCCTAAAGTTAGATTAGCAGGAGAAAACACTTATAGGGCTAGATCCCTGGACTTGGCAACTCTTGGGGAACTCTGCTAGAGTACTCTTGGTTTGTTGACCCTTTTCCTCCCATAGATGGTCACAGTCTTTTTTTTTTTCTGTCTCTGTGTGTCTTTGGTCATAAGAAGGAAACCATTGGTCTGATAAGTGTTTCCTTTCATCTTGAGAGCTTGGTTTGTTGAGCAGTGAGAAAATTCTCTCTGGTCTCAGCCATCTGAAATTGCACATACTGGTGGACATTCGGCAGACCACTGGTGGACTAGACTGGGATTCCGAGCAGTCCCTTCATCCCGTCACACCAGCTCTCAGGGGAGTTTGTCAATAAGGGGTCTCGGTCCATAAAAGGCCCTTGTCATCTCAACCTTCATTGCCTTATTAGTGATGCAACAAAGGCCTTTACTTTCTTAGACTATGCTTGGGAGGGAATTATCTGGATCTTGTGAGGGCTGCATCCCTTGCACCCTCTTGTGGGAATGCCTCGTGTCTTATTGGTTTGAGATGCTATTAAGATCCTACTTGTCAGTGGCCAGATGATGGCTCCTTTGAATTGGAAAAACTTCTAAACTGATAAACTTTTAGAGAGCTCTTATCCTAAACAATCATACCTACTTTAATTGGTATGCATAAGCCCCCAAAGTCTTCAAAATTCCGAAAGAGTTTCACTGAAGGATTCGTTGTAAAAGGCTAATGAAAGATTAAAAATATAAAAGATAACTAAATCAAAAGACTATAAAACTGTTATAACTACTGTTCCCCTCTATCCTCCTTTATTTGAAGACTGATTCTAGTACTCCTCTTTAGTATCCTATTTTAGATGCTGGCCAATGCAGAAATGGTCTCATGGAGCTTATATTCCTGTGGAACAAGGCAGAAAATAAACATGAAAATCAATGTAAGTGGGGCTTCCCTGGTGGCGCAGTGGTCGAGAGTCTGCCTGCCAATGCAGGGGACACGGGTTCGTGCCCCGGTCCGGGAAGATCCCACGTGCCGCAGAGCGGCTGGGCCCGTGAGCCATGGCCGCTGAGCCTGCGTGTCCAGAGGCTGTGCTCTGCAACGGGAGAGGCCACAACAGTGAGAGGCCCACGTACCGCCAAAAAAAAAAAAAAATCAATGTAAGTTAGTGATAAGGGCTACGAAGAAAATAAAATAGGGCTATGCCAGTGGTGGGAGAGCCAGGGAGGCTACTGTTGCTGGAATATTCAGGAAAAGACTAAGTAAGTATGTGACACAAAAGGTGAGAGCAAACCAAAGAGAAGAAAATAGCCACATGAAAATCAGGAAAAATGTTACCTAGGCAGCATAAAAAGCAAAAGACTATGTCCTAAGACACAAATAAGCTTTCCTTTTTGAAGACCAGAAAGGACAGGAAAGTTAGTATGTACTCATGAAAGACAAGAGTGGTGAGACAGAAAACCACCAGAGTAGGAAATGAGAATGAGCCTGGGAAGCCCAAGGAGAGAAAGAAAGAGAACTTGACTGAAGCATGGTGATAAAGAGGGAGGCTGGTAGAGGAACTGAGTCTCTTCCGAGTACTGTGTTATTCTACTAATACATGCTAGATATTCTACTGAGTATTTTACCTGCACTATCTCATTTAATTCTCACCCATGGGGTTTATCATACAACTGAATGGCTAAGGAATTGGAAATTCCAAGAGTTTAACAATTTGCCGAAGATTCAACAAATCATGTGTGGCAAAGTTAATGTTTGACCATCCTGCCTGACCCCAAAGTCTGTGCCCTTAATCACTGTCCTGTACAAAGTGACACTCAGACAGACAGATTTTTTCACAGTCATTGGAGTAAAATACACATGAGAAGTACTATACGATTTGAATTCTTCTTTGCCTCTTTAGAAAAATGTGTTCTTCCTGACTTCACACATTAGTTCTTCAGTCTCTCTAATGGCACACAGTATAAAAATTCTATTTCTATAGTCCTTTCATCCTCCATTCAAGCAAGGCCACTTTTTTTTTATATAAATTTATTTATTTTTATTTATTTACTTTTGGCTGCGTTGGGTCTTCGTTGCTGTGCGCGGGCTTTCTCTAGTTGCGGCGAGCGGGAGCTACTCTTTGCTGTAGGTGCAGGCGCTTCTTGTTGCTGTGTCTTCTCTTGTTGCAGAGCACGGGCTCTAGGTGTGCGGGCTCAGTAGTTGTGGCACGCGGGCTCAGTAGTTGTGGCTCGCAGGCTCTAGAGTTGCAGGCTCAGTAGTTGTGGCATGGGCTTAGTTGCTCTGCAGCATGTGGGATCTTCCCGGACCAGGGCTAGAACCTGTGTCCCCTGCATTGGCAGGCGGATTCTCAACCATTGCGCCACCCAAGAAAGACCACTTTCTACTTAGCTGGTGAGTGAATGCCTCCAGCAGGAAGCTGTATATGGCACAACTCCATAAGTGTAAGCCCAAGCTCTAGTGACTCCCTGTAGAGCGGCCACGGTACATCAGTGTTTGCTGTCTCTGTCCATATCATCTCTTCCAAACATGTGGGAATGCTACTTGGTAGCTTTGCTTATCTTTTTAGGTTTTAGCAAGAAGTATTAATTTGTTCACAGGTACTGGAAAGATCTTCCCAACCAATCAACATAACCACCCAGGATACACGCAAAGAGGACCAATGAGCCATATTTCCCTTTACTTCTTTCCAATTCTTTTGTTTTATGTGTTTGTCGCCAGAATGCCTCCTATTCTATAGCTAACACACAATTTTCTTTGGGGTTGGTTTGCCTAGTGGTGACTAAGTGAGGTGGTTGATCATACTGAGGAGTGAGGAGAGAGAATATCTCCCCTCCTTCAGGCTTCAGCTGTGAAGTAATGTTACTTGTTCATAAAAAATATTCTGAGTAAATAAAGTTAATAACCTCTTATTTAAGTGAAAATAACCTTAAGTATCAGTGTAATTATTTATTATATCCTCATCACTATGTTTTCTTTATTGTGCATTGGAATATTATACATTTTGACTTTTGTTATTAAAAAGGAAAGACTAGATTTCTCAAGGCTCGTCATTTGAATGAAACAGATTCCTCATTTTGTTACAGTATATAAGAAAAAAAATCAGTGAATTGATCACGAAAACCCCATCTCCAAAACAAACATAAATCAGTCCAGTTTGTGCTCTGTCCATGAAATAGCATACAAACTAGTTTTGCTTTAATATAACCCCATGGATCAATCTGTAAGTTTCACTTAGGGAATGTTGTCAATATCGCTGACTTTTTTTTTTTTACATCTTTATTGGAGTATAATTGCTTTACAATGGTGTGTTGGTTTCTGCTTTATAACAAAGTGAATCAGTTATACATATACATATGTTCCCATATCTCTTCCCTCTAGCATCTCCCTCCCTCCCACCCTCCCTATCCCACCCCTCCAGGCGGTCACAAAGCACCAAGCTGATCTCCCTGTGCTATGAATATCGCTGACTTTTTACCAGTGATGTTGTTTCTGCTGAATCCCCCTGAACCTGAAAATAGCCCAAGAATGATGGAATGATGGGAAAGAGGGGACAAGGAGGAAAACAGTTCTCATTAAGGCTCTAAAGACACTCATCTGTAATGTCATTCATACTCATAATCCCTTGTCTTACTATTTACTTTCCACACCGGTATTCTAACAGACCATGTGTTCCCACTTAAAGTGGCATGTTAGCACTTAATTTCCAGTTGCCGCTTGCTCTTCATTTTTAATAGCTTATACATTTCACTCAGTATATCATTTCTGGAAGAATTTGAAAGAAACTATAGGCATGCCTTAATTGGTACCATTAATTTCAATAGACTGATAAGGTATGGGGACCCTATGACTCATATTTCTGATGTGGTTCATGTTTTGATGATACTTTACAGAAAAAAAATCTCTTTTTGGCCATGATGACGGTATCAAGGGACATAGAGCCCTGCTCGTTGCAACATAGTCTGACCAATGATTCTACTGTGACGGGAAAATATAAAAGTAGAACATGTTTATGTATTTCCTGGTTATTTTAGCTTTGTGGAAAATTTTACTTAAACATGAGGTTGTTCTATCTTATTTGTAAGAACCTGAATGAAGAACTTAGTGCAGTGCTTTTCTTCTCAATGAAATCATAGAGGTAAGTCCTGATCAAATCAGGATTTTTATGGTTTGAATGGTAGTGGGGACTCTGAAATCCAACTTCCTCAGCCTCTCTCTCACCACTTCATCTCAACTCTAGAATTCAGTAAACTAGAGACAAACATTGATGTAGCAGTATTTCCGTGATTAGGCCCATTTGAGAACATCAGGTAGAAATAAAAGGTAAGTGGACCTGAATCACCAACTACATCACTCTGGGTGGGGGACTCAGAAGTGTCTCCTCTGCTACTCTCAATGTCATCATGAGTCTGTTTGGATGACCTCAATGACTTTCTGGTCCATATCCCTCTGATGCATTCATGGAGATAACATCAAAATAGGAATCTCCACTTCTTTACCTAGACTAGACTTGCAGTTAGTACTTGGAGACGGTAGTTTCAAAGCAGAAAATCAAGGACAGGAAATAAAACCACTTGTGGCTCTGACGTAGGAACATCTTGGTTGCTTTGTTCTCCCTGGGACTCCCCTCTCCAACTCTTCCCCCATTGTTCTCCAAAAGTGCTGCTTGGAAGGACCAGTGGAACCGCTTCGGTTGTGTTAACGGGTTGGTAAGTATTTATTAACAAGTAATGCCATTTTTCTTACATAAATACTCAGAATTGAAGGGGATGTGGAAATTCTTGAAGACAGAAGTCTGAAGAATTTTATGTGTGGGATAACTGTCAGAATCTCTCTCCAGGATCCCTAGAACCTATCCCATGAATGAGGGTCTATAAAAGTTCTATGGGTTAAGGAGATATGGACTTTGCCTTGGGTTGGTCTTTTGAAATGTACACAGGTAATAAGTCATCAGGAATGCCCTCTTCAATTAAGAGAGGCAGCAATGCATGTGTAAGCAAGTGAAAACAGACACCGACCCAGCTCTCAGGGGATTTTAGATTTCCCTTAGTATATTTATAAGATGGATTCAATGTAATTTTCCCATAAAATGAATATATGGGAAGTGATTTTTTTCAAGAACACACAGTGAGACAGTAGACAAGGAGTCTAAGAACCAGACCAGATGTCATAAAACATGAAATCTGTTCTCAACCCTTTCACTAACTCACTGATGTGGCTTAGATTAATTGACTCAATTTCTAATCCCTTTATAAAAACAATACTTCCTGTTTAATTTTAGAATCATCCACTCAAAGACTTTAGCTGTTTTTCTTGTCCACTGTGAGTTACACCACAAGAAAATTTAGAACTTTATTTCAGACGATCATGATTTCCATTTAACACAGAGGGAAGAATAACCATCAAACTGAGGTTACTATCGTACCAGATCAAACACCAGCACACAGCATGGGTGTCAAATGCACGCTCTCCTACCTGATTTTTAGAGGCACAGACTGGGACACAAGGACAGTAAATCTTCATCTATCAGAGGGCAGCTACCAATAGTAAGTACCTACGTGAACCAGGGCAAATTTCAGGCTGGTGCTTTGTGGATGTCTTTGCTAATGGCTCTGAGTTCACAGTAGCTTAGGTCTGGGTGCACACCCCTGACCATTGTCTATGAAGAAACCAGAACTCTCTGGGTGTAGATACCTACACTGAAGATAGCTTCCGATACATTTATTCTCAGCCGACTTTCAATCTAGTGATAAGGGAAGGCCTTGTCAATTTTAGATCAGTTGCTTTTCTAGGAGATTCTGAGTTGACAAAAGGAAGGAATGTTAGCAACCCTGGGATCTCTTAGTCATGATTTCCCTAATCATTACCTTGAGGTTGTGGTGTCTTCCGATAATGTTGATACTTCACCTAACTGAGCAGTGTCAAGGGTGTCGTGGAGCTAGACACCCAAGGCTGAACTCATCGGAGCTGTCCTGGGGGCAGAGTAATGCCCCAAGATTAAACCAGAGTTAAATTTAAAAGCAGTGAGCTCTAAAACATGGTAGTAAGCAAGACAGGAAGCCTAGAAACATAGGACACTTAATTTTCAGGTCAAAGCCATGTGTCCGTTAAGAAATAGATAAAGATGAAGAAAGGCAGGTCCTACAAACAACTACAGAATCCCCTTCCTGCGGCCATTCGCAGCCTCACCCAAGGCCCAGGGAATGACCCAGAGCGGGGTCATAAAAAATAAGTTGTCTTGATTGTATAACTGTAGTTTTGCTAACATTAGCAAGCACACTACTTATCATAATACTCTTCCCCTGTTTCACATGACCAATGTTAACACATTCAGACAACATCATCGATATTATTACTTCCACATGATTTTTATACTCGCTTATCAGCGTCAGATTCAGAGACGCAGTAGGGTCCATTGTGGTCTTTCTGGGGAATGCTCTAGTTTGGGGAAAGAAAATTTAAGATCTAAAATGAGGAAAAGGATGAAAATTGCAGTGGCTAGAAGCAATATTCAAAAGTTGCTCGTAAAGAAGAGAAAACCCGCATACACGGATATAAAGGGGCAAGGGATTTGTAATCACAGGTCATTAACATAAGAAAAGCATGTTTACGATACAACAAACAGCAATCGCACAAATCCTCTAAATTTTAGTCGGAACAATGTATGATTTTAAAAATCGAAATATTTGAGAACCTGTTACCAGACGTCTATATTTTAGAAACCATTTGGATTTATTTTTATTGTTTCTGCTTTTGGGGGCTGTTCCTCATATTTTGAAACAAAGCAAAACAAAACAAAAATAACCAAAAACCCACCTGAATTGATTAAAAGAAATTGTCCAGATCTGCTAGTTAGAAATTAAACTCATCAGAGAATAGGAATGATTTGTAATGTCCTTTATTTTCACATCATTCTCAGACTGTTAGAACTTAGCATTAATTACTAGCTACCAACTTTTTAGTCACATTTTGTATTCATTATTTGAAATATTTTTCTCACTGAACTGGCACATTTTGGAGCTAAATAGAATAAACATGTTTACTGGGTTGAGAGTAAATAAAATTGAACATCTGATTAACAGATGGATCATTTTTTTAGGTGCTGGAAGGTTGATATTTTCTCATGGTAGGTCTAGGAAAGATAAAGAGGCAATGTAAGATCTCAATTTCATTTATTATAATAGATATGGTACAGAGATATTTAACATTGTATAATATAAAATATTATTCAGATTAAAATAACCTTTTTCATATACATTTGAAAATAAAATCATGTAGATTTCAAACATAAGAGAACTTGATCTTGAATATATGTGGTTGTCCACAAAATCTTTATTAATTATTCCATTTCCTAAAGATAGAGTGAAGGAAAGATTTCAGAAGGCTACCTGGTTAGTGTAATACAATACTCACTCTGCTAAGTACATTATGAAATAAAAAGCCAAAGAATGTGTTTGTCCAAGTGATCTTTTTATCCTCCATTTTTCAATTCTCCATTGTCATTTCAGGATTCAGCAACTCTCAGAAAAATTTCTGGGTTTTTTTTCCTGCATACTTAATGAAACCCTGGTACTTACTCTGTGTTGACTTGAGATGGAATTCTAGCCAAAAGTAAGGTTTTAAATGTATCTAAAAATTGAAACCAAATATTGAAATTTTCTCATAGCTCACCCATTATTGATCAAATTCTCGTAAAATTTCACCCACATCACACACGTCTCAGTCTGGGTTCCTTGAAAATAGGCTCCAATGCACGGATTTGTATGCAAAAGGTTTATTGGGAGAGCGTTCTCAGGAAATTTATTGTTAAGTGAGTGACGAAGCAGAACTGGGAAAGGGCAAAGCCAACTCACAATGTGGTTGCAACTGAAGCCTCCCCAAATCAGTCCTACAGGGAGTCCTGGACCTAAGAAGGTCCACAGAGTTTTCCCTTGTCACTTACTATCAGCAGAACCCTGGGGGATGAGACGACGGGACATAAACTTGGGTGAGGCAGGTCCTAGCAGACAAGGGTGATTCCCAGTGAGGGCAGAGCTGGAAGCCTTTGGGAGTTGGTATTCCTGGATGCTGGAAGACAGTGCATAGGCCCTGAAAAGGACTGGGCCAGGCACCAAACATTTTTTAGTTAAAAACCTGTTCCATAGACTGAAGCATTCAGGTAGGAAGTGGGAAATAGGTTAGCACAATAATAAGAATACTATATTAATCTTTTAAAATCAGGATGATGTCTACATTTGTCTATCTACGAAATAACCCTTTTTGTTTTCTCCATAGGGTGTTCAGGCATCACTCACACCTTTCTAGTAAAGGTAGGGCTCATTAGGACCTGGGACATGCTCAGATTACCTGAGGAAAGAGGGTCATTTATCATCCTGTTCTACCCCAAATCTGCTCTTTCTTCTTCCAAGGCATATAGCTGCCCAGCAAGAGACAAAAATTTCCCAGCCTCCCTTGTGAATAGGTGTGGTCATGTGACTAAGTTTTCACCATTGAGATGTGGATAGAATTGATTGAGGGAAGCTTCCAGATCTCTGGGGGAAAAATGCTTTTCCGGAACTCGTTCTTTCCTTTCCTTTCTCCTAGCTGGAATGGAAATTACTAGAACAACTCTAGAAGTCTCAAGTTAAAGTCAGCAAAGTTGTCTCTACTCTGTGGAGTAAAGCCCATCTGTCTGCTCTGACCTGTCTGCAACATAGAAAAGTCTATCTCTTGTAAGCTATTTTACCTTTTAATCTATTTGTTAGAAGCGTTTAGCTTTTTACCTAATTTAAAAAACAGATTATGTTAAGAAGACACAGAAAATAAGGGATATAGGAATAGCCATGTTTTATGATCAAGAATGGGACGGTCATTCACGATACAAACAGCTCTAGAAGCCAGATTTTTTTTTCTTAATTTACTTTTGGCTCTGTCGGGTCTTCGTTGCTGCGCGTGGGCTTTTCTCTAGTTGCAGTGAGCGGGGGCTATTCTTCGTTGCAGTGCGCGGGCTTCTCATTGCGGTGGCTTCTCTTGTTCTGGAGCACGGGCTCCAGGCACGCAGGCTTCGGTAGTTGTGTCACGTGGGCTCAGTAGTTGTGGCTCGTGGGCTCTAGAGCGCAGGCTCAGTAGTTGTGGAACGTGGGCTTAGTTGCTCCGCGGCATGTGGGATCTTCCCGGACCAGGGCTTGAACCTGTGTCTCCTGCATTGGCAGGCGGATTCTTAACCACTGCGCCACCAGGGAAGCCCGGAAACCAGATTATCTTGTTTTTCCTCAGTATAAGTTTTCCAATACTCCTTCCTTTAGTTTTGTGCTCATGGTGATCAAAGGAATCTTTGTCTTCACTGGTACCGGCTAACTTCTAAGTCCTGTTTCATGCCTTCTGCGTAGGCGCACCTCCTATCTTGTGGTCTTTGTTGATTGCCTTCTCTTGGTGTGCTTTTTAGCTTATAGAACCTCACATAAACTACTGACTCCATATGAATTACGTTTCTACTTTCTAAGAGGAAAGGTCTGATTGGTGTCCATTGTAATTACTATCCCTGTGGGGCAAAGCACTCATCCCAGAAGACCTTATGGGCTTCTGGTGAGCCTGCAGTTGGGTGGCCCTTGGGGCAAGTACTGTAGGGGATTTTATCAATTTCCACTGCCCTGCACCCAACCCCCTTCAATTTGTTTAAAAGTTCTATTGTGTGTGTTTTTAGTAGTAGTTACAGGGAGTCAGAAATTCCATCTCCTTGTTCCTTGGCTTAAAGAATGGACACGTAACCTAGACTCAGAAAACCAGGTGCTTCCCCCTGGGAGTCAAATCAGGAGGAAGCAACATAAATCCCCGGGCCAGTTAGAGATTATTTGCAATGGCGGCAGAATGGCCAAAAGTGCAGTAGCCTGAGCAGTGGTATCTTAAGTAAACTCTACATGACACATCCTCCTGGCAATGTCCCCTGTTGCCCTTGCACGCCTGTTTTCTACAAATGATTTTTCAAACTTCTTATAAGTTCTATGAGCTTCCCAATATCTATTCCCCGCAAAAATCTTTTCTGATAAGTTAGCAATTGATATTGCTTGCACCCAAGAGCCCAGTTGTGGTGGATATTGGCACCCACCTGTGATTCAGTCAGCTGTGGCCAGGTCGGCAGGGCCATGCTCAATTTGTGAGGGCTTTCCTCACACATGGCTCTATGAGTGGTGCAGGTAACCTGAGGATTTTAGGGTACGTTAATTCAAAACAATACAAGGTAATAGAATAAGGGAGAAAAGTGACTTTTTCCATGCACAAGTTTACTCCTTGTAAACAAAAAACAAAGGTGCAATAACTTTGAAAAGATGGTGAATTTACTGAATTACCGAAGGCTTTCTCTTAGTGGAGTCTGAAGTCCGAGATGTGGAAGAAAGGCCCACACCTAGTCTTCTGCCTATGCTCAGCAACTCTCCCCACTAGTCACTGGTGACTCCCCCGAGGCAAGCACAGCTACAGCTGAACTCTAGCCCTGGCTTAGACCCTAAAGCAATCTGGAAAAGCCACATGTATGTACTTCGGTATTATTCTCTGCAATTCTCATAATCTACACCAAGTCTTCTTATATACTGTCTCAGTTAGAAGCACTAAATCTATTCTGTGGAAAATAAACATAGGTATTAAAACAAAATACTCTGGATTTTAAAATAAGCATAATGGCCATTGCAAAATACCCTTCTTCCTGAGACTCCTGAGAATCAGTGCTATAAACCTGCATTGCTCTAATGATGGATGGAGCTCTTTTTAAAAGTTTTAGATGAATGACACGGAGTCTATAAGGAATTTTAATGACTGCGTTTTCTGAGTCTTAATATTGTACAATGTAATTGAACGAATATCACACAGATCAATCAAGATTTTCCTTTTCTTTCCCCTTTATAAGTCCTTTATTTTTCTCTTTTAAGGTTTATACCACTACTTCACTAAGCAATGAAAAATACATACATATTCATGATAATGCCAGAACTATTGACTTTCAGTTTTCAGAATCAACCTATTCATAAAACACACAGGAGATTTGCTTATTTTTCCAAAACTGAAGAGTCTTTGTATTAAAGTACAACAGGCAGAATTTGAGAAACGGACATGGAGTGAGAGAAGGGATAGAGGTAAAGGTGATGCAATAATAAACCGTATTTACCCAGTGGAAGTGAAAGGATACTGAAGAAAGTGGATGAACAAAATGCAGAGGTTTAAGTTTATCAAAGTTACAGAACTCACCAAAGAAGGGACAAAACAGTAGTGGCGGAAGGGAGAGTAAACCATTACAAGTAAACGAAATTCTCCTATTTTACTGACAGATAAGTAATAGGCGATATCCAGAGTAGATAAATCTAAATTTGATTGTACCTTTCATTTAACATAGCTTGGTAATAAAGATTAAAATGTAGATATTTTACTAATCGTGCCTATAATATGCTTTTGTGCTCTGCTGCACTACGCCTACGTTGAAATACTACAAGTTGGCATTCTACTGTTTACAGTACTTCCTTTCACAATTTTGGGGTTTTTTTTTTAAAAAAAAAAAATCCTGTTTTACTGCTTCTTGTACCTCCAGTAAGCATACTGATAAGAAATGAATGATACTTCCCCGGGGCCTGAAGATGGCTGAGGGCCTCAGGGGCTACGGAGGTCCTTGCAGGTTGTTTTTGTGTGTTTTTCTTGTCCATCTCATTGCCCTTCCCTTCCCATTCCTAGGATGATGACTTCAGGGACAATGAAGCCACTTTTTCACAGCCATCATCACTTCCAAATGCAGAGATTACTTCTATCTTCTATCGTTACTGGCTGTCTTCTCTGTGAATACTGTGACTTATTCTCCCATTGCCATCACTAAAAGTTTTCACTGCTGCACCTTACATTCTTCTATTTGTTATTCCTCTTCTTTCTTTTTCCCCTCCTGACTCTCCTCTTGCTTTTCTCAGTTTCTTGTAGAAAGGCTTATGATATATATGTATGTGTGTACACCTATGTATACACACACGTACGGATACATACATAAACACATGTATCAATACATATGTACCTGTTGCCCATAATCTTTTATATACAGTAAATACAAGGTGTGTCTTTCCATATCGTTCCCAATCTTGTCATTTTCAGCTTTGTAATAGTACTGCTGGATTATTAGTTAGCAGCCTCACAGACAGAGACTTTGGACTGAAGTTTTAGAAATTATTGCCAGTTTTTGAACATCCGTGAATATTTGAGAGTGCTAGGATGCCGGTTCAAAAAAACATATATCCCCAAAGTGAGGCTCACCATTTTCTCTTCCAAAGAAAACACTGAGTATGTTTACCATGTAATGCAAACATTCTTGGGTAATCTACCAATAAAGCCTTTTATACTTGCTAACTAAAGATTGTTATTCTTCAACAAGGATAGAGACATTATAAATATATGTATATATACTTAAGAAAGATAGGGTTGTAGATCTATGATAAAAAGTGAGATCAGTACAGAAAAACGTAAGCTGATACATCTGGCAAAGAAAAGCTGTGGATATAGCTGTTTCATGAAGGGGAGAAACTTGGCAAAATATTCAAAATGGGCTTTAATGTAATCATTTGACGAAACGTGTTGAGTGGTTCTGATGTCAGTTTTCGATGAGGTATACAGCTCTGGGTACCACACTGCAGAACAGTGCTTTCGCTGGTAATGTGTAATCGTGGAAAACACACGGTAATATCATAGCGAGGAGCTAATGGTCACCTGAATGATTTCGGTGATGGTTTTAAGTTGTATGCTCCTAGAAGGAAGAATTTGTTTAACTCACTCTGGGACGCTTAGCATTGTGACTGTGTGTGGCTTCAGTCCCTTACTGACGTTTTGAAATAACAATCATATCTAATATTAGAAATGCCACCTTTAAGATGGTAGCAGGAAGTCCACCAGAACACTTCTGTGGGAGAAGAATGTCACCTGCCTATCAGTAAACAAAGATTGTTGCGGCCATCAAGCCAACGGCACTGCAGCCACCCCCAACTGTGCACCCCGAGGAGATTCAGGATGGAAAAACAGGATACTGGCCCCAGATAGTTAAGGTGCATATCAAAGGAATGATTTCAGTGAGCCCAGATGCTTGCATCTTCCCCATATATAGAAAAGCACTAAATTCCTTAACCTGAGATGTCTGGTTTTCTTTAATTAACAGTAATCTTTTGATGTTCGAACTACCGGGTTTTTGTCGCAAAAACTCCTATATATCGTGGATCCCCCTTTATCTCTTTGGATCAGTCCCTCAGAGCTATCTGAGAGGCTGCCCCCCAGACTTGAGTCCTTGGAAGGTCTTCCAAATAAAACAGAATTCTCAACTCTTAGGTTGTGCTTTTTTTTTTTTTTTTTTTTTAATTGACACTTCCTTAGGAAAGGATGCACAGTCATTTCTCACTGTGGCTTTAAGGGTCTTCAAAGCCAGGCAGTGCTGCTGCAATAAACTGAAGAAAACTAACAAGGACAGGCAAAGAAATAACTGGAGGAAATGTTTTGAGAGAAAAAGAGCAAATCTAGCAATTATTTACTTGAAAGCAAATACTGAACGCTTAATCAGTGTAAAAAGAGAGCAAAAAAAAAATGGTTTTTTTAATCTTGTCTCTTTTTTAGAATCCAAGGACAGAGTCTTTGGCCTATCACGACGGGAGACAGTGGCCAAGCAGTCGTCAGGGCCTCATCAGGCAATCTCTCTGTGCAAACTTGGCAAATGTGTTTGAAGTTTTCACATCACCACTTCCTCATTTAAACCCAGGGAGACACTTTATCTTCCTCTGCGGGAATTTTGGTTGTTAGTTAATTTCCATAGAATGGCTGTATTCTAGGTCTTCATCTCCCCTCTAACTACTTCCTTAATGCCATCTCTTAATCCTTCCCCCTCATCACAATTATCTGCATTCTCCACTTCTTTCAAGCAACAACTCACCATTTATTTACCTCCTGAAAACTTTCCTACCAAGCTCCATCACAAAGCGAGTCATATCATCAAAATGTGAGAATGATGAATTATACCAGATTAGTCCATGTTTGCTTCCATGTTGTCTTGGAATAGTCTATCATTTTTCATGTAAGTGCATCCTGCTTCCCCAGCTAGACAAGAGGGCTCTTGAATGGAAGCACACTACATTTTATAAATATTCTTGAGCTACTACGGTTCTTTAAATGCTGGGCATTCTACAGGCACTACTGTAGATGCTCAGTAAATTAACATGCTATGTGGCAGCCTGGGTGGGAGGGGAGTCCGGGGGAGAATGGATACGTGTATATGTATGGCTGAGTCACTTTGCCGTGCGTCTGAAACTATCAAAACGTTGTTAATCGACTATACTCCAATACAAAATAAAAAGTTAAAAAATATGTATATAAAAAAACATGATCTCATAGATTTATTTGGTCCATTTATATTGTCTGATATGTGTCTTTGAGCATATCCAACGCCTAGAACTGGGCTCAACACCTAGAACGGCTCCTGGCACATTGTAAGTGATCAATACATATTTGTTGAAAGAAGAAATTAATTTGATTTATTATTTTAAGAAAGATTCCATTTTAACAGGGACATTCTCTTTTTCTTTTGCCTGCTCACCGTATCTTTTCCAGACAGACTTTAAGGATCTTTCTAAAATGTAGCATTGGAAACAAACTTACGGTTACCAAAGGGGAAGTGGGGGGGGAGGGATAAATTAGGAGGATGGGATTAACATATACACACTACTATATATAAAATAAACAAGTATCTGAAAAAGAATATTTATACATAACTGAATCTCTGTGCTGTACGTCTGAAACTAACACGACATTGTAAATCAACTATACTTCAATTCAAAAAATAAAATGTAGTTCATTCTACATTTTACCTATTAGAGCCAGACTTTTTTTTTTAGCTCTCAATTAAGATTTAATCTTTGTCCTGAAATGTGGACATGATTCTTGTCACTTGCCCTAAAGACTCTAGCCCTCTGGACCAAAGCACATGACAATAATAGGTGGGGCTTCTTTTTTTCCGTTGAAAGTATCTGAAACCATTTCTTTGTGGATGTAACTCACAAGCCTTTGCTATGAAACACATAGCATTCCTTCTTACACATAAAATTTTTCAGACCCCCCTCATGAGAGCTTAGAGGGGGTATAATAGCAAATCAGAGTTAACACAACCTTGGGGTTTCCCTACACTAGATTCTAAAACTTTAACAAGCTTAAAAAATATCTGATATCTCAAAACTCCCTCTGACTTGAAGACAGTATCAGTGGGAAAACAATTTATACTAAAAACACGAATAAATTCATTGTCCTTTACTTTGTATTAGAACATCTAACTGGGTTGTATAATTTATAAAGTTGTGGTTTGGTTGGGTGACCCCCTTCCATCTTACTGGTTGTTAGACTGGGATATCCATTTACCCCTCTGGATCCTACGTAAGTATTTTGGTGGCACACCGGAGACTGTTTACAGTGCATTTAGCCTGGTACCTATCGTGAAGCCATAAAGTTAAACCCACTTTGCAGCAATTATGAAATTTCAGTGATTAATTTCTGCTGTTGGGTTGGAAAGATTTGTTCAAATAAGATGTAAATTGTGCAGAACTAATAGTCTTCAGACAGACCATGTTTATGTGGCAATCCAATCGTCCAAAGGAGAAAGTGATGAAATAAATCAATAACTCCTGTAATATTCACTAAGTCTTGGATTCACACACCCAACCAATGCTGGAAAAATGCATCAGAGATTTTAAGGAGACAGAAAACTAGCTAATCCCAACAGCATCCAAGGCCCAGAAGAAAAAATGGTTTGCAAACCAAGGTCACAAGGTAGAGAATGGCCGAGCCCGTGAAGACCAACATTCCCGGTTTCCAGGGCAGTGTTCTTTCACCGCCACAAAGTGCAGCCTCCTAGAGGGAAAGCAAATTGTTCATTTCCATGCTACTGACAGCCTAGGATTCCAAATGTGTCTTCATCCCCATCATCACCTCCAACCCATCAACAGAGTATGCCTTGCCCTCCTCTCTGGCTGTATAGCCAGACATGCTCTCATGAAAATCTACCACACTCCCAGGGCCAGGAGAATTCAGCCACGGCCGTCAGCCTCTTAGTCTTTGGTGACCATTAGCAGGATTCCCACACTGAGACTTAAGGTTAATTATATTCAGGAAGCCACTGCTAAAACATTCCCAAATGGGATGAAAGAAAAGTGGGATAACTTTGACATGAGAATTTGCCTGGTCTTCTTTGGAGAAACAATGTTACCTTCGATATATATATATTTTTTAACATCTTTATCGGGGTATAATTGCTTTACAATGGTGTGTTAGTTTCTGCTTTATAACAAAGTGAATCAGTTATACATATACATATGTTCCCATATCTCTTCCCTCTTGCGTCTCCCTCCGTCCCACCCTCCCTATCCCACCCCTCCAGGTGGTCACAAAGCACCGAGCTGATATCCCTGTGCTATGCGGCTGCTTCCCACTAGCTATCTACCTTACGTTTGGTAGTGTATATATGTCCATGCCTCTCTCTTGCTTTGTCACAGCTTACCCTTCCCCCTCCCCATATCCTCAAGTCCGTTCTCTAGTAGGTCTGTGTCTTTATTCCTGTCTTACCCCTAGGTTCTTCATGACATTTTTTTTTCTTAAATTCCATATATATGTGTTAGCATACGGTATTTGTCTTTCTCTTTCTGACTTACTTCACTCTGTATGACAGACTCTGGGTCTATCCACCTCATTACAAATAGCTCAATTTCGTTTCTTTTTATGGCTGAGTAATATTCCATTGTATATTTTTAATTCAATAAGTACCCACTGAAAATTTAATGTATGACAGATCCTAGCCTGGTGAAACCCAACTATTCTAGGGCTCTACCAGCCTGTGACCACAACTGAGGACAGGCTTCCGTAGTAGCTCAGACACTGTGCACTGGGCAGCTGTGGGACGTCTCCTCGATTCCTGATGCCCCAGCCTCTTTACTCTGTGTGGGAATCCCCGGGCGCCAGGCCGTAGCCTCAGTACCATCCACTCTGCTACTCCATGCAGTATTGCCATGTCCCTCCTCTATCAACCACATCACCGTACCACCCCCTTCAGAGACCCTACAGCAACTCCCCGTCGCATTTAGAAGAGGATGCACAAGTCTTTGGCCTGGCCCCGCCTTCCCACCTGACATCTCCCCCCAGGCCCCCTTGCCTGTTCGGCTCCAACCACGGTGGCCTGCTTGCCTCTGCTCGCAAGGGGTACACCCATCAGTGTCTCAGGCTCCCTGCATTAGTGATGCCATCTTCCCAGTACATTTCCCCCAGGACTTCCTCTATCAGATAAATTCCTCTAATCTCAGCCCCCAGCACAATCTAAATTAGCAGCCTGGTGGTATCGTGGTGGGGCTTCAGCCCTCTCAGTCAGTCTGTGGCCTGGGTTCCATTCCCTGGGTCACGTGTCAGTCACCCGGAAGTGGCCGTATGCTGTCCCCTCTCAGGTTCAGTCTCACTCTGACACACGGGGTAGCATGCGCACTACAAAAAGAAGCACCACGAAGCCTTTGCCCTCAGTTAGATTCCAGTTGAGAGGTGACAGACACATACATAAATTACGGTAATGCATAAAGGCCCAGGGAGAGAGAGGAAAAAAGTGGCCCCAGAAAACACACCTACTGGCAGCGTGGTCAAGCGGGAAGCCCACGGAGGTCAGGATTATATAGAACTCGATTCAAATCCTACCCCCAGGGCTGGGTAACTCAGTGACCAAGGGCAAGTTATTCTCTCAACCGCTCTTCATCTGTCAAGATGAAGTTTACTGTTGGGGAAGTTCTCTTCTCTTCTCCCGACTCCCTGGTCATTCTCAGCTCCCCTGAATTAAGAATGTGCAGGCCGGTTCTCAAGAATGAAGCACGGACTATTCTCTCCCTGTGTCCTCAGAAACAGCTCAGAGAAGGATGTTTTTACAGGTGTTGCCTTTAAATACCTCCCCATAAAGGAAAGAGATTTTGGTGAGGTTTCTATGGGGGGGTTCTTTGTTTATAATCTGGAAGAGTTCTGAAAAACAAACCATCTATCTGGTTTGAAAATGATTTACTCAGCAGCTGATTTAATAGCAGAAAAGGTATATTTGCACTACACGAGAGAAATTTCACGTTTGTAAGAATATGAAAATGTAAAATAAACAGTTTCTTCATGTTTTATCTTTTGCACTCTTAGCAAAAAAGCAGTTTCAGTCCAAAGAGTTATCTGTCTGGCTAAGCCATGCTATCATTGGGAGGAGTGATAAGTTTGTCCTTTGTCAAGAAAGTGAAGTTATTAGCTTAAAATAAAAACTAAACTAACACAAAAACCAACACGGGAACAATAAAAGAAATACACTTGTGTTTCCAAAGGTACCTAAACTGACAGAGATCTCTTAAACTTTGTGAACACAACCCTCAAGTGGACCCTTAGAGCTACCAGAAGTACTGCTTTGTGACCCTACTCAATTCACTCCCCTCTTCAAGTCAACTATTTCATATTTTCTTGTTATGGGTTGAATTGTGTCCTAAAAAAGATATGCCGAAGGCCTGACCCCAATATCTCAAAATATGACTTTATTCAGAAATAGGGTCATTGTAGATGTAATTAACTAAGATGAGCTCATAGTGCTGTACAGTGGGCCCCTAATGCACACAGTGTGACTGGTGTTCTTATAATAAAAAGGGAGAGACACACAAAGGAAAGACGTCATGTGACGTCAGAGGATTGGAGAGAAGAACCTGCCCACTAAAAACTCGCACCTTGCCATCTGCCTCTACAAGGATTAAATCATGAGCCGCTGCCCTTCAACACCCCCCGAAAGGAGTTCAGGGTGGAGATCAGGAATGCGGCACTCTGTGCCCTGGGAAAAACTGGCAGAACAGGCCTTTAGATCATTAGATATTTTCAGGAGAAGATTTTATGAGCCCAATTCTTGCATCTCCTCGTATCGAGCAAAACACTAAAATCATTAACAGTGACGTCTCTCGTGACTAGCAGCAAGTCTCCGTCAACATGTGTGCTTGACTGCACGTGCCCCCATTCACTAGAATCCTATACAACACTGACCTTCCCCTCTGCCTCTTTGGAGCAGCTCCTCAGAGCTATCTGTAATGCTGTCTCCCGGGTTATATTCTCCCCGCTGCGGAGCACAGGCTCCGGACGCACAGGCTCAGCGGCCATGGCTCACGGGCCCCGCCGCTCCGCGGTATGTGGGATCTTCCCGGACCAGGACAGGAACCCGTGTCCCCTGCATCGACAGGCGGACTCTCAACCACTGCGCCACCAGGGAAGCCCTACTTTTTTTTTTCAGTCGACAAATCTATTCACCAAAAAACATCAAGCCTTGTCAGCAAACCACCAAAAGCTAGGAAGAGGCAAGGAAGGATTCCCCTACAGGTTTCCGAGGGAGTTTGTTCCTGCCGACACCTTGATTTCAAACTTCTAGCCTCCAGAACTAGGGGACCATAAGTTACTGTTGTTTTAAGCCACCTAGTTTGTGGTACTTGGTTATGGCAGCCCCAGGAGACGAATACACTTCCCTTCGTTCTTCAAACATCCATCATCCCCTCAACTTCTCACCACCCATTGAAATCAGCTGATGCGTTTCAGTGAGAAAATAAAAGTAATCATAAAAGCTATCCACATCACCCCTCCTACCCCAAATTACATGGGTGCTTTCCCTCCTGCTTCAAGAAATGTATTTTCCCTGCAACAGGCTAAGGCTGGCCTCCTCCCACCTGCTCTGCACACTGACCATCACTCTCTCACCTACTCAGGGACTTTGGCAGTTATATCCATCTGCTCCTACATCATCAAAATTTTCCTCCCCAATGCATAATTCTATCAGCAACAGACATGTTTTCAATTACCCAAACGTGAAAGGAAGAAAGAAAGAAAAAAAGAAGGAAAGAAGGAAGAGAGGGAGGGAGGGAGGGAGGAGGGAGGGAGAAAAGAAAGCAGGAAAGATCTTCTTCTCGATCCCACTTTTTCTCCCAATAATCACCCTCACTGCCATTTCTTACTCTCTTTTCTAGAAAAACACTCAGAATGGTTGCGTATCTGCACAGACTCTACCTCCTCAGCACCCGTTATCCACTACTATAATTCCTTACAGGGTTAGAGAAGACCTCCACTTTGGGTCCCCAGACCTCACCCTACTTGATCTCTCAAGTATTTGCCATAGCTGATCACTGGTTTTCTTCAGACATTCTTGTCCCTTGGCTTCTAGGGACACCACATTCTTCTGGTGTCTCTCCTCCCTCACGGGCCATTTCTTCTCAGTGTCCGTTATTGGTTCCTCATTGTTGAGTTCTCAGGCTTCATACCTTATGATATTTCATCTAATACCACGCTTTAAATTCCATATTTAGTACTGAGTAAGAATGGGAGTCAGTGAAAGGTTTTACTTTCATGAAAGGCATAATACCTAGTGTTGAAATCATCAGTGGCTTTCTCATCCTTCCTAGAAATCTCACTGCTGGCAATGGGATTTTGAAGTCACAGTGATCATTTTATTAGGCTTACATGACTGTCTCGCTCTGCTGGAAGGCATCCATAGGAATTGCCTGTTCTCAAGCCCAATTCCCTGTAATTGATTATGGTCCAGCCGTTGAAGTTTGGTCCTCAGTGAGGTTTGAAAAACAGCATCATTTAGTAGAAAGTGCTTTGACCTTAGAGCCATACTGAAGTCTCTGCTTGGCCATTTACAGCTAAAGCTCAGTTATTTCATCTAGAAAAAAGACAATGATCCTAACTTAAAGACACATTGAAAATATTTGAAAGACCATATGTAAAGCCTCCAGAATGTACTCAATAAAGGAAAGTCGTTAGCTGTTGTTCTCCATCATTTTCCAACTGCACAAGTGAAGGCAAGTGCATTTCTGCTCTATCTGTAGTGGTTCTGGTCTTGCTTCTGAGGCAATTGGAGCAGATAGATGAATTAGGCACTTGAAGCTTGTGGATGTAGTCGTAGCTCCTGAACCATCATTTTTAAAGGCTCCATCACCATTTTAGTGATGGTGATGATGACACAAAATGTAATAGATTGCCTGGTCAAATGTCAAACCACTGTGGCATTTTCTAAACCAGATTTCTCAGAAATATTTTTCCAGAAGCACAATGAGGAAGAACTATGTCACCTTGCCCTCATGGACATACTGACAATAATGCTAAATTCCACAAAAACACCTATGTAACTCCAAATCCTTCTGTCCTATCCAAAAAGGCAGATCACAGTGCCATTGAGACAATGGATCATAGTGTAAGGATAGTGTTTAATTTTTTTAAAAATACGCCATCTGCGAAACTTACTCCCACATTATTCATAAAAAAATCACCTTTGTCTATCACTTATGGTCATTAGATCATGGCCACATATCTATGGAGAACTGCTGCTATAAACCAGCAGAGAACCTGGTAGCAGAAGAACCAGAACCCTGGAGGTGAATGGATAAGCAATAATGTATGAAATATATCAAGAAAAAAGAGATAGACTACGAGTGTTTAAGCACCAGTAATCTGATCTGAGGGCTATGTGCAGATGTCCTTCATAACACAAATTAATGGCTTCATGAACTGGCATCCAAGAACAGTCTTGGTGCAAATAATTTATTCCAAGAGAAAAAAATCACCACTTACTCATAAATTCACCATAACTGTCGTCCTGACAAACAGCCATAACCATCACAACACACTCACTCACACACACGCACACACACACACACACGCACAGCATTTTGAAGCTGCTGAACCCAGATAACTGGATGGAATCAGACATTTTTCCCTGTTTCTTTCAGATACTACAGTTCATTGGGTGAATTTGGCAACGCAAGAAATGATTAGCACTTTGATTATACAACCTTAATATTTGCTGGCAAAAGAAAACAAAAGTAATAGTATCTATGTGATTGTCAAAGACGTATGCCTTGCTGTTACAGAAAGAAAAGAATTCAAAACAATTTTCTGTGTCTCTATGGTCATTTTCTACATGAAATCATCAGGTAAAACTGAAAATCAGAGATATGAACACGCAGAAAATCCTAGCCTTAAGCTATCTGATTTGAATCTTTGCTTGCTTTCAATTTTAACCTAATCCAAACCCTAAGGGATCAGTTCTTATCTCATAAGGATGACTGTTTAGCGTATTATTTGTCACCACCCTCTGTACACATAACACCCTATTTCATTTAAAGATACCAGGTGCAATATTACCATGGATCCAATTGGAAATCAGACTCCCAAATGGGATATATTTTCCTTAATGCTGGTGCAAGATTCCCATTATGCTAATGGTACCTAGGGTGCACTTTAGGAAAGAATACGACCCTAAATGTTCATTTATGAAAGCTTTCTTTTCTGAATAGGAGAGGTTATTTTAATGATATGCATTTTTTGTACATAGAAAGCATTAAACATTATCATCATCAGTAACTATTCCATCACTCTGGCAGTCTGGATTAAATAAAACTGTCATTATTGCAATGATACTGCCCTGTTGGCTGCACAGTGTTTGTATGCTCATTCCTTAGGGATTTGTAAAGAATTTCTGATATATTTGAACATTCGAAACATTTGGGATGCATAGTACTTTTTAAAAAATTTGTTTCAACTTCATGTCTTGCCCTTTTCTTGTCTCAACTCATGTCTTTCTAAAATCAGAAATGTATTTATTTGATGAAATGAGCCCTAAACATGTTTTAATAATTTTCGATAACTCCATAAGGGTAACATCTGGCTGTTTACTTCAAACAGCAAAATCTGGTATTCATAAGAGTTTATAAATAATATATATTTTAGATCAGATGAATTCTCTGTCTGTGAAGTTTTCACTCTGCCACCTACAGTGAATATATCAACGTGAAAAGTTATTTAACATTCTCTAACCATGAGTAAGTAAATTCTTACTATTTAATGCCAGAATGTAGGTTTCCAAATTCATTTCCACTTTGCATTGCAATTCTCTGGAATTCCACCTCTATTATACTAATGATTATATTTTTGTACTAAATGGGGTCCCCTCATAACTAAAATTACATCCCGGGGTTAAGTACGAATATAACTCACAAAAACACGGAATCGTTGGTTAGTGGTCTAAAACAATTACTTCATTTTCTAAACATCACTACCTTACTTCTGGGAGTGTTTTACCCCTCTTGGAGAAGAAGTTCAACAGGTGTTAATCAAACTCATTTGGATCAACGCTTTCTATCCTTTTCCCTCTAAGTCTATTTGTGTTGAACATCTTTTATGGACATTCCATTGTGCAGGTATATTCATTAAAGCCAGGTGGTAAATGGGTATGTATTTACATCTTTTCAGTAATTGCAAGAGTGAAAAGTCTGACTCAGACCCTTTTAACTGAAACCACTGAAGGCTTCCTACAATGATGGATGCCACGTGAGTTACATGAAACCCCCCACCATGGCGCTCTGACCAGCCTCGTCCCCACCATCGTCGTCTTCCCTCTCATTCCTGGAACGTGCTTTACCTCCATTTGGCTGCTCTCACTCAGGCAGAAGGAAGAAAGTCTATTATACCAATTTCTCTAATGTGAGCACAGGGTATCCCTCCCCCGAAACCTGTTTCCCAGAGATAGAATGTGATCAACAAATATTTGTTGAATGTGCAAACGGGGGTAATACTATCAATCTCACAAGCTGTTGTGTGTATTACACAAGGTACTACATTTGAAGCATTTAGACTAGTGCCTGGTACACACTGAACACTTTCTACATGATACCGATTATTAGTATCATCATGGTCAGTAGACCTTTGGGGGCTAATGTGCCCAATGAGTGCATGTCTCGCTCCTTAGCAGAGATACAAACTTTGGAAAGGAGTGGATTACACTCTAAAGTGGAACCACTTGCTCTTCTGAAAAGCTGACCATTCTCCATTTGGTCTTTGACAGGTGCAAGCACAGGTGCCCGGAGAACATAGACTCTCCCATGCTGGAGATGGGAGGAGAGAGAAGACTGCATAGACCCAGGGTAAGAATGGGAGCAACTTAGCAACACGTTCTCACTTGTGCTCTGAACTCCTTGCACTTATTTCTCAATAGTTTTTTTTTTTTAATGAAATATAGTTGATATATTATGTCATGTTAGTTTTAGGTGAATTATATAGTCAGTTGACATTTGCATACATTATGACATGATCATCACAATAAGTCTAGTAACCATCTGCCCCCCTACAAAAGGTATTACGACATTATTGACCATATTCCTTATCCTTATTGGCCATATCCTTATCCTTCTTCTTTTTAGAACTGGAGATCTGTATCTCTTAATCCCCTTCACTTATTTCCCCTCCCACCCACCTCCCCTCTGGGAACCACCCATTTGTTCTTTCTATGAGTCTGTTGTCACTTCATTTTGTTTGTATGGTTTTTAAGATTCCACACGTAAGTGAGTCATAAGGTATTTGTGGACAACGTGGATGGATCTAGAGAGCAATATGCTAAGTGAGATAAGTCAGAAAGAGAGTCAATAGTTCCTAACGCTTTCTTCCTCTCTTCCAGAATCAAATGCTGCAGAACTTCAAAGTTCAGTCTCTTGCCCTCCACTGACCCCCAGATATCGACGGTAACCGTGGATTTAAATGTCATTGTCATGCTTGTGATCCCCAAATGTATGTCTCCAGCACTGATAGCTATTATCTGAGCTCCAAACAAGCATATCCAGCTATCTATTTTGTGTCTGTGCTTGACTTTCTCACAGAAAATTTAAAATTAATGTGTCCAAATGGAGTTTTAAATTTTTCTTCAAGTGTATCTTGCCCTTAAGTCTTTCTCATTACAGGAAATGAAGCTATCACCCATTCAAGTTCTCAAGCCAGAAACCTGGAAGCTATCATGGATGCTTCTGTAATCATCACCCACATCTCATCTTTCAGCAAATCCCGGCAACTCCACCACCAAAACATATCTTGAATCAACTTTCTTCATTCGGTCCTCGCTGTAATCATCTGAGTTCCCATCATCGCCTCTCACCAGGGTTACTATATAGGCTTCCTCTCTAGCTCTCTCTAATCCACTCTCCAAACAGTAGCAAAATTCATCTTCCTAGTAAATTGCAGAAGTTTGGTCCCAGCACTTAATTTCGTTGACTGAGCGAAAATAAAAACCAGGGAATAAAATTATTCTACAGTCTTCTCCTATTGTTTCTGATAACTGGGATCCATCTTCCCACTGATGGTTCAGTCTAGCAGTGGTACCAGTTTGGAGTCAGAGTCAAAAAGACCTTGGAGAAGGCTATAGGATGGCTCTGACAAATAGCTCAAATTGTGACCTGCATAGATACCTGCCCATTACACTGTCCAAAGTATAATGACGTATGTCTAGACTATTTACTGAAAGAGGCAGAATTTAATCCCATCCAAGTACTGGACTTTCACTGGGGTCAAACGTGCTCAGCCATCAGGAACACTCTTCTGTTGGATGATCGTGTGCTTTAGGTAACCCAGAGCTGGGAAACATCCTTCAAGTGTCTCTGTGCACAGCCCAGGGGGACAGGATTAGATGAAGAGGTCACACCACAGCCATGCAAACCAAACTTAAAGTATAGACCCTCCCTGAATCTCCCTCACACACACAGCAATGCTTTGCCCGGAGAAATCAAGTGATACCACAGGGCCCAGGTGGCAGTCCTGACATGCTTCTATAACCGCACCTGTGCTTCCGTTCATAGATATGCTTGTTGCAGAATTCACCTTTGAGCCTTTTTATTCCCAGAGGGGATGCGACAGAACTTTAATTGCAATTTTGACGTCAAACCTTCTGGACACGCCCTAAATGAAATGATGCACACGTAAAAGTCATTTTCATCGGCTTCTAAAAGCAGGATGCAAAGTGTCACTAGCTTTCGCACTGCAGACTAAACTATCTGTTTTAGGGGAAATTTCTGACCCATTTCTGAATGGCCATCAAACCAATGGGTGGAGTAGTATAGAAGTTGAGTACTCGGCTTCCTGCACATCTGGTGACACAGGACAGGGGAGCTCTGCCTGGGATTCAGGCCAATGCCAGAGCAGTAGAATATGCATGTCTTACCTATGAGGCTTTTGCTCAGTTTTGGTTACTCCCCTTCATGGGATAACCCTTCCCTATAGCCTTACTCTTCCTGAAAATGCTTTGTCAGCTCTACCTTTGCTGCACTCCAGAGAAACTCAAGGGACCTCTCATCCATTTCCTAAATCATTAAGAAGGCTGAAGACAAGTCTCAGCTCCTTGCTTGGGGAAGGAACAGGGAATGCTTGAGCACCTAAAGAAGAATCAGGAAGAGAGAGGGATGGCAGGACCATGCAGTCCATCTATTTTACATATTTATTCTGTTTTATTTATTCAGTAAAACACAAATATTTTCCCCTATTATTATTATGAACTAAATGTTTGTGTATCTCCCAAATTCATATGTTGAAGCCCTAACCCCCAGTGTGATGGTATTTGGAGGTAGGGTCTCTGAGAGGTACTTAGGTTTAAATGAAGTCATGAAGGTGGGGCCCTCATGATGGTATTAGTGTCCTTATAAGAAGAGGACACCAGAGCCCATTGTCTCTATCTCTCTCACTATCTCTGTCTCTGTCTCTTTCTGTCTCCATCCGGTGAGGACATAGAAGGATGGAGGCCATCTGCAAAGCAGGAAGAAGGCCCACACCAAGAATCAAATCTGCCAGCCCTGTGATCTTGGACTTCCAGCCTCCAGAACTGTGAGAAATAAGTATCTATCTTTTAAACCACCCAGCTTGTTATAACAGCCCATGCTTAGACAGTATGTTACAAGATTTATCACATAATTATTAAAAGCATTTTAAAATTCTGCTGAGAATATGACTGCATTGTGCTTTTTACTTAATCATTTTTCTTTGAGGGAATACATATGCCATTTCTAATTTCTCACAAGTATAAGTAACTCGTGATGGTCACTCTTGTGCATAAAGCCCTTCCCATTTTTAGTAATGTTTCCTTTGAATTCATTCCCAGAATCTGAATTTCTAGATCAAGATGTGAGACCTTTAGATCATATTGCCACATATATACAATGGAATATTACTCAGCCATAAAAAGGAATGAAATTGAGTTATTTGTAATGAGGTGGATGGACCTTTTGTCTGTCATACAGAGTGAAGTAGGTCAGAATGAGAAAAATACAGTATGCTAATGCACATATATGGAATCTAAAAAAACGGTACCGATGAACCCAGTGGCAGGGCAGGAATAAAGACACAGACCTAGAGAACGGACTTGACACAAGTTGGGGAAAGGGAAGCTGGGACAAATTGAAAGAGTAGCATTGACATATATACACTACCAACTGTAAAATGGATGGCTAGTGGGAAGCAGCTGCATAGCACAGGGAGATCAACTCGTGATGCTTTGCAATGACCTAGAGGGGTGGGATAGGGAGGATGGGAGGAAGGCTTAAGAGGGAGGGGATATGGGGATATATGTATACTTATAGCTGATTCACTTTATTGTACAACAGAAACTAACACAACAATGTAAAGCAATTATACTCCAGTGAAGTTATTAAAAAATAAATTAAAAAATAAAAACCATCAATTGATCAACAAATAAATAAATAAATAAATCATATTGCCAAATTGTTTCCCAAAAGTTGCAAGAATTCATCCTTTCATCAGCAATGTAACAAATGGTCTTTCCATCCACCATCCTTCCAATTATTGCCTTCAAATTTTTAAAAGTAATATGATAGATGAAAAGTGTTACTTAACTTTAATGAATATTTCCTTAATTATCAGTAAACATGAACTTTCTTTGGAGTTTAATTTACAATAACCTAAAAGTAAATCCCACAGCTGTAATTTTATGAGCATTTGTTTGGAAAAAAAAATCAATGCACAATCTAATCAATACAATAAAAGTGTATTCACTCAGAATTATGGAAACACTACTCCAGGGTACAGGGAAGCCTTCTTGGAAGAGGATACACTTGAGGAGTTAGGAGTTAGGCAGATGAAAAGAGTCAGGGTGTAGCAGGAGGAGTATGGCCATTCTGGTCACAGGGAAAGGAACAGGTTAAGACACAGAAGCTATAAATGGGGTAGTTGTGGGTGAGAAACTGCAAGTGATCAGTATTGCTGGAGCAGAGGGAGAAAAGGCTAGAGAGCCTGGCAAAGGCTGGATCAGGGAAAGACAGGTTAAAAATTTTTAATTTTACATGATTTTCCTCCCAGTGGTGCTTTGCTTTTCCATCTGCCTGGACTGCACTTCCAAGCTTTATTCTCCTAACAAATTCTTCTTCCTCCCCTCATGCCCAACTCACATCTCCTCCTGGGTGAAGTGCATCCTAACCTTCTGTTCAACACTTGCCTGATTCTATCAGGCACTTAGTCAACTCCCTTCTGGGCTCTTGGGACACACATGGCATTATAATACGCACTGAAATTATCTGTTTAAATTTCCAAAATATACACCTCATAAAAATTAATTAATATAAGCTTACTGGTTCAAAAGAAATCTGAAATACAGTGCATTGGAAGACATTTTCTACTTTAAAGGCAACGCCTTCAGAAGAAATGAAACCAAGACATTTATTTAAAGAATATAGTAGTCTTTGGCTTCCTCCAAGAAATTATCAATAACTAGTAATGCATCATTTGATTTGGTCATTCTCTGATACACTATGATAACACTAGGTTTTACCTTAGTTTCATTGGCTTAATGTAATATATAAATATTGGAAGACAGAAACTTTATTTGGGTTTAGAACACAGCTGAGGGAAGACTGTCTTTGTATTTATTACATCCTAAATTTTTTGAAAATTAATACTAGTAACTTTAGAGTGGCTCTGTCCAATAGGAATTTCTGCAATGGTAGGAACTGTCTGTATCTGTGCTACCCATCACAGTAGTGATGTGCCTATTGAACACTTGAAATGTGGAACCGAATTTTTTTTTTTTTTTTTTTTTTTTTTTGCGGTACACGGGCCTCTCACTGTTGTAGCCTCTCCCATTGCGGAGCACAGGCTCCGGACACGTAGGCTTAGCAGCCATGGCTCACGAGCCCAGCCGCTCCGCGGCATGTGGGATCTTCCCCGACCGGGGCACGAACCCGTGTCCCCTGCATCAGCAGGCGGACTCTCAACCACTGTGCCACCAGGGAAGCCTGGAACCGAATTTTTAAATGTGCACACCTGTAATATCCTTTAATTAAATGCTTTAAATGAATATTTGTTGAGTACCTACTACATATAAAGCTGTATGCTAGGTTGCAAAGATAAATGGATTTGTTAACAAGAGCTTAACAATCTGATCAGAGGTTATTTAGCTTATATCTAATAATCACGTGTATGGTTAGCCCATGTAGCACTAGCTGAGAGAGAAGAACATACAACTCTCCCCTGAATGATACGCTAAGGCTGCATGGAGGAAGTGGCCTCAGGGCTGGGCCTGGAAAGAGAAGCAGGAGCTCAGCCAGCACTGATAAACTCATTACATTCAGATGCATGAGCGTTACTAGGCCAAAAGTTGACTTGTTCAGAGACCACCTGTGTTCCGGACCAATAGTGGAAGATAAATACTAACAGAAGTTGGGAACAGATTAGAGGCTATTGAAGGACAATTCAGTGTTAGGTCCTCATTTTGGTAGAAAATGAGGAAATCTGATAGCTTTTGATCAGAGTGATGACATTACCACATTTGGTCTTTGGAGAGATTTATGTTGGCAATGTTGTGAGGTTGAACTTGGCGGGTGGGGGAGGGCACTGAAGTGACCAGCATTAAAACATGTACACAGTTGGGCTTCCCTGGTGGCACAGTGGTTGAGAATCTGCCTGCTAATGCAGGGGATACGGGTTCGAACCCTGGTCTGGGAGGATCCCACATGCCGCAGAGCAACTAGGCCCGTGCGCCACAACTACTGAGCCTGCGCGTCTGGAGCCTGTGCTCCGCAACAAGAGAGGCCATGACAGTGAGAGGCCCGTGCACCGCGATGAAGAGTGGCCCCCGCTTGCCACAACTAGAGAAAGCCCTCGCACAGAAATGAAGACCCAACACAGCCAAAAATAAAAATAAATTAATTAAAAGAAGGCTCAACATTAAAAAAAAAAAGTACACAGTAATCTAGGCATACAATAATGAGGCTCAAGTGTAACGAAGGGATTGAAAATTAGTTCATAGGTTAAAAAAAAAACCCTCTAAGAAAGCCATTAAGGAACTTTGCTATATAACTTGTAAATCACTACTATTATCATTCTTTCCTGTGATACTTTTTCCTCCCTCAGTTCTGTAATCATGTGATCATATAGTCTGAGATTATGCCAGAAGCTTTCAACTAATGCCAGAAAATGACCCATTTCTCATTAGAATCCTAAGAGGAGAACTATGAAGCCATTCAGTTTCCTCCCAATGGGTTTGTTCTCATCCTAAAGTTGTCCCAAGATACCAGTTAAAGAGTAGTCTCAGGAAAAAATAGATCAAAACACATTTGGTTATTTTATTATATTTGCAAGCCATTGCATTTTAAAAGTGTAGGTTAGATTATACTAAGAAGACTTTTGCATCTGCAAAAAAAAAAGAAGTCTCCACCAGTTCACTGCCTGATGAGAACAGATCTTTCCAGAAGCTTGTGCTTCCATCTGGAGCCCTTTGAATGAACTTCAATGAAACCAATTTTTTTTTCTAACTTACTCCCCAAGGTATACAACAGAGGATTTTTTTAAAGTGAAGTATGATATGCATACATAAAAGTGTACGTATCACAACTATACAGCTTGCTGAAGTTTTCTAAGCTGAACACACCTGCGTCACAGCACCCAGATCAAGAAACAGAGCGTGACCATACAGCCAAACCCTCCTCGTGCTTTCATACAGTCTCCACCTTCCCCTCCAAGGAAAACTACCCTCTTGACCATGTTAGTTTTACCCATCTTTGCACAGTCAATGGAATCAAACAATATGGAATTTTAAATAAGACTTCTTTCACTCTATAGTTTGTGAAATTCACCCATTTTGCTACCTAGAGTTATAGGTCACCTATTCTCATTGCTGTATAGTATCTCATTGTGCAAATATGCCGTAATTTTATTAGTTCATTGACGTATAGTGGACGTTAGCAAACCATGGCCCTCTGGCCAGCTGCCTATTTTTGTAAATAAAGCTTTATTAGATCACAGCCTTGTCCATTCATGTACATATCGTCTACGGCTGCTTTCGTCCTACAATGGCAGAGTTCAAGGAGTTGCAACAGGAACTCCTAAACTTAAAATACGGCCCATAAACCTAAAATATTTACCATCTGGCTCTTTACAGAAAAAGTCTACCAGCCCCTACTTAGAGTGTTCTATTGTGTGACTATGCCACATTCTTTCAGTATTTCCGGTTTTGAACTATTACAAATACTGCATCTATGAAGATTCTAGCTCATGGCTTTTGGTGGGCATGTGTAGAGTGGAATTACGGTGTCACAGGGTACGCATGTGTTTGGCTTTAGCAGACACGACACTGCCAAACAGCTTTCCAAAGGCTTTTACCAATTTACCCACTCGCTAGTAATACAGAAGTTCCAGTTTCTCCCATTCTAGGTCCACCCACTGGCAACATATAAGTTCCAGTGTCTGCCTATACCTTGCATCTTCCATCTTCTTAATTTTAGCCATCTAGTCGGTGTGCAGTGATATCTCATTGCGTGCTTAATTTACATTTCACTGGTTACTAATGAAGTTCAGCTTCTTTTCTAATGTTTATTGGCTATTAGGATATCCTCTTTTGTGAAATTTATATTTAAATTGTGATCATGTTTTTGATGGCCTGACCACCCTTTTTCTCACTTATTTGGAGGCATTCTTTTTACATCCTAGATATGAATCCTTTGTTGGACACATGCGTTGTGAAGACCTCTCCCACTCTATGGTTTGCCTTTCACTCTCTTAATGGTATATTAGTGTTTCTCATGTTTAAGAAGTATTTTCCTATTCTATAGGCAAGAAGGTGTTTTCCTCTGCAAAGCCTGATAGTTTATTACCCACATTTGTACTTTTAATCCACCTGGAACTGATTCCATGTGTGTGACATGAGGTAGAGACCCGGATACATTTTTTTCCATATGAATATCCAGTTACTCAGCAAAATAAAATCTACTTGTCAATTTGTATACGCACACACACACATACAAATCTACCAACATTTCAACTAGGAATACATTGAATTACAGATAAATTTGAGGAGGGCAGATATCTTTATAATTACAGAGAGCATGTTAAGCTACTTTGACTAAAACCAAGGAAGCCTGTATTTATTCAATTTTTATTCACTCAGAAAATATTTATACAGTATCTGTTAGTTACATGGCAAGTTGGAAGTTTCAGAGGTTTGAGAAAAACTAAGAAAATTGAGAATAATCACAATAGAACACCTAGGAGAAATTAGTAGGGAAGCTGAGAATTTTCTTGAGACACCAATAGAAGTAGGACATCATGTGACTACAGAGATCAAAACCTAAATAGTGTATCTTTGGTGCTCAGTTACGAAGATAGGCTCATCCTGGGTAGGAGTTTTGCCAGCAAAATGCTACCATACACAATAGAGTAAGGGATTGGAGGATACTGGCTAAAAAGTGGTTGAAATTATAGACCATGAAGTCCAACCTGGATGGGAAATGAAGGCATGAGCGATAGACATAGAGGCAGTAGGGTGCAGGAGGTCTTGAGCCTGACAACAGGCACCGTGAGTGGGTGTAGCTAAAGGAAATAGCCGGAGTGGCCTGAGAGAGGGATTTTGAAATTGATTTCCATGGTGTGCAGTTCCCGGAAATGGCGCAGCCCAAAGTATGGAAACGGAGTTAAAGCAAAGGTAACTGAAGATGAACAGGCCAAGAGTAGGAGAAGCTAGGAGATGGAGGCGGCAGTGACTCAAAACGCTGCAAAGACCCAGGGCAGGGCGCAAGATGGTGAGCCAGATGCCAACACATTAGACAAATAGAGGAAGCGACCTACAGATTGATAGATGGCGGTGGGGCATAAGGAAGGGCGGGGCTCAGAGCAGTGGTTTCCCAGGAGGGTTGAGGAGTGAGAATCTGCTGGAGAATGGGGAGGTGAGGGGCCCCTGGCACCCCCTTGACACTGCCACATGTAGGACAAGCAGCCCTGAGCAGAGAGAGAGGGGGCACTCCCTGCAGGAGTGAACCAAGGCTCAGCTATGGGAAAGAGAAAACAAGAGCATGAAGAGAAAAGTTTGAGGATGTGAGGGACTGTGTTCCCTATTGGAAAAACGTTCCAGGGGACGCGGTAGAAAGACTGTTGAGGAAGATGGGAAGAGGCTAGTGTATGATCAGAACCACCCATGGCCTTGAACAGAAAAAGTCTGTGCTCAGCATTTTGCCCTAATGTTCCGGTTAGAATCGGTTCTGAAGCTGTTCTGCTGCCATTCACATCTGCTTCACAGTCTACAACGGGAACCCACTTTATTTTATTTGAACCTCTAAATAAGACATAAGCGTATAACCCAGATAGAACATTTTTGAAATACCATAAATCGCATTTTTCAATATTTGCACCTTGTGAAAAAGAACCAGTTTACAGGTGATGTTTATGATACCCACGTAAACAGAAGTCATTATTACCTTGGGACTCTCTCAATTCTCATTCACCTGTTTTATTCTGCTATATATAAGCCATTTGTTTTTTCACAGCTATATTTTAAAGAAAATCCATAAATTGGTGTGTCTACTTAAAAGTAGTTTTGCCAGTAATGATCCTAACTGCTGGGTTTCGTTAGACGTCCTTAAGGAGTGCCAAGTCTCTGAGAAGTCATTCAGAGACCTGTTGTTACTTTGAACCACACATTTAAAATAATTGAAGAAGTAGGAATTAGGACTTTTCAGAGTCCTTTATATATTAAGGATTAGATTTTCCCTGAGAAAATTAAAAGAAACTAAAACTATCTTGCATAGAAGAGTAAGTTTGACGGTGACTCAGAAAGGAAGTAGAGTTAAACAAATCAAATTTTATCAACCATGAGAAAGATCTGTAACAGCCTCATGTGTATCTTTGTGTTTGCTTTTTCTTGTTATAGGGCTAACCCTTCCCTTTTCCTTAATATACTGTAAGAATAATAATAGTGTTTAGAAGGCTTTTTTCTTCCTAAAAATGGAGAGAGAAAACTCAGAGTTCACAATGAGAGATTTCCAGGCTTATCACTAGTATCTTCATTAAAAAATCAATCAATCAATACATTTGAAACATACATTCTTTGGTATGGTCCTGGGTTTTCTATATTATGAAACAGAACAAGTGCAGAAAGTTTTTATTTTCTTTTGGTTTTCGACATTGGCTATAAAGTCAGGAAAAGCAACACAAGCATCTATTATGTGAGGCACAATTATCTGTGCCACATATTAGCTTTGTATTTTTTTTCCCTTCACTGAAAAAAATAACAAACTCTGCATGCTGGTGGGTGTGCCCACCACGCTCAAGTGGGAGGAGGGGCCGCGAGGGAGAGAATGAGCTTTCATTAGTCACCCTCTTTTTTGTTTTCCTACAGGCTGGTCTTGACTATTACTTCTTTCTTTGTGCCTTATCTGTGGGCGAAATAATCCTCTGGAAAAATGAAGGGTAGCTTGACCTCTCATTTGTCTCTGTCCGGAGTCCACTGTCACCAGACTGATGAAATGTACGGAGAAGGGTCCATCAGCACAGCCCCGTTGATTCTAAGTTCGCTGTCTGACTTGTTTCATTTGGGGAGTATAGACTTTCTTTCTGTTAAGTGAACAAATTATTTTCTTTCGGTCCAGCTCAGGCTATGGAATGATTAGTGCCCCTGAAGAGTAAATTAGACTCTGATGACTGTGGTAACACAGAAGTTTGAAAGTCAACCGAGCTGTTAAAATTAGACTTTCTTTCAAAATGTCATTTTGTGTGCCAGAGCAAACTGCTCATGACAGCTCTGAGAAACAGAACTGGATTGATAAGTCTCCAATTAGATCTATCCAGATCGAGGGGAAAAGCTAGCTCTGACACGGACAGACCAGACAGCTAGGGCACGGAGACAATCAAAGCTGGCCTTTTGAATTTTTTCTGACGTCCGCTTTGCTTTTCTCCAAAGGCATTTTGTGTGTTGATAACCTACATCATTTCCCAATATTTTCCTTCCCCTTAGACTGTAAACCATGAACAGCTGTGAGCTCACACAGACAATAGAGGAAATTAAACGTGCAAAAGTATTTGTTGTCTCAGAATACGTTCATCAGAACTTTCTTTCTTAGGCGACATTTGATAACAGTGGAGATTGTGCTGAAATGGTTAACGGAAGCATCTAGCAGTTGGTGGTGATCTTACCTTGATAGCTTATGGGGGTAAGAGGTGAGGAAAAAATATAAGTACAGTCCAAAATGACATGAACAAGCTCTAATAATTGAAGTGAGAAAAAACTGAACAATTGAAATGAGAAAAATAATACACACAATATGTTATTCTTTACAAAGGTGAAAGAGTCCATAAAAAGATATGATCTTAATTTGGGTTATACGTATATATTTCTGTTAGGTAAGCATTGACTGAAACTGCCTGCCCTCACCAGGCACAATAATGACTGCTTGCACAAGTTACCTCACAACAGGAGGTCCCGATAAGGAACATGGAACTAACAAGCTGTCGCCAGCTGGAAGAATTCGCGAGGGGCCAAAAGGAGGGAGGAGACGCCAGCCCATAATATGTCCTGCCAACCTCCCAGAAACTTTCTCACTTGAATCCGTCTTGGCTAAGAGATGCACACACCACCAGGAAGGACCCTGAGTCAGACCAAATATGGGCACAAGCAAGATGATTGGCCAGAAACAACCCAGAAACTAACCCCATTACCATAAACCCTGAGACTGCGAGCCACGTGGCAGAGCAGTTCTCCTGGGTTCCCTTACCCTGCTGCTCTCTACCTGGGTGCCCTTTCCCAATAAAGCCTTTTGCTTTGTCAGTACATGTGTCTCCTTGGACAATTCATTTCTGAGTGTTAGGCAAGAGTCCGCTCTCGGGCCCTGGAAGGGGTCTCCCTTCCTACAACATGTCCACACCAAATGACAACAGTGGCTAGATCATGGCAGATTTTTAATTTTTATGTATTTTTCAATTTTACAACACAGTTAACAACATAACCAGCACCAATTACTTTGTAGCTTATGATTGGGGAGGGGCCAGTCACCACATACTGAAATTGAACAGGACCCTGTGGGGCTCCCGGGTACAAATCCTTTCCATGTCCCTGTTTCTTGTTTGTAGGAAATAGGCTTCATTCCGTTTCCTAGACCTTCCTGAATAGCAAAGAGCAGATTCAAACAGTTACTAGTCAGGGAAGGGAGGGAATGCAGAAACAAAGGAGGAGCAGTCATGGAACAATAGTGCAGCAATTAGAGCAGGATCCTGGGTCCTCCTCAAGGGATATACATAACAATATCTTTGAGTTCTTGTGCAGGAACTAAGGCCTCCACCCAGGACTGCAACTTCAGGCTGAGCACAACATTCCAGGAGCACCGCCCTGCTACCTCGCCACCAACCTATCAGAAGAAACCCACACACCCTGCAGCACTCACCGCAAATTTTGCCTAAAAAAACTTCTTCCTGAAAACCATCAGGGAGTTCCAGGTTTTGAGCATTAGCTACCTGTTCTCCTTGCTTGGCCCTGCAATAAACCTGGCTCTGCTCTAAACTACAATGCTTCAGTTTGTTTGGCCTCACTGTTGTGTTTGGTTATACCTTTTCACCTGCAAAATAGAGAAAGAAATATTTCATTGAACTGTGAAGACTGAGTGAGGTTAAGTGTGTTCGTGAGATAAATAGTTATTCAGCAGTATTTTAGGGAGTCTTGGGGGAGCAGATGGAAGTGGAAAAGGGATGAGCTGAGAGAGAAGGACAAAGTGCCAGAGAAGAGAAGGATATAGCTTGAAATCTGATTAAAGTAAGCGTGGGACATGGGAAAGTTAGACGGGAGAAGGGCTGGAGAGTTTCCTCCAGGTGATGCTGCCATATCCCCTGCTGCCACATTCCCTGAGGACCACAGAACTCTTCTAATTTCTTACTACAGGGGCCAGTGAATTCAGTGGCTGCCCACAGTCATATCTTTCAGCATGCCCGCTGGTCACTGAAGTCCACCCATCCATTACCCATCCAATGACAAGCTCAGGAAAGTCAGAGAGCACCCCAGCCCTTGCCTTGCCCCTCCCCTGTGTCCCTCATTCTTTCATCATCTGTAGATTTCTATATTTGTGCCTTCAACCTCAATCTGCCCATCTATGGACATAGACATGCCTCCCTTCATCTGTCTCCTTTCTTTTTTTTTGCGGTACGCAGGCCTCTCACTGTTGTGGCCTCTCCCTTTGCGGAGCACAGGCTCCGGACGCGCAGGCTCAGCGGCCATGGCTCACGGGCCCAGCCGCTCTGCGGCATGTGGGATTTTCCTGGACCAGGGCACGAACCCGTGTCCCCTGCATCGGCAGGCGGACTCTCAACCACTGCGCCACCAGGGAAGCCCTCATCTGTCTTCTTGAGTAAGGATTCTCCACATCCTATTCATGGCATGTCACTCTGGGCAGTGCCATCACTCATATCCCCTCCAACAAACCAGAGTGACATCTGGGCAACACTGGCTTGAATGACACTCTAGCACTTGAAACAGATTAAAATTCCCATTTGTCTGTTACTTTAAAATATGAAGGTTTTCTCTACATTGCATCTCCTTGTTTTGATAGAGTACTTAGATACAGCCAGAGTTGTTATTAAAAGTCTTACAGAAGCAGTTTAATAATTACTATTTTGGGTAGCATGTGAAAGAAAAGGAAAATGAGACATGAAAGATAAAATCCATACAAATACATTTGCTCTATAATTTACTTTCCCTGAATTATTACTAGCTAAGATGTCTCTTACCTAAGTTCTTTCACAAACACATTTATGAATAATAACAGACAATTTTAATATTCTGAATACATGTTTGTTCATGCCCTCATCTTCTTGAAGATATATTTTTTATTTTGGTTTTAGTATGCATTTATGACAGTATGTATGACAGTGACTCTATTGCCAAGTACAAGATTTACAATAACTCTAAATTTAAAAATATCTTAAAAGTGTATTGATTGTTTTCAAATGTGGAAAGACATTTTTACATTAACTTGAGGAAAATAAATTTAGTTGATTTAAAACTTTAAAATGAGAATAAAAACAAAAATCAGTAGCAGTTTATGTCTTTTAAACACAGTTCTATGAGTCTGCGTTTCCAGGAAACAATTTTCTCTTTGGTCACCACTGCGAAAGAATAAAAAATTCTGTCATAAAAATATTGTACTTTGTGTGTTCCTTGGGCAATTAGTTGAGTCATTGCCTAAGAGAGGAGAAGACCAGAATTCTCTTAAAAGTTCAGGGTTGGCTCACTAAATGTTTATGGTTGGGCCATTCTCCTGTGTACTTTTCGTAAGAAAAGAGAAACTCTTATACTCATCTCATTCATTTCTACTTTCTCAAAACTCAGTCATTATGACATCTTCAAAGCTAAAAAAAAATGTATCTCTAAAACCATGGTGATATAATATCCATTTTTAAATATAAGGGTTTTTTTAATAACTTTTTGGGTTTGTCTATGTTTTCCAAGTCCTAGTTCTACATGTTTTCTCCAATCTTCGTGTCCAAAACCATCAATAAGGTCAATTTTCCATCAATGCGTTTGTAAGAATCACCGAATGAATTGTCTTTCTTTTTTCTTTTAATGGTACATTCATCTTCTTACTGTTAAACTAATAAAGTTAAACTTCAAGGAGAGGATATATTTAGTTGAATTAGACGTGAGACAGCACATATGTGGTTGCAAACAAAGGTAAATATTTCCTTTCTGAAATTTCTTATTAATGGTAATTCAGTATTAATTTTATTTTTAAAGTTCCACACTTATTTATAATAAGAGGATATACTTTGCATCTTTCTGCTCAACCCTGGCTTTATCTTATCTGAGAAAGATCTACCCATCAGCAGTCACCTGAGTGCTGGCTGGCTGTGGGTCCTGCTGTGTGTGTGTGTGTGTGTGTGTGTGTGTAAGCACCAGAGAGATGCCATAGGATATTCAACATGGTCTCTGAACCCAAGGAAGTTCAAAACTAACTGGAGGAGGGGGAAGTAATACCCATTAAATTAATTAAAGAACAGTACAGTAAACCATATGTAACTTTAGGAGAAAGCACAGTCCATGTAACTTGAAGCTATATTTCTCAAAGCATGTTCTAGCATGGTCAAGTAAGTTCAGAAAATGTCTTTACTTTGATGGTTTACTATGCTAATATGCCTTATGAATCTAAGAAAATGGAATATGGTATCAACCCATCTATTCAAAAAATGTTTATTGGGCGCCCAGCATGTGTCAGGCACTGGGAATTCAGTAGTTAAGAGAAAGAAGACTGTCTTTCATATGGAGCTTTTATGCGGGATCGGCAGGTAAGTCCTCACCAGTAACATTCTAGCAGAGGCCTGAGCAAAGTGAGAGAGCAAGCCGGGTGGTTATGTGGGGGAAGGGTCTTCGGGGCAGAAGAAACAGCAAGAGGCCAAGGCAGGAGCACGCGTGGCAGGTTTCAGGGATGGCAAGGAGGTCCTGGGGCTAGAACAAAGGTCGGGAGAAGCATCACTAACCTACCAAAAGGATGTCAATATTCCACACGTCCTGGACCACTGCACCCTCGCCTCTTTTCTAGAGAGACTTACAGGGCTAAGGCAGAGCAGGACAATATGTCCACTATGGCCAAGAAAAATTAGGAGAGCAGAGACTGGAGGTGCTCTAGGCATTGGAACGTGGGCTGGCATTTGTGGTTGACCATGTTGAGAAAGGACATTCCAGGAAGCAGGGACAGTAGGAGCAAAGGCCATTAAGAAGGAGGCAAAGAAGAGCAGGAAGTGGGACAGGAAGGCTGGCCTGAGACCCGAGACAGGTAGTTATTGGGTGTAGTTTATTTATTCAGACTAAATGTCGGGAACATGGAGGGAATTACTTGTATATTTCAAGCTGAAAATAGTTTTTGCCAAATTTAATGTGTGGCTTGAATTGGCCAGAAACTTGTTTCATTTCTCCTTCTGACTTTGAATGAATAAGTGTCGTTTTCATTGAATAGGGCGATTTTGAGTCATGATGTCTGTGTCTTGGGAAAGCCATGCCAGATATTGTTCACAATGATTTATAGGAAATTATTTAACTAATTCCACAAGTCTCTCATTTATTCATTTAATCACTTAGTCAGCGACTGAGTGAAGATTTATTAAACACCTACTGTTGAGGAAACACTTTGTCAAGGGCTGGGTGGGTTACAAAACAGTTGGAGATTCAGCCACTGCCCTCAAAGAGCATAGGATTTTCCACAGAGTATAATAAGGCTGACGTTTGCTTTTCGGGAAAAATCAATGTATCACTACAGAAGCTAATACCAGGCTGGCTATCATTCTAGAATTCTCGAGGAAACCTGTGCAAATGAAAAATCCAGATTTTCAAGCAACTCATAATGCATATTAAATGACTGCCCTGGGATGAATGTAAGATGAACTTGAAGAAACTGAAGACTTGATGGTGAGCTGGGATTTGTCTACTAAGGTCCCATAATAACATCTGATTTGATGAAAAGAAAAAACGGGGAAATTATGAACATTTGACGTTGACAAAAGTTGGAAAATAAACTTGTTTGTGCGCTTGGCAACACATACTCTGCAATTCTGCTGTCAGGTCTTGCTCGTTCAGGATGGCTTGCTTTTAAAAATACAAATTGCTAAAGTCAAAGCCACTGATGAGGCAGCTTCAATTCATTCTTTCCACATTTTCCACAATTAAAAACATAGAAACACGTGAAATTTGCCCATTTCACTGTTGGTGTGGGCTGTTCCTCTTTCCTTTTTAACATCTTCCCTCCATTTCCAGACCTTTCCGTTGCATTGTGCTTTTATAACATTGTCTCTGATATAAGCAATCTTCAATTCCCCTTACCATAACACTCTCTTAAAAAAAAAGATGGAAGGGGGTTTATGGATCTTGTCCAAAAAAAAATTTGCCAGCCCCTTCTCCTTACCACCATAATCTTTTACATTAAGTGCACCAAGAAGGAGAACCTGATAGTAACAAATGGGTTCAATACTTTTTCTGCTCTCCTGACATGTCAGAGTTCTATATTCTTCTAGAGCTAATACATGTAGGAACGTCACAGGGCTAATGTTTTAGGAAGAGAATTTAGTAATATAATAATTTCTATGTAAACTACATCCTTCTACGATCACTATCAATATTGCTCATTTAACATGAAATATTTACTGCTAATGGTTTTAAAAATTTAGTTAGCATCCACAGGTCTCCTCAACTATCTTGTGATAATTTTGAGGGGCTATAGCTACAAACACAAACCTGGGTATGGAGAGAGAGAGAGAGGGAGAGGGAGAGAGGGAGAGCAAAAGAGAGTCTAGCTCAGTGCTTTGAATACATTAGATGCTCGTTTCCTATCTAGGGATTGGTTGCTGATTACAGAGGAGCAACATGCTACTTGGGGTGTACCTGTGACATTGGCCAAAGAGGCACAGAACTTAAGCTCTTTCCCCAGCTCTACATTTAAATGACAGCTCTTGGGGAAGTGAATTCACAGCTCTTGCCTTGGTTTGCTCATTTATAAAAATTTTTTTAGAAGACTATATTGACGTTAATATCTCTTCCATAATGGTCGAAATTCTATAATTTTATACTGACTCTATAATTCCACAATAGTTCAAAATAAGAACAATTAGCACATTGATTTGGTTTTCCACTGACAAAGAGAGTGCTTAGCACAGTGACAAATTTCTCTACTTAACTAACTGGGTCTTTTTTGAAATAATTTTAGGCTTACAAAAGAATTACAGAGATAATACAGGAAGTTCCTACCCCTCATCCAGCTTCCCCTAATATTAATGTCATGCAGGATCACAGTAGAATTATCAAACTCAAGAAATTAACACGGGTACAAAAACTACTAACTAAATTACAGAATTTACTCAGCTTTCACCAGTTTTTCCACTACTGTCCTTTTTCTGTTCCAGGATCCAATCCAGGATTCCACATTACATTTGGTTGTCATTTTCCCCTGGTCCTCTTCCTAATTAGGTCTTTTGGCTGTTTGCAAGGGAGATGTAGATTATGCTAGTTCTGAAACAATTCCATTGCTACACATGAAGAAAGCCCTCATCTGGATGCTTTTCCTCTTAGCAATGCTATTATTTTTACCTTTTAGTTCTTTGTCTTCTCACAAAGGGTCAGTCTTGAATCTCATCTCTCTTTTTCAATATTTTAGAAAGTGAACCTGAATCTGCAAAATGGAATTTTTCATTTTTTTTTCTTTTCTCCTTAAAATCATCCCTGCCTAGGAAACCGTCCACGTGGTAACTGAAGGAGGTCTTTGTCGAGAACTGCTACGTGTATTGTGAACCAGTGCCAGGAAAGACTTTCAGTAGGTTTAGTAAGTGAAATGAATGGAAGTGGGTCCTGAGAAAGCAATCCTTATCTGCAGGAAACATGGACCTAAGGCACAATACACTTTTCATTCTTCCATCATCGGTAGAGATGTGTTAAGACCTTTGGCTCATTACCCAGCATGGACTCACTTCACAGGGGATTTTTTCACCTTGAACTTTAGCAGGATTATCATCTCAGAAGTTGATGTGCACAAAAGTTATGTCTGGGGTACACTGTTGGTGGGAATGTAAGTTGGTATAGCCATTATGGAAAACAGTATGGAGGTTCCTCAGAAAAGTAAAAACAGAGCTACCATATGATCCAGCAATCCCACTCCTGGGCATATGTCTAGACAAAACTATAATTCAAAAACATACCCCTATGTTCATAGCAGCACTATTCACAATAGCCAAGACATGGAAACAACCTAAAGGTCAATCAACAGATAAATGGATAAAGAAGTGGTATACATATACAACGGAATACTACTCAACCATGAAAAAGACTGAAATAATGCCATTTGCAGCAACATGGATGCAACTGAAGATTATCATACTAAGCGAAGTAAGTCAGAAAGAGAAAGACAAATACCGTATGATATCACTTATATGTGGAATCTAAAATATGGCACAAATGAACCTATCTACGAAATGGAAACAGATTCACAGACATAGAGAACAGACTTGTGGTTGCCAAGAAGGAGAGGGGTAGGGGAGGGATGGACGGGGAGTTTGGGGTTAGTAGATGCAAACTATTACATTTACAATGGATTAACAAACAGGATCCTACGGTATAGCACAGGGAACTGTATTGAATATCCTGGGATAAACCGGAATGGAAAAGAATATGAAAAAAATGTATATATGTGTATAACTGAGTCACTTTGCTGTACAGCAGACATTAACACAACACTGTAAATCAACTATACTTCAATAAAAAAATAAATTAAAAAAATTTAGGTCTGGGGACGCATACTGACATACCAGCAAGGGTGGCCAGACTGCACACCTGAAGCTTCGTGGTTGGCTCCTGTTCTAACAATTGGCCACTCCAAGGTCAACAGTAATTGTGAAGCACACCTCTGCTCTCCTGTGTACCAGGTTTCCCTGGCTAACAGCTGAGCAGGTGTCTCGAGCGATGCAGCCTGGATAGTAATTGAGAACTGCTGAAAGCCTCCTCCTTCAGGGGAAATTTTGGAAGACGTGTCTTTCCCTCCTACTGTTTAAGCATTGCAGCTTGTCAAATTATACATGGCAGATGGATTACAGTTTGTCCTTTTAGTGACAGGAAAAGCTGTTTCTCTTCCCTGGCAAAGGCATCCACTTACATCAAGATATGACCCTATTGCTTCTCAGCTATATCTGGGAAAAATTTTTTTTGGTCTGTTTTAACAAGTGACTATAAAAACTTTTTATTATATTATGCTATAATTAAATAACTGGCTTTCATTAATATATTGTACTAGAAACGCGATCGGCAGCCTATAAAATACATGTAAGACTTGGCTAGTGTTAGCTCAACTGTGTTGTCTTTGCAGTGTGTAGGAAAATTTCAAGATACATAAAACGTGTGTTGTGAGTCATCTTGGCATTATTGGGAAAATGTTCTATTTATTTAAGAGCAAGAAGCAAATGTAGCTTTTTTCCCCTTGTTGGAACCATTAGAGAAACTCAGTGCCTATTCTTTTAGTTTCCCATGCCTTGTTTTTTCTTAAGTTTTTATAGCTTCATGTCTCCCTTGCTTTTTTCCCCTTGCCTTTTGTATTTTCTGTATCTTTGATCTTTCTATAAATGCCATTGATTTCTTCTCCAGCAGTAATTCTTCAGGGAGTCTTTTGACCTGGCTTCAGTTTTGACAGATAAATGTTAAAAAAATGATTGCCATTAAACTTTGTCATCTGTTGAATGAATAAATGAAAGAGAATAGAACCAAATAGAAAAGTATGTTTCATAACTTTGAATGAAGCCCTTCAATGTTCTCATCTCCTGATTAATTTCTCCTTTATAATCTATTCTATCCTAGAAAAAAATATTTCCTGGATGAGAAGGAAAGTCTTAAAATTTCACCTACTCCTCCCTTCCTGGCCCACTGTTTAATCTCCTACTATCCTTCAGGAATTTCCTATTGTATTTCTGCTGTTTTCCTCAAATGCAAAACATCCAAGACAAACCGGTCTTTCGCCCTCATATCTCGATCTATTCATCTTACCTTCTCTTCAGATATGAGTGATGTAGTCATAGCCTCAGGAATCCAAGATCCAAATTTCTGACTAATCCTTTACTCGTCCATCACCTCTGTGTCATGGGAAAAAGCTACTGAATCCTGCCAATATTCCATTGAATTACGGGGTCCACTCCTTCTTTTCCTTCATTTCTATCATTGCCAAGTCCATGCTCATCTCCAGACACCCAGCCTCTTGCGACAGCTGCTTAATTGTTCTACCTGCTCCTGATCTTCTTTTATGCCTCATTCCTCCACCTGAACTGTCATCTTAAATTCCTGCTTTCGGGGCTTCCCTGGTGGCGCAGTGTTTGAGAGTCCGCCTGCCGAGGCAGGGGACATGGGTTCGTGCCCCGGTTCGGGAGGATCTCACATGCCGCGGAGCGGCTGGGCCCGTGAGCCATGGCCGCTGAGCCTGCACGTCCGGAGCCTGTGCGTCCACAGCCTGTGCTCCGCAACGGGAGAGGCCACAACAGTGAGAGGCCCGCGTACCGCCACAACAACAACAACAAAATTCCTGCTTTCATCGTGATACTTGCCTGCTCAAAAGCTTTCATTACTCTCCAAACCTTACTTCAACTTTCATTTGCAGACACAATTGTCATAGAATGCAGGGAATCTCCTGCCACTTAAGAGGCTCATTTCTCTGACCTATACCAGCTCCAGTCTCCCTCCCAAATTCAGCCTGCTTTCCACCATAGATCAGAGCTTCTACTACTTATTCATGTTCCTGTGTCCCATCCCATCATCCACCAGGTATTACCGAGACGTAAGTTGTGATCTCTTCAGAGCTCTTTAAACTTGGCGTCCCACAAAGATGAATCAAAACTATTCTTTTTCAAAGTTGAACCTACTGCCTTCATGGAAAAATAATGAGTAATAAAATTAGAATCAGGTATGAGTATCTAGCATCATTTTAGAGAATTCTTGATGTTTCTCCTCATGTCTCAATCCTCCCAGAGGCAGACACTGTAGCTTTTCCACTATGGTGTAACAGTGGTCACAAACAAGGAGCCTTTAAGAGCTCCCATACTTTAGAGGGTCACATCTCAGGGAAATTCCAGATAAGAGTCTTCAGTTTTAATGCCACCCTTTTCCTCCTGGCTATTTTGCATAGGAAAGTCACTTTTGGTCATTCACTAACAATACTTCAAATTAGTTTTTTAGAGCATGCCTACCAATAATCCAAATGCATACTTTCTTTCTAGCTCTGCTAATCTCCTCATAGCCCCAACTACTACGATGCTCACTACCACCTTCATTTTTGCTTCTTTCTAGGAATGCGCTCATGTCTCCTTTCTACCAAGCTAATTTTTTTTTTTTTTTTTTTTTTTTTGTGGTATGCGGGCCTCTCACTGTTGTGGCCTCTCCCGTTGCGGAGCACAGGCTCCGGACGCGCAGACTCAGCGGCCATGGCTCACGGGCCCAGCCGCTCCGCGGCATGTGGGATCTTCCCGGACCGGGGCACGAACCCGTGTTCTCTGCATCAGCAGGCGGACTCTCAACCACTGCACCACCAGGGAAGCCCCTCTACCAAGCTAATCTTTATTCATGTTTCAAGCCTCAGTTCCTGTCCCAATCTCGTCTATAAAATCTTCTCATCCAAGCCAGCCCATGACGGCCTCCTTGTAAATCCTACCACCCTTATTGTTTATATCACTTATTTGCTGCCTGAGTCACTATACTATGCCATTTATGTGTATCAATAGATTCCTTTTATCTATATCTTATTGCCCAAAGATGCCGTAAAATCCTAAAGGGCTGATTATCTAAACCAATGTTTTTAAACTATTGGTCTTAGTCACAGCCACTTTTGAGGAGGAATGCGATGGGGAATTCCAAATTTTTGCAGAGTCCAAGAATCTGCAAAAATAACAAAAGTTCCCTGAAGACTAAATAGCTTGTATATGGTCTAAAAATATGCATATTGATATTTTATACACAGATGGATGATATTATTATACATATTTATGGATGGTATGACAATTTAAAACAATTTATTTGAGGTACTGTTGAATTTATTCCAGTCGTTAGCCATTTTTCAACCATTATATACTACATGTAAAGCTGCCATGAAGGAATCTTCAAACGCTTTTTACATTAAATTATGACTATCATACCTGGAAGTCTGTCATAGGCAATCAACCATATACACACACAAGCCATCATAAAATATACTCTTTCTCCGATTACTTCAACTTCAGCCTAGTTTCTACAACTTAGTGGGGAACTCTCTTTTTGAAGCTAAAATGTTTCGCCAAATTTGGGTATTCCCAACAGTGTCACTCACTTGATGGGTGGGGCCAGTTTGTTGAATAAATTACCCACGAGCTGCTCACAGTAGGAGGCGAACCCCTTAAGATTAGAAAGTAGACGTGCGTATGGGGGAAAGGGAACGTAGCCCCACTACCGTAGAAACACAGAAGAAATGGCAACAGGATCCTTCTCTCTACAACCCTCATTTCAGCCGTCATCACTTTTTTGAGTATTCCTGAGCTTCTTGGTAATCTATTCTCAGAGAACTGGTATCTCTAAAAACTGGAAACTTAGTTGCATTCACAAAATATCCTAGGCAATGGAGTATTTTTTCTTTTCTTTTCAAATCATTTTATAATTAAATATTTTTAAATAATATTAATTGTCTTGTATTCATGCATCAGTGATCCTTCTAGATAATTTGGTTACCAAATCTAGTTTCATATATCAGGGAATTTGTGAATGAAACTGGACATGATTCTTTTTTTTTTAATATTTCTTTTTTAAATTTATTTATTTATTTAATTTTTGGCTGCTTTGGGTCTCCGTTGCTGTGCGCAGTCTTTCTCTAGTTATAGTGAGTGGGGGCTACTCTTCGTTGCAGCACACGGGCTTCTCACTGTGGTGGCTTCTCTTGTTGTGGAGCATGGGCTCTAGGCGTGCGGGCTTCAGTAGTTGTGGCACGCAGGCTCAGTAGTCGTGGCTCGCGGGCTCTAGAGCGCAGGCTCAGTAGTTGTGGAGCAGGGGCTTAGTTGCTCGGCGACATGTGGGATCTTCCCGGACCAGGGCTCTTAACCACTGTGCCACCAGAGAAGTCCCATGATTCTTGATAAGAAAAAAGTAAATACAGTAAAGTAACTTTTTTTTTAACGTCTTTATTGAGTATAATTGCTTTACAATGTTTTGTTAGTTTCTGCTGTATAACAAAGTGAATCAGTTATATGTATACATATATCCCCATATCCCCTCCCTCCTGAGGCTCCCTCCCACCCTCCCTATCCCACCCCTCTAGGTGGTCACAAAGCAGCGAGCTGATCTCCCTGTGCTATGCAGCTGCTTCCCACTAGCTATCTATTTTACATTTGGTAGTGTATATATGTCAATGCTACACTTTCACTTTGTCCCAGCTTACCCTTCCCCCTCCCCATGTCCCCAAGTCCATTCTCTATCTCTGCGTCTTTATTCCTGTCCTATCCCTAGGTTCATCAGAACCTTTTTTTTTTTAGATTCCATATATATGTGTTAGCATATGGTATTTGTTTTTCTCTTTCTGAATAAAGTAACTTTGAGTTACATGAATAAGACATTCCATGCCACATTCCAACAAAAATGGACTCTTCTTGAATAAGTAGAAAATATGGAATATTTGAAAGTTATCATCCACTGCTTATTCGATGTTAGGAACTATTCTAAATGCACAAGTAGTCTCATTTAATATTCACAAAATTTTGTGGAGAACATTCTGTTATTAAGGCAACGGAGTATAATTGCCCTAACAGTTTATTCAGTTTGCCAAAGGCCCATGGACACTCCATAAGTAACATGATAACACTTTGAAAATTATAAAGTTAGCAAACGAAGAGTGAACCATGCTAAAAATGCAAAACAGGAATATATCAAGTGTTCAAATTTAGAAATGCTCCTTGATCTATGTGTCTGTTAATGAGACCCTTCTTCTGCTCTCCTGCTTGTGTTGGGTAACTCGTGCTCAACATCAGAGTGCCCGTCCATCTTCCTCTAAGAATGATTCTGCACTTGTCATAAAGCAGAGATATTAGCCATTAGAGATCAGTGTTTCTCCATTAAGAATTAAAATGTGTTAGGACTATGACTGCATTAACTATCATTGAATTAACAAAACATTTCCATTGCTAACATCTTAATTAGCTCATTAATTATATTTTAATTACCCATTGTCCATAAACTACAACTGTCAGAATTTTCAGTCATTGACATTAGTTAGGAATTCTGGAATGACTCTGAAATCAAAGTTTGGAGCACCAGGTACAAATTAGCCAGTTTAACAAGCCAGTGTCATATTGGTTACAACCAATTCACCTTCATGAAGATGATTGTAGTGGTTCCAACTTACAGGCTTAGGGTAATTTCTCCAGTGGGTAATTTAGAAGGTGGACTTTAGTTAAACTTAGCATTGATTCTTCTTTCACCCAATCTTTAATTATGAGAATCCTACAACTGAAATTTTTTCCATCAGAAACTTTGACTGTAGGTATCTCATCATTAAAAAGAAAAATCTTTTAAAAAGTAACGTATCTCCCACTTTAAGTGGAACCTCTGACAACCAAAATATAATTAAAGATGACACTGTCAAATGCTCACAGGGCTATCCTGGCCCCCCATGTGTGTGATCTGAGAAGGTACAGGAACCTTCCTTCTAAAAATATCTGTAAAAGTGGCAGTCTGTTCCAATTACCTGGACCTTATTTCTAAGCTGATACGTGAGAACCATCTGACAAAGAATTTTTTGATTTGCTTATGTGTATATGACAAGACTTGCAAAAGTAATAAAATTAAATTACACTTGGAAGAACTTTTAATGAGTCCTTTTTATTGCAAACCCTCCTAATATTTGGGCCAAGCTAGAAAATGTAGGACATGCAGATTTTAGATATGTTTTCAATTTCTGCATTAGAGTCTTATTTCTTAGAGCTTTGAAGGCATTGAAATCCTTAAGAGGTTCCAATAAGATGCAAATCCCCCCAGGATCAATAATACCTTTAGCATTTATCAACGAACACCTTAGTGAAAAATAGCCCATAGCAAGTGAGAATGCATGAGAACTTTCCAGAAAGTCAGCATGAGGAAATGCCAAAGCTACCTCACCAATTTCCCTCTTTTCTCTGGAGCTAAGAAATGAAGGGAAGAAATCAGAAAGACAAATAACACCAAATGCTTAAATGGTGCTTTATAAAACTCACACATATATATGTAAAGAAACATATATATGCACAGACATACTCTCTTAATCGAATAAAAACCTACCACCTCTCAATGGTTTCTAACCAGTCTTCACATTTCTAACTTGCCAAGACAAATATATGACTGCTATGTAGTAACTATTCAAATCCATTGTCTTCCTCAATTATTTTAAGCCCCATCTTCTGACAGCATGGTTCTAGATCTGAAAATGTTTAGACCAAGTCAGTAAATATGTTCATCTATGAAAGAGTAAAAGAGACATTCTTAACAATCAGAGCACATGAATTTGATAAAGAGAATGCAACTGATAAAATGCAAGTCGCTGACTTGTCAAAAAAATGAACTGAAGAGAAAATATTATATATAAAAAGATAGGTACAAAAGGTTTGGGATTTATAAATTTCCTTCTCTCCCAACTCCTTTACTAAAGTAGATGCCTTCTCTTCCCCCTTTGATGGAGAATTCTAAAGGCTAGAAGCATATTCCAATATTGATAGTTTCTTCTTTTCTCAAATTTTGTTCTGCTTCTTATAAGCTACTAACCTCTGAGGTTCACTATTCCTTAATTTTTGGTAACTTGCAGTTTTGGTGATGAAGGAGTTAGATGGTAGAATGCCAAAAGTGTGTGATGCACCATTCTCCGGAAAATATTGCACAGCTTGTAGGGCCCTCATCTGAAAAGGCAATATAGACCTGAAACCATCATCAAAACCTCCGCATGTACAGCCCTTTGTCTTGTCAGATGATGCACCTGTGACACCTCCCAGGCTGAACCATTTTCCCAATGTTCTGAATATGATAAATATTGGAGCTTGGGCTGAAACAGAAGTCTCTTGCTTCCTAGGGAAACTCTCATGCACTCTGGTTGCCCCCTTTGAATTGTAAAGAATCCTTACTTTTTCAAGTTTTAGAAATTTGTTTTTAGTTTTCTTGTTGTTGTAGTTGTTTTGTTTTACCCACTGAACTTCCTGTGTCAGTACATCCACGATTGATTCATCTTGTAATGAGCCTTATATGGATGCAGAGTTAATTATCAATAAATCAGAGCTTTAAGGTTTTGGGATCAAGTCTCCTTCTAAATGTCTACCTTTTTTTTTTTTTTTTCTTTTTTCTTTTGCGGTACGTGGGCCTCTCACTGCTGTGGCCTCTCCCGTTGCGGAGCACAGGCTCCAGATGCGCAGGCTCAGTGGCCATGGCTCACGGGCCCAGCCGCTCCGCGGCATGTGGGATCTTCCCGGACCGGGGCACGACCCCGCGTCCCCTGCATCGGCAGGCGGACTCTCAACCACTGCGCCACCAGGGAAGCCCCTGTCTATCTTTTTTTTTGGCTCTAACAAAAATTATGCTCATGACTTCTTGAGTAAATACATAATTACAAGTCATTTTATTTTATTATATTCATCTATAAATGAAGTTAGATTAATTTTGATTATTCGGTGACTGGACAATTGTCCACTGGAAGCAAGAAATTTAAGAAGGAAAAATAGAGCTCAGAGGGCATACTGCGGAGCTACCCCATAGTTTTGTCATGGAGAAAAGTCATTTTATTATAACATTATATGTCCAAAAGCTACAGGGGAGACAATTGTACCTGCAGTCTACCTTTTCCAACAGCCCAAAAGAACGCAGGCAGTTAAACAGACAAACTCAATAATCAGTGCTTGCTGAGAAATCGCTCGCAGATTTGGAGCTCTTATTTCCTGGCACCAAATCTGCACCATCATTATTCAACCACGCATATTAGGCTCTCTTCCTCTCCTCTCACCTTATCAAGTTAGCACAAACAGGATAAGCAGGTGGTACTTGTCAGACTCTGGGACTATTTAAATACACACACTTCAGTCATTCAACCTTGGCTCATAACATTTTCCTGGACTGTACCTAGTAAAACGTAACGACATATGCCAGAGATACTGCTCTCCCCTTGCTCTGTACTACCCCTGAATAACATACGATTCCAGCTGGATTAGATGGTGCTTTGATGCTCAGCCAGTGAAAGCGCTTTTTGCCTTAAGATGCTCCTCCAAAATTATTTGATGATTATTAGAAAGATATTTGTACCTGATGAATTTACGTTTTTCAGTTTGGCCAGATATGATCTTGTGATGCAGGCCATTTACATAAGCAAGTAAACCAATTCCAGAACATCCTGATAAAATGTGTCTCAGTTATTATAATCTGCCTATATGAACTTCATCCTGGCATCTTCTTGAATTTAGTAGTTTCACTTTGCCTTCTTCATAGGACAGTGTGATAAGCAATGAAAGCTGTAAATGTAAATAAAATTAATTTTAAGAACAGAGATGGTTTTTGTATTTCCTTATGTCCCCAAGGGATCCTCAAGAATGTGATATTTGAAAGGGAAACCAAGCATTATAGTAGCTTTTCAAAATCTGTTAAGCATTAATTATTAATTCCAAACATCAGAAGCCCAATACTAAATTTACTTAGATGGACTTAGTCTGATACATCTTTGCAACACACACAAAATTGTATTACCTCCTAGCTTCACATATGGAAATACTATAACCCCTGCTCTGCTCTGTAATCTTGAATTAGAATTAGACACTTCGTTCTGCTAAATCTTTCCACTAAAGGAATAATTTTTAAAATTGGTTAAAAACTCTTGGTATGTTAGAAGAATTCTGAAACAGAGTGATGATTTGGCCAGAATGCTGTTGCTGAGCTGATGAATGGAAAGTGCTTACTCACCACCTGTTGGAAAATGTTAGTGTTGGTGTTCAATCCTGTGCCTAATTTAGTGTGTAATTGGAAATGTAGCACTCGCAAGGCAGGCAAATCTTTTTGAAGATATAGCTGTTTATACTGAGCGTATTAATTACACTGAAATAGAGGAAAACACAAAGCTATCAGGAGAACAGAGACTACTTTCAAAGTGACTGCTCAACAGGACGCACTGGTTACTTAGAGAGATAAAAGCACTGTGTTGTCTGTTAGTGTGAAATACTTCAGGGCCGCCATATTATCACCATCACAAATGGTCAACAGATGTTCCTTCTCTTCAACTCAAATGGGCACTGGTTTTTACCACTGTTAAAAAAAAAACATATACCAATGGCTTTTAAAGTCCTTGTGTCTGTTTTCTTCCCCATGGTAACATTAAAATATTCCTTCTGGGTTTATTTATAGACATGATTTGAAATACTATGATACACAACAGGCACATTGCAACTTTCCCAGTGTTCTTCAATTTTCCACTGAAGCCAAACATTCAACAGGATGGTCCTAAGAACTTTCCTGAGTGAAACTTTTAGTTAGTGCAATCTGTTTGCCCAGCATCATCATGAAGAGGATTAGGGACCGTCTTGCATATGTTTGAAGAATTTTGTCCATGTTAAGGAGAGGATGGGACTTAAAGGTAAGTCACATTTAAGATCCTAAAATGCAGTCAGTCCAGCTCCAATACAGTGAGGAGAAGAATGCATTAGGGGGAAACTGGGAGCTAAGAGGGTTCCTTAGCAGCTATTCCATGCTGGAGTAAAAGCAGTGTGGGAGAGAATTAGATCGGGAAAGGCAGCAGAAGTACTCAGTGATCTCCTGAACAATGGGTACGAGAAAGGATAGTTGGTCGGTTATTCTAAAATATTTCCTCATGCTGCAGCAGAAGTGTAGAAACCCATGGTAAACCTGGGCATCCCAAGAAAACCAAGCATTCTTGTCGTCACATTTGCTCATGATACAGACACACTAAAGCAACCGCAAACATGACTCCAAAAGCTTTGAATAGTAATGTCAATCTTTTGTGAGAAAAGATGCCCTTAATGGGGGGTGAAATGGGGAAGAGGCAAAACTTTTTAAAGGGGCTTCTCTGGTGGCGCAGTGGTTAAGAGTCCGCCTGCCGATGCAGGGGACACGGGTTCGTGCCCCGGTTTGGGAAGATCCCACATGCCGTGGAGCGGCTGGGCCCATGAGCCATGGCTGCTGAGCCTGCATGTCCAGAGCCTGTGCTCCGCAACGGGAGAGGCCACAACAGTGAGAGGCCCGCATACCGCAAAAAAAAAAACAAAAAAAAAACACAACTTTTTAAAGACTCTTCTTTCCCGATTCTCTTTACTGTCCCAAATTTTTCTTCCCTGATTTTTTAAAACTCCAGCCTATAATGGACCACCCATAGGCCTTTGTCTCATCTGGCTCATGCTTTTAGAATACTCTTTTTTGGGGAGAATAAGCTCTAAGTCCTATCCTATACAAATTTAGCCTCCCTCAGCATCTTTCATTTTTGGTCTCTGCCCAGCATCCTCAGTAAACTCCTAAGACACAAGAAATAAAGTAAGAGAACAGGAAAGATCATGAACATTTACCCCCGACAATTTTGCCTTGTTGTACCTGTATTTGATATAGTTGTCTTATTTATATGAACATGTATGCTTTAGTTCTCTTTATAGTCTCACAGTTTCTTTGAACATAAATAATAGGTTAAATTTTTCTCAAAAAAATGAGTTAGAGAAAATATATATAAAGAAGGCTGGTGGGACTCCAGAGAATAATAATGGAAAATGAAAGGAAATATATTGGAAGAGGTTCACCTCATCTTACTACTCTATGTTGGTGATGGTGATGGGCACTTGGGGCTCTGCAGTACCAAATAATTTGATGCAAAGTAGCTAAATGTGAAGAAACCAGGACTTGAAAGTGACAATGTTATAAAGCTACAGAACTGAGAAAGTTAATGCACGATGGGTTCCTTCTCCCCAAAAGTATTATTGTGTTTTAAAATTGCTTTTTGAAAATCAATATTATTATAGGGTTATTATATTTAACAGTATTCGCAAATGCCTACTATAGGCCAGAGACTATTTGAAGTGCTAGGGATACATCAGTGAATAGAACAGGTGAAATTATCTCTGTGCTCATAGACTTTACATTTTAGTGGTTTCTAGAATTAAGTGAGATAATACATATAAAGAGTTTAAAAATACTGTTTGGTACAAAATGAGAATTCAATAAATATCATCTATCGTTATTCTTTCATTAGTGCTGTCTCTTAAACCATTTAGTTTATACTAATGTAATATGAACAAAGAATACTTCAGAAAAAAGTATCATAACTTTTTCAACCTACTGGGTCCCATCTCCTAGTTCTTCGTTTTTTATGATAAAATTCACTTCAATCTTAATATTTCTGAATTGCCCTTTAGTTCATGAAAATCTAACAATCACGTTTGTTGTTTTGTTGTTAAATAATATTCCTCTCCTTTGTAAAATTTATCAGTGAATAACACAAAACTGAAATTATTGCCTTTATATACTAATGAAGTGTGTTAAAAGGTTTTAGACTACTTTTAACTGACTGCTAAAAATTCAAATTTTTAAAAGTTAACTCTCCTATTATTTTATCTTTTTTATATCTATGAAGCCCTTTCACTTTATTCCTGATTGATGTGGATAGGAATATACCACCCAGAAAAGTAGATCAGTCGAAGGGCAGAATTGCTTTTCAGATACAGAAGAGTCCTATCTATAAACCATTGGGCTGAAGGATTTCACTCTGTGGATGTTAGGTGGAATTATCCATTGTTTTAACATTACACGAATTTAATTAGTCACTACCTGCAAAAGATGTTTTGAGCTTTCTTAAGATGCTTTATTTTTTCCTTTTAGATAAACATCTTTCCCCTAATTTATGGTGTCTGAGAGATGCTACTTGTTGGATATAGATGATGTAGAATTGGAAATAACTAAATGTCTTCCCTTTGGCATGTAACAGTTGAGCATGCCAGTGTCAAAATGACTTAGGTGACTTGGGGGCATTTCAGTACACTCTGGAGGAAACTCATTTACCTCCTGCCTCCACTTGTGGAATCCCAGGAGTTTGAGATTGATTAGGTAATTAACACTACCTCAATAGGTGGTTTCTAGAGCACTAGATGTATTCCTAAAAATTAGCTGGTTTTGGAAAATTAATGCGATGAGCCTGTTATGATTACCTCAGGAGACCTCTTCTTTACTGTTCACGTCAAGAAAGAATAAGCAGTCATATACATGGATGCATAGACAGATGTTAAAGAAACTTAAAAGGTAATATTAAATATACATATGCATTTCTATAGACTCGAAAGATGGAGAATTTTAAGAATCTAAAGTCAGTTTTTGATTACAAATATGAAATTTAAAATTGGTTGGAATAAGAAGAAAAAGAATTCTGCTTCATCATCCACAATTGCAACCTCAAAGATAGATTAATAAGAAAGACCATTTTCTCATTAAAACTCTGGAAACATCAATTTTTTAAATTAATAAAGTATGGTTATTTTTTAACATCTTTATTGGAGAATAATTGCTTTACAATGTTGTGTTAGTTTCTGCTGTACAACAAAGTGAATCAGCTATAATTATACATATATCCCCATATCCCCTCCCTCTTGAGTCTCCCTCCCACCCTCCCTATCGCACCCCTCTAGGTGGTCACAAAGCACCGAGCCGATCTCCCTGTGCTATGCAGCAGCTTCCCACTAGCCATCCATTTTACATTTGGTAGTGCATATATGTCAATGCTACTCTCACTTCCCCTTCCCCTCCTGTGTCCTCAAGTCCATTCTCTACGTCTGCATCTTTATTCCTGCACTGTCACTAGGTTCATCAGTACCGTTTTTTTAGATTCCACATATATGCGTTAGCATACGGTATTTGTTTTTCTCTTTCTGACTTACTTCACTCTGTACGACAGCCTGTAGGTCTATCCACCTCACTACAAATAACTCAATTTCGTTCCTTCTTATGGCTGAGTAATATTCCATTGTGTGTGTGTGTGTGTGTGTGTGTGTGTGTGTGTGTGTGTGTGTGTATATAATTTCACATCTTCTTTATCCATTCATCTGTCCATGGACATTTAGGTTGCTTCCATGTCCTGACTATTGTAAATAGTGCTTCGGTGAACATTGTGGTACATGTATCTTTTTGAATAATGGTTTTCTCATGGTATATGCCCAGTAGTGGGATTGCTGGGTCATATGGTAGTTCTATTTTTAGTTTTTTAAGGAACCTCCATACTGTTCTCCATAGTGGCTGTATCAATTTACATTCCCACTAACAGTGCAAGAGGGTTCCCCTTTCTCCACACCCTCTCCAGCATTTACTGTTTCTAAATTTTTTGATGATGGCCATTCTGATGGGTGTGAGGTGATACCTCATTGTGGTTTTGATTTGCATTTCTCTAATGGTTAGTGATGTTGAGCATCTGAAGTATAGTTGATTTATGACATTGTGTTAATTTCTGCTATATAGCAAAGTGATTCAGTTATACATCTATCTACATTCTTTTTTTAATATTCTTTGCCATTATGGTTTATCATAGGATACTGTATATAGTTCCCTGTGCTATACAGTAGGACCTTGTTGTTTGTCCATCCTATACATAAAAGTTTACATCTGCTCACCCCAACCTCCCACTCCACCCTCCCCCAACCCCCTCCCCCTGTGGAAACATCAACTTCTTTCTATCCTAAATTTTGGCCACCATCAACTCTCCCCATATTATGTCAGTAGCCTTCCAACTGTCCTCCATGCCTTGTCCACGGTCTTGGCCACCTTATATCTGCTCTCTACTATTAAAGAACAAATCAAGTTCATTCAGTTAATTATTACCATATCACAAACCTGGTCATAGTACTCTGCTGCCATGGCTTTCCATTACTTAATAAAGTTCGGGTGTCTCGCCAGAGCCCTTCATGATCAGGCTTTTGCCTACCTTTCCATCCTATCTCTTATCCATTGCTTTAGTCTCCTTTCCTAATCTAGGCTATATGCAGTCTCGGGGAACTTATGTCCAGACTCTTATAAATGCTATTCTTTCTCCCTGAAACATCTTTTCCCAAATTTGCCAAGCTAACTCCTATCCTCCCATCAGGAATCAGCTAAAAAAAGAATCTCCAGAAGAAACTCCTCTTACTCGTGGCCCACTTCCCCTACCCTAAGACTTGATTTAAAAGTCTCTTCAATATGCTAAAACTACAACACCTAAATATCCCTATCACGTGTTCATTTGAAATATTTAAAAAATTTTTTATTTTATATTTGAGGATAGTTGATTTACAATGCTGTGTTAGTTTCAGGTGTACAGCAAAGTGATTCAGTTTTACATATAATTATAGAAATATTTTTTTAATTACCTGTAAAATTTTCTTCCTCACCTATTGGCCTGTAAGTTCCCAGGTCAGGATCTGAATCTTGTTCTCCATCCTGTATCATTGAGTGGAACACTGTGATTTCTCAGTACACATTATTGAAAAAAAAGGTTTGTCAACAGTGCACAAGGCATGCTGCTGGGTCCTGCCGGTACTCATGAACTTTTCTGCCTGTGGTGAAATAGTGTAGTAAAGATGTAAGAGAATTGAATTCAGGTTAAAGAGACTGGAGAATTCCTCCTGTGATGGGCTATCTTAGGCGTCAATTTGAGTGGGACATAGTGTGCCCAAATATTTGGTTAAATATTATTCTGGATTTGTCTGTGAGAATGTTTCTGGAAGAGATTAGCATTTGAATCAGTGGACCCAGTAAAGCTGCTGGCCCTCCCCAGTGTGGGTGGGCCTCATCTAATCTGTTGGAGGCCTGATTAGAACAAGAGGCAGATAAAGGAGAATTCACCCCTTCCGCCTGACTGCTTTCAAACTGGGACATTGGTCTTCTCCTGCACTTGGACTAGAACTTATAGCATCCACCTTCCTGGTTCTCAGGTCTTAAGACTCAGAGAGGAACTACGTCACCAGCTCTCAGGGTCCCCAGCTCCCAGCTTGCAGATAGCAGATCCTGAGACTTCTCAGCCTCCATAATCACTAGAGCTAATTCTTTATAATGAAACTCTTTATATATATATATATATATATATATATATATATATATATATATATATATATATATATATATATATATATAAAACAGAATCCTATCGATTCTGTTTCTCTGGAGAACACTAATACACTTCCTCTGCAAAAGTTAAATTTGTTTCTAACCAGAATCAAGCAAGGTAGAACTTTTCTCCCCCCAAATGATGTAATGGCTAAAAAGAGAAAAGGAAGCTCGATATCATTCCCTAAATTCAACGATAAGTGGAATTCTCAGCAAGTTATTTTTTCTTCAGATGCTAAGCCTGGTGACATACGTAAATTGCTTTAATGGAGATGAAGACCATACAGTGAGGCCAGCAAAATTTTTTCTGTTAAGGTCAGTTAGCAAATAGGTTAGGCTTTGCCGGCCATATGGCCTTTGTCACTACTACTCCACTAGGCATTTATGATGTGATGTGAAAGCAGCCATTGACAATATATACATAAAGAGGCATGATAGTATTCCAGTAAAACTTTATTTGTAAAAATAGGTAGCAGGTCTGTTTTTGCCTATGGTCCATAGCTTGCTGGCCCCCGGTATAGGGGTTTAGATAGAGAGGGAATAGTAAGTCAGACAGCCTGGGTTTGAGCTCTAGCTTCACCCACAATCTGCTCTGCAACCACGTGCGGGTCACTTAAACTCTATTAAGGAAGTACCCACTCTTTAGGTTTGCTGTGGGTATTGAATGAACCATGTGCCTCTGTTGCTCAAAGAAGCAGTTGAAATATAGTAAGTGTTCTATTGAAGGTCAGTTATTATTATTCTTTTCAGCTTCTTTTCTTCGGCACTGAAGGTTTGGGGTTTTGTATACACCACCAATTTTCAAAAAAGAATGTAAAGTAACCTGAAACGAAGTTACAGTGAATTTTGTAGAAGAGACCTTTCAGTGCCATTGTGGACGCAATCTGGAGTTTTGGAAAGTGTTCCTGCAAATATTATTTAGTAATCTCACTCTGCTAATGTATCCTCTTCAGCAACAAAGAACATCTTGTTGCAGTGAAGCCAGAGAAACTGTCCTGAGGAAAAAACAGTTTAGATAAGACTTGGGAGGGAAATGAAATTTTAACCACTTCAGCGTTCAGCTTTCTTGTACAGCTTCTCCAGGTTTTGACATTTAGTTTCCCTCAATGACCCAATTTTGTCTTTTCTAATGCAGAATCTTCCAGTGGTTTAAACTGATAGGAAATAACCCAGTAAAGACATGGCCATATTTACTTCTCGTTAAGGTCAGTCATAAATATCTCACCCCAAATTATCTTTACTATTTACCACTTTGATCATTTTACCCTCATCATGAAAAACCCTGAAGCAGCTTTTAATTCTCCTTTACACATTGTGACCAAATGCTTCCTGTGGAGTTTGCAGCTCCATGCGGGTTTCTCAGGACCCTCCCACACTATCCCTGACTCCCCCAAGCCCCCAGTCCCCTCCAGCCGGATAGGGAAGCAACCCTTTCATGTGTGCATTCCCAGGACCTGAGCTATGTCTGGAAGGCTTTCTCCCTCCTGTCTTGATGGGGTCCCTCCCTTCTATCATTTATGGAGCTTATCAGATCACACTTCCTTCTCAACCTTCCCCAAATAACTGAAAATGCAGAAGGAGGTCCCTGCCCGCCCCGCTCCGCCATTGCCATGCCTTTGGAAGAACAGAAAATTCTGCCTACAAAGGCAAGAGGGCATGTCCCACACATTTTACACTTTTTTGTGTGTGTTGCTCTAATCTTTGCATTTTATATGATTTGAATGCTGTTCTTTAAGGCAGTGCTCTCCGTCACTGATTCCTAATTCCAATAAGACACGCGGGGAATCTTGTGTCCTCTGGGAACCGGGTCTTCTAGACTCACAGAGATACAAGGACAGGAAGCACAGTCCTCCAAGGTTACCAGAAGTGAGAGTAAGTACCAGTGTGTGGTCAGTGAAACGGTCCCCAGAGATGTCTGTGTCTTAATCCCTGAAACCTTTGAATATGATGTTACACAACAAAAGACACTTAACAGAGGTAATTAAAGTTCTAGTTAAAATAGGGAGATTGCCGTGGATTATTTGGATGGGCTTATTCTGTGATTACATGAACGCCTAAAGACAGAAAACCTGTTCTGACTTGAGTAGACGGATAGAGCAGCGGGAGAAATCAGAGAAGTTCAAACTATGAAAGGGACTCGACCGACCGCTGCTGGAAGAGAGCCACTTGAACAGCTGAGAAGGAACGGAGGCCGCCTCTAGGAGGAAAGACCTGCCCCCAGGTACCAGCTTGCAAAGAAACAGGGGCTTCAGTTCTAGGTTTGAAGACCTGAATTTTCAAGGAACTGAATTCAGTTGACGTTACGTGAGCTTGAAAGTACATTCTCCCCTGGCGCCTCTAGGTAGATGTACGGGCCTGCCAGTACCTTGACTTTGGCTTTGGGACACTCTAAGCAGAGACCAAGCCTACAGAACTGGGAGATAATCAATGGGTCTTGGTTTAAGTTACTTTGTTTTTCATCATTTGTTATAGCAGTAATAGAAAACTTAGACAAGAGGCCACTCCTACTTTAAACATTTGGCATCCCAACTTGTGTGTTCTCTCTATTGTAAAGAGTGCATCATAAAATGGTTCATGCTTTAAGGCAGGGGTCCCCAAACTCCGGGCCACAGACCAGTCCCTGTCCGAGGCAGGGCAGGAGGTGCGCGCCGGGCCAGTGAGCGAAGCTTCATCTGCCTCTCCCCATCGCTCACATCACCGCCCGGACCATCCCCCACCCCCATTCCCGTCCATGGAAAAATTGTCTTCCACGAAACCGGTCCCTGGTGACAAAGAGGTTGGGGACCGCTGCTTTAAGGTGTACACTGTATCCTAGAAGATGGTTCCCAACCCTCCCCAAATTTCATCACCAAACTAGTTCCTCACTGTGCTTTCAGCAGGCCGTCCCAATACTCCATCAGACTGGCAGTGTCTGGGAGTGTAGCATATGACAAAACCAAGGGATCTCATATTCACGTGGCCACTCTCTCACTATAAGCCTTCAGATAGCAGAGCTGGCTAAGATCCTATGAGAAAGAAAGGGAAACACACACCCAGACTATTTATCAATTATAATTAATTAGGATAAATTACAGCCCCTTCCACAGTGGAAGAGGTCCAGTGTAATCAACTTGCCAGCATGTGTGTGGCTGGTGGCTGTTTTTCAAGGGGTGGCGCTGCATTAGGGGCTCAGTGTTTTTTCTGCGTTGCTATGCAGGATATCAGCTTCGTGGGTGGGCCCATGCTGGTGGGCCCATGCATGTGTAGTGTTCATCCTTGCCACCTTAGCTATGTTATAGATTAACTCATTGTACCAGCCCTGAAGTGACTAAGGACAAAAGTTACATATGTCAACTGGCTGGTTATTCTGTCTCCCTGGTTACTTAGTGCTTTTCCTTAGTAGATAATCTTCTGTGAATGTTAACATGTAACACAAAAAAATAGGTAACACATATTCTCGCTTTGCAGAAGGCATGGACCTGTCCAGAACCTAGAGGACTAAATCTTGATGATCCTATTAAACTTGCCATAAAGTCCACCTGGCGTCTTTTCCCACCACAGATACGTCTAATAGCTTAGAGTCTACTGGTCATCTAGCCCAAGTGGCAGAGCTTGTATCACTGCCTAGACCTTGGACAAAGCCTTTTTCTGCTATGGTCCCCACCCAGGGCGGGTGGCCTTTCTTGTCATTTGGAGAATGTATTAAAGTAGTGTTCTCAAGTGTGGAATATGCTGCTTCCAGAACCCCCAAAGGCCCTACAAGGCATTGTACCCCCTTAGTTATGGGACGGGTGAGATGCAATAATTTGTCCTTCAGTTTGAAGGAAATTTCTTGGCCAAACGATTGAACTCCTAAAAACGTTACTGCTGCAGTTGACCCTGGATATTCACAGACTTTGTCTTCAGTCTTCTGGAGTGTGTACCTCACCAAGGGCTTCAATGTACTTGCTATTCTTGTTCAGCTATTGCTATTAACATGATGTCATCATTGTAGTGGACCATTGTCACGTTCTGCTGAATGTCCAGACCCTTTGGACTCTATAGTGACAAATGGGAAAGTTAACATAGCCCTGGGGCAAGACGACAAACACCTACTGTGGTAGAGATCTGCTAAACAGGGATTGTAGTTACATTGAAGATTCCAAGCCATTGGAAACTTCTAGCACCTTTCCTTTCAACTATTTCTGCCCTACGTGAAAACATCAGCCCACAGGGAGAATGTTGCAAAAGATAATTTGAGGCTGTTGTAATTAGTGGGTAAAGCTAAGACATGATAAGTCCTGGGGGGTTCCCACACCTCAAGGAGACACTACTGTCTTGTATTTGGATCTTGGCCTTTGTAAGTCCAGATTGGTCTCTAGGAAACCAAACTATGCTAAAAGAAACTCCCCACAGACTGGTTTATGCCATTGTACTTAATTCCCAGGCCACTTCCTAAGAGCAGGGTATCAGAGAATGCTACTAGAAATCACAAAGATGCTTGGCACCATGAAAAAGTAAAGACAGCATTCTGTTTGGGGGTTCATTTATCTGGGTATAGCAAAGCTGAAAGAATTTTCCAGTAGTACTTGTGGACTTATACCAACGAGTGAGTCCATTTAATGCTTAGTAGTAGTGGCTAACCAACACTGGCAAATCGTTCACTAATCAGCTTCCCTTTCCAATATTCTTTATCAGACATCAAAACCTTTTGCCAAGGGAGATCAGCTCAGTGCTTTGTGACCACCTAGAGGGGTGGGATAGGGAGGGTGGGAGGGAGGGAGACGCAAGAGGAAGTAGATATGGGGATATATGTATATGTATAGCTGGTTCACTTTGTTACACAGCAGAAACTAACACACCATTGTAAAGCAATTATACTCCAATAAAGATGTTAAAAAATAAAATAATAAATACATCAAAAACCTTCTGCCATTATATTACCATTATATTACCTCATGTTATAATTTCCAGTATTACAGTTTATCTTGCAATACATTTGGAATCAGCTTCTTATTGAGATTGTTCAGGAGAGATGGTGTCCATGATCGGAACAACAGCTAAATATTATATCTTATCTTTTTTTTTTTTTGCGGTACGCGGGCCTCTCACTGTTGTGGCCTCTCCCGTTGCGGACCACAGGCTCCAGATGCGCAGGCTCAGCGGCCATGGCTCACGGGCCCAGCCGCTCCGCGGTATGTGGGATCTTCCTGGACCGGGGCACGAACCCGTGTCCCCTGCATCGGCAGGCGGACTCTCAACCACTGCGCCACCAGGGAAGCCCTAAATATTATATCTTAAACTGGTTTGCTACTCTTTGCAAGATTTTGCAAAAGATTTCCCAGAAGATTTCTGCAAATGGTGAATTCTTTCTACTTTCTATTGTGAAATAGACACTTGTGGAGATTATCTCTAAATGTATGGGTATAGGATCGGGTTCAGAGGTAGACGTGTATTTTTCTATCTTGAGCTTTATTCTTTGACATCCTTCTTATCTAATGTGTCATGGGTATGAGGAGTAGGACCCTACTGCCACAACTGTACCCCAAGATCTTCTCTGGGATACGGTCTGCATAAGAAGGATGGGAAGCAAGGAAATGATTTCTTCTTCAAATAGAAGTAGAGGACTTCACCTCAAGGCTGGAAGGAAGCAGCAAAAGAACCTAAATGGGGATGAATACCTACACACACACACACACACACACACACACACACACACACACACACAAATCGTAGTTTACACTTACTGAGGGCTTATTATTTGCCAAGGACTTAAAAAGTGTTTTCCTCGCATTATCTCATTGAACCTTCACAATGCTGTAAGATATGTTCTATAATCACTTCCATTTTAGCAAATGAAGAAACTGAAGCAAAATACCTGACATGTTTGTACTACACAAGGTAACACAGCCAGTAAATATAGGAAAACCTGGATTCTACAGGGGTTGGCTAAGACTATGGTCTGTACTAGGCTAGCACATACATAGCTAAAGCTCCCTCACCCCCCAAAATATTGTTCCTTGTCACCAAATAAGACATAAAAAGGAAAAATTATTACTTTATATATAAAGCAGTGTTGTACACATTGATAAATTTGAATAGTGTATTCAGGTCTGTCCCTTTTCTACCCCATTATCTGCTTGATTAAATATAAACTGCTCAATCTAAACTTCAAGTCCCTGCACAATGTGTCTCCAACCTGCCTGCATAAACCATGTCTTTTATTTTCTGTATCGTGTTGCTTTGACATCTGAGGCTTGCTGACACTGGAGAGACTGCCCCTCCCTGGATTCCTAGAAAGAGTAAACAACTCAACTTCAAGTGTGATTTTCAAATGCAGATTAACCAGTCCAAAGCCTACACATCCAACCACCTCCTTTATTGAGGTCTCCCACCCCAGGCCACTATCTCCCTCCCCTAATCACCCCAGGATCAGGTGTCAGCTAACTAAGAGCACTGTATGCCCCATAGCCCACTGAATTAGTCAAACCAGCCAATCTAAAAGCCTACTTACCTACCTCGCCCATTCTTTCCACAGAAATCACAGCAAAGGCTCTTGTCCACATGTTTCTCCTGTTCCTCCTGCCTCCTGATCCACCCTGGTGCTTTTCCCGGTGGTCTTCCTCCTACATCGTGTGCCATGCCTCCTGTTTCTAGGTGCTCTTCCTGACTTACTCCTTTTCCTTGTTTATGGAAACATCCTTCCTGGTTTCCTTCATCTGTATCTTTGTTCATGCTGGTCTTCTGTGCCAATCACACGTGCACTTCCCTTACCACAATTCTACACCTCCTCCCCTAGGCACACTCATCTCTATCTTTTATACCTGTCTTTAGTGAACTGGAAATTAATTAAGATCCTTTCTCCATTGAACGAGGAAGTAAGATTTTATGGCATGTCTTATACTCTGCCTTACAATGTACAATACCTTCCTATTATTGACAGGGCAGGGAGTATATCTTATTCATTTTGTAATCTACTAAAGCACTTACCCCAGTTTACTCACTTATCCATTCTTCAAGTAATGTTTATTGATGACCTACTATGTGTCGGACAGTATAGAGAATGAGTAAAGAAGACAAGATTCCCTGAAAGGATTTCAGAAAAACCACATAAACTAGAATTCGTAAGGATGAGTGAGAGTACTCCAGAGAAGGAAGTGAGATGGAAATTATGAGGTTAAACAATGTAAACAGCATGAACAAAATATACAGAAGCATGACAGCTCATGAGGGCGTTTTAGGACTGTAGTAAGTCTGGTGTGCCTGGATCAGTAGTTCATAGTCATGAATGTTCATTAGATGTATCTATGAAATGTTTTCAAAATATTCATGTCCAGGTCCCAACACTAGGAATCCCACTTTAGTAGGTACATCAATCAGGAGCCCCACAGAAAAGAGCTGGCAGAATAAAAATGGGTAATTTAAAGAGAAATTAATGTAGGTGCGCTTTACCATGGCATGGGCTAAACCAACAAAGAAGGAATAATACAGTACTCCAGCATTTTAGAACTACAAACAAGAGGGGAGTGAGGACCCTAAAAGGGAAAGAGAGGAGGTGTTACCAGAACCAGATTGGTTAGCTTTACAGAGGGACTGCCCAGTAACCCTCAGCAGAGGGCTTTAGCCAACACAGGGAGAGAGGCTGGAGAATAATGACCTAGTCTCGCTCTCTTCCTGGTCTTTTCCAGCCATCCATTGAGAAAATCTAGCAAAACGCTAGGGGCTCAGGAAGTCTGTTGTTGTAGCTCATAAAGATCAGCTTCCCTGGGCATAGAGCATGGTGGAGAAGATGGACAGTGGATCTGAATGGGCAAAAGGAAGATCTCTAGCACATGTGCCGGAGGGAGCCTGGGCATACGTGTTTTGAGATAACCCTCAGGTGGTTGTCCCCTTTTATGGCTCCAAGACCAATTGACTCTGTGTCATTCATTTATTCATTCATTTAAGAAATATCATTTGAGCACCCACTATTTGTATGACCCAATGCTGGTTGCTGGGAAAATAGGGTTGAGAAAAACAGAAAAAAATAATAATAATAATAAGAAAAAAAAAGAAAAACAGAAAAAATTCTTTTTTTCAACCATGTCACAACCCCCTGGGTGAAGCTATAGCGATTGCATAGTCCCAGGACGGCATAGCTTTTTTCCTGTTATTCCACCTGCATAGCTGATATTTGACTCCAGGCTGCCACGACCCACAGTACCATCCTGTCTCGGGCCACATTCTTCTATAGGGGTCACTGTCACCAATGATGCTACTGCTACGGTCCTAACACTGTCCCTGAAACTACCACTGACCCTGTGGCTGAATCTAGCTTTTCATGCCAATCCTTCTTCCTTCAGGTTAGATTTTCTCCCAGGCGCCAAATATTCTTTTTCTTCCTCCTGGAGAGAATCTAAACATAATTTAGTTGATGCAAATAGATGCAGAAAGATGTGGAGAGATGCCACCCAATTTCCTTGGGCTCAGCAAGGACACCAGGTACACCATACTCACTAAATTAGACTTTAAAGTTTAAATTATGGAAGTAACCATACCTGTTGATTCTCTTCTAGTAAGTACTAAACTGGAGTAGAGCGCCACGCCTTAATGGGGTCAGTGGGACATTTACGCAGGATTTACCCTGGGAGCACACAAGAGTCTGGTGGTGGGGCGGGGGGTGTTGGGAGGAAATCTTTGAAACAAGCATTATCAAGCAACAGGTTTAAGAAGCAGAAATTAGGTTTAAACAATAGGATAAACAATGGTAGGTTAAAATGATAAAGTCTTTTGAATATTAGGAGATTACTTTGCTTCAGGTTTGCGTTTATGAGTTCTGTGCCACACATCTTGCCAAATCTTGTTATTTCACGCCATTGGCGGGCCTTTGACTTGAACCTAGCATGGCAGTCCTAAGGCATCACTTGCAGTTGTGATCACACAGCCTTCTCCTAACCTTAAAATGCGCATCTTCTTCATGTACATCTGATGTTCACACCATATTATTCACTCAAGTCTCAGTTCATCCTTTTAGAATTCTAGGGTCTCTATCCTCTTATGTCCTTTTACATCCAAGACCCCTCAGAAAGCAGGCTCCATGTGCAATACCTAGTTTACTGATATAGCAATTAGGAATTTAATAAGTGGATTGTGATGGAAGATGAACACGGTGGTCCCAAAGCCATCCAATTACCTATTTTGGAGATCCCTCCATGCCCAAGACCTAAAGCAATGTCAGCTCTTTGTCTATATCAACTCATTTGTATCTAGTCCATACTGGATGTCTCCACAGTACCATAATCAGTACCTTTTTCTGTTCATTTTCAGATTAGTTTAACACATATTCCAGTCCCCACAATACTGGTATATAAAATTCTAATAAGTATTTTATGATCCTAAGGTTTTTAGAGATCTTTTCTTTCTTTCAATAATATTGATGTAACATTAATGTTTAAAGTCATTAGTTTTTATCTTTTGCAGCTTGGTAATTCTCAGGGTCCATTAACTAAGCCTATGAGATTAGAGTGTTTTTCTAACATGATAGCAAGGAAATAAATCAAGATTCTATTTTCTGCTGAGATGACAACCAGCACCATTTTCAAAGAATTTAATCCACGAATGTCTCCTGCCCTTTGGTTTAGATGAGAAGTTAAATGAACAATTATTGATCATCATATCTCAATTTGCAAGGATTATAAACTTTTCACAAACCCTGTTATTTATCAGTGCTTTCATTAGCAGCATTTAAAATATTCTGCAACTGAAATTTTATCAAACAAGTTTAACAACAAAGGCAAAAGATTTAACAACTGAGGTTTAGTTTACTTGAAAACCAAGCATAACGCTGCTCCTAAGTTCGGTTTTCCATTCTTCCCCCACAACTTTCAAAAATTTTTATTTTGTTCCTTGCCCGTGGCTCATAATAACATCTTTGTCTGGCTTCTGAATTCTTCCTTGTCATTTAATGCCAGCTGGAGTCCTAAGGAGCCCTGGCTTCACTTCTAGCTTTTAACTTCTCCAGACTATAGGCCATTAATTGTTTAGTAAAAGAGCTGAAGATCAGATAAAGTTGCTTAAACCCCTCCCAGGCCAATGGCCTTTGTAGCCTGAGATCTCTTTGCAAGTCATTCTGCTTCCCTCAGAGCTATTGTGCTATCAGCTCTGCAGGGTTTCAACAGTATCTTTTTGTTGAACTCTGTCTACCTTCTTCTCTAAGGCACTGAAAGGGTTAAGTAACATTAAAATCAAAATTTATTTGACCTTTACCCTTTCCATCAGTTGTGCTCTGGTTTGGATATACATGGTCTTTCTCCTTCCTTGGTTTCCCTCCCAGAGCTTCACATTTACGGTTAATGAAACTATTAAAGAAGAAGGTGTTACATACTTAGGCTGTAATTTAATATAGCTCTTCTGTTTACTTAATTAATTAACCCATAACTGCCTCTACACCCAAATTGTTCATGGTGGCTTATAAGAGTACATGCTACAGAAAATAGGGGTGGGGAGAATGTATACACACGCACACACACATATATATACATCTATATTATATAAATAGAGTAGATATGTAATATTCACTACAGAAAAAAGTACAAATATATAATGCAATAGGAGACAGAAATATATATACATATATTTTTATATGGAACTATATGTAATTAATTAACATATTGATAATATTAATATATATTATTAATTATATAATATATAACATTACATAAAATATATATTGAATATATATATATAAGTAGGGACACGTTAAATAGGGATAGAATGTAAGAAAGCATAATAAAACATGTACAAACCAATTCTCACATGAGAAATTGAAAATCAAGAATTTGTTCTATCTAAACTAAATTTTGAAACTTGCATTAGAGTTCTTTTTTTGAACAAAATACTTAGGAAAACCTTACAGGGCAACGCAAAATGACAGACATTCAAAGCTGTCAGATTCTTTGCACCAGCTCCCCCTCACCTACTCATGTTTAATTTCCTTAACGGTTCTACTTTTTTTTTAAGTGAAAGGATTTGGTAAAGATAAGGGTACATTAGAGCCCATTAACACCATTAGGGCAAATGTCTTAAAGAAAATCTGTTGAATATAATAAAAATGCTGAATTTCTACTCTCTTAGGCATTTTTTTTTTTCTTTTGGCTCCTAGGACTACAGCCAGGTGGGATATGTTTCAAAGCACCTTAATAACATTTATATTTTACTTGTGGGATATCATGACCACAGATAAACCTTGGGAAGACAGAACTGTTCAGTTAAACCTTGTATCGGGCCACGTGACATAAACTGCACACAGACAGTTTCCAGCTGGGCAAACACTTCAGTTCCATTTATGGCTCTAAACTGTGATCCTGTCTTTGAAAGGTCTCACCAGACCCTCAGTCCCATGCTTGATGGGTTACCTGGATGAAGACGACAGGAGACTACACCTTCACTTCCCCTTCTAGAAAACTGCATGGAGTCTTGACAAGTTTATTGTAGAGTCACAAGACTACAGTCACAAGGTTTTAAATTTAATACAATTAAAGAAGAAAAATACAGTTACATAAAGAGAACAATTGTAGTTAGACTCTTACTTCTGTTTACTGCCACTTCCCTCCTCGACTTTCTCATGTCTATGAGGATTTGATGTTCAAGAGTAAGAAAGGAAATTTTCAGAAAGACAAAGGAGAATTTCAAAGTCCATTGCCAGAAAAAAAATAGCTCATGTGAGTTTGTTGCTCCCTGAATAAACAAGAACTTGCCCAGATTTATTTCAACCTTCAACACCTAGTATTGTATCCTTTGTTGTTTGGTTATGTGGCCCTTGGATTCTCACTTTTTTTATCTGTTACTCTTTCAGCTATAAACTTCTGATTAACTATCCATAACACTTACAGTTTACAGTAGTTGTTCACAACCATTTCCCAGAGGTCACTAATGAAAGATGAGATATTTTTGCAGGAAAAATTTCCATGTAACCATAATAGACTCCTAAATATAACATGACTCCTTGTGTGCCCCTCAAAAAAAATACCATGTACAAATCATACGAAAGGAAAAAGAGATAACTTTGAAAACAACCTGCTGTTTTTATTGTAAATCATTAATAAAGTTTATTTCTTTCACTTATAAGATATGCCCAAGGGAGTAAAACAAACCCGCTATATCATGACAGTGCCAATGAAGAGTACAGACTAGTGTCAGGCTGTGCTAGGTGTGAGAGACACCTGTGCCCTTTCCTAGATGTGGGACCTTGGGTAAATTACTTGACTTCTCCTGTTTTTTCAGTCTGTAAATGGGAACCAGAATAGCACATACAAGAAAATATTCTTGAGACAACCAAAGGAGTGCCTGACACATACTCTAAATATGCTGTATTAAGATCCCCTGGTTTAAAACCCACCAGACCAAACAAATGAAGAGGAAATAGGCAGTCTACCTGAAAAAGAATTCAGAGTAATGATAGTAAAGTTGATCCAAAATCTTGGAAATAGAATGGAGAAAATACAAAAAACGTTTAACAAGGACCTAGAAAAACTAAAGAGCAGACAAACAATGATGAACAACACAGTAAATGAAATTAAAAAATTCTCTAGAAGGAATCAATAGCAGAATAACTGAGGCAGAAGAACAGATGAGTGACCTGGAAGATAAAATACTGGAAATAACTACCACAGAGCAGAATAAAGAAAAAAGAATGAAAAGAATTGAGGACAGTCTCAGAGACTTCTGGGACAACATAAAATGCATCAACATTCGAATTATAGGGGTCCCAGAAGAAGAAGAGAAAAAGAAAGGGTCTGAGAAAATATTTGAAGAGATTATAGTTGAAAACTTCCCTAATATGGGAAAGGAAATAGTCAATCAAGTCCAGGAAGCACACAGAGTCCCATACAGGATAAATCCAAGGAGAAACATGCCAAGACACATACTAATCAAACTATCAAAAATGAAATACAAGGAAAAAATATTAAAAGCAACAATGGAAAAGCAACAAATAACAAACAATAGAATCCCCATAGCGTTAACAGCTGATATTTCAGCAGAAACTGAAAACCAGAAGGGAGTGGCGGGACATATTTAAAGTGATGAAAGGGAAAAACCTACAACCAAGATTACTCTACCCAGCAAGGATCTCATTCAGACTCGACTGAGAAATTGAAATCTTTACAGACAAGAAAAAGCTAAAAGAATTCAGCACCACCAAACCAGCTTTACAACAAATGTTAAAGGAACTTCTCTAGGCAGGAAACAAAAGAGAAGGAAAATACCTACCATAACAAATGCAAAACAATTAAGAAAATAGTAGTAGGAACATACATATGGATAATTACCTTAAATGTAAATGGATTAAATGCTCCAACCAAAATACATAGACTAGCTGAATGGATACAAACACAAGACCCATATATATGCTTTCCACAAGAGACACACTTCAAACATAGGGACACACACACACTGAAAGTAAGGGGATAGAAAAAGATATTCCATGCAAATGGAAATCAAAAGAAAGCTGGAGTAGCAATTCTCATATCAGACAAAATTGACTTTAAAATAAAGACTATTACAAGAGACAAAGAAGGACATGTCATAATGATCAAGGGATCAATCCAGGAAGATATAACAATTGTAAACATTTATGCACCCAACATAGGAGCACCTCATTATATAAGGCAAGTGCTAAGAGCCATAAAAGGGGAAATCAACAGTAACACAATCATAGTAGGAGACTTTAACACCCCACTTTCACCAATGGACAGATCATCCAAAATGAAAATAAAAAAGGAAACACAAGCTTAAATGATACATTAAACAAGATGAACTTCATTGATATTTATAGGACATTCCATCCAAAAACAACTGAATATACTTTCTTCTCAAGTGCTCATGGAACATTCTCCAGGATAAATCATATCTTGGGTCACATATCAAGCATTAGTAAATTTTAAAAAATTGAAATCATATCAAGTAACTTTTCCAACCACAATGGTATGAGACTAGATTTAAATTACAGGAAAAAAACTGTAAAAAATACAAACACATGGAGGCTAAACAATACACAACTAAATAACCAAGAGATAGCTGAAGAAGTCAAAGAGGAAATCAGAAAATACCTAGAAACAAATGGCAATGAACACACGATGACCCCAAACCTGTGGGATGCAACAAAAGCAGTTCTAAGAGGGAAGTTTATATCAATACAATCCTACCTCAAGAACCAAGAAAAATCTCAAATAAAAAACCTAACCTTACAACTAAAGCAATTAGAGAAAGAAGAACAAAAAACCCCAAAGTTACCAGAAGGAAAGAAATCATAAATTTCAAATCAGAAATAAATGAAAACGACATGAAGGAAACAATAGCAAAAATCAATAAAACGAAAAGCTGGTTCTTTGAGGAGATAAACAAAATTGATAAACCACTAGCCAGACTCATCAAGAAAAAAAAAGGAAAAGACTCAAATCAACAGAATTAGAAATGAAAAAGGAGAAGTAAAAACTGACCCTGCAGAAATACAAAGGATCATGAGAGATTACTACAAGAAACTATATGCCAATAAAATGGACAACCTGGAAGAAATAGACAAATTCTTAGAAAAGTACAACCTTCCGAGATGGAGCCAGAAAGAAATAGAAAATATAAACAGACCAATCACAAGCACTTAAATTGAAACTATGAAAAAAACTCTTCCAACAAACAAAAGCCCAGGCTTCATAGGCGAATTCTAGCAAACATTTAGAGAAGAGCTAACACCTATCCTTCTCAAACTCTTCCAAAATATAGCAGAGGGAGGAACACTCCAAAACTCATTCTACAAGGCCACCATCACCCTGATACCAAAACCAGACAAATATGTCACAAAGAAAGAAAACTACAGGCCAATATCACTGATGAACATAGATGTAAAAATCCTCAACAAAATACTAGCAAACACACATTATAAGGCTCATACACCATGATCAAGTGGGGTTTATTCCACGAATGCAAGGATTCTTCAATATACGCAAGTCAATCAATGTGATACACCATATTAACAAATTGAAGAATAAAAACTGTATGATTACCTCAATAGATGTAGAAAAAGCTTTTGACAAAATTCAACACCATTTATGATAAAAACCCCCCAGAAAGTAGGCATAGAGGAAACTTACTTCAACATCATAAAGGCCATATATGACAAACCCACAGCCAACATCATTCTCAATGGTGAAAAACTGAAACCATTTCCTCTAAGATCAGAAACAAGACAAGGTTGTCCACTCTCACCACTATTATTCAACATAGTTTTGGAAGTTTTAGTCACAGCAATCAGAGAAGAAAAAGAAATAAAAGGAATACAAATCAGAAAAGAAGAAGTAAAGCTGTCACTGTTTGCAGATGACATGATACTAAGGATGCTACCAGAAAACTACTAGAGCTAATCAATGAAGTTGGTAAAGTAGCAGGATACAAAATTAATGCACAAAAATCTCTTGCATTCCTATACACTAATGATGAGAAATATGAAAGAGAAATTAAGGAAACACTTCCATTTACCACTGCAACAAAAAGAATAAAATACCTCGGAGTAAACCTACCTAAGGAGACAAAAGACCTGTATGCAGAAAATTATAAGACACTGATGAAAGAAATTAAAGATGATACAAACAGATGGAGAGATATACCATGTTCTTGGATTGGAAGAATCAACATTGTGAAAATGACTATGCTACCCAAAGCAACTACAGATTCAATGCAATCCCTATCAAACTACCAGTGGCATTTTTCACAAAACTAGAACAAAACATTTCACAATTTGTATGGAAACACAAAAGACCCCGAATAGCCAAAGCAATCTTAAGAAAGGAAAAGGAGCTGGAGGAATCAGGCTCCCCGACTTCAAACTGTACTACAAAGCTACAGTAATCAAGACAGTATGGTACTGGCACAAAAACAGAAATACAGATCAATGGAACAAGATAGAAAGCCCAGAGATAAACCCAGGCACATATGGTCACCTTATCTTTGATAAAGGAGGCAAGAATATACAATGGAGAAAAGACAGCCTCTTCAATAATTGATGCTGGGAAAACTGGATAGCTAGATGTAAAAGAATGAAATTAGAACACTCCCTAACACCATACACAAAAATAAACTCAAAATGGATTAAAGACCTAAATGTAAGGCCAGACACTAACCAACTCTTAGAGGAAAACATAGGCAAAACACTCTATGACATAAATCACAGCAAGATCCTTTTTGACCCACCTCCTAGAGAAATGGAAATAAAACCAAAAATAAACAAATGGGACCTAATGAAACTTAAAAGCTTTTACACAGCAAAGTAAACCATAAACAAGACAAAAAGACAACCCTCAGAATGGGAGAAAATATTTGCAAACGACGCAACTGACAATGGATTAATCTCCAAAATATACAAGCAGGTGATGCAGCTCAATATCAACAAAACAAACAACTCAATCCAAAACTGGGCAGAAGACCTAAATAGACATTTCTCCAAAGAAGATATACAGATTGCGAACACATGAAAGGATGCTCCACATCATTAATCATTAGAGAAATGCAAATCAAAACTACAATAAGGTATCACCTCACACTTGTCAGAATGTCCATCATCAAAAAACCTACAAGCATTAAATGCTGGAGAGGGTATGGAGAAAAGGGAACCCTGTTGCACTGTTGGTGGGAATGTAAATTGATACAGCCACTATGGAGAACAGTATGGAGGTTCCTTAAAAAACTAAAAATAGAACTACCATACAACCCAGCAATCCCACTATTGGGCATATATCCTGAGAAAACCGTAATTCAGTAAGAGTCATGTACCACAATATTCATTGCAGCACTGTTTACAATAGCCAGGACGTGGAAGCTACCTAAGTGTCCGTCGACAGATGAATGGACAAAGAAGATATGGCACATATATACAATGGAATATTCCTCAGCCATAAGAAGAAATGAAATTGAGTTGTTGTAGTGAGGTGGATGGACCTAGAATCTGTCATACAGAGTGAAGTAAGTCAGAAAGAGAAAAATAAATACCATATGCTAACATATATATATGGAATCTAAAAAAAAAAGTGGTTCTGAAGAACCTAGGGGCAGGACAGGAATAAAGACACAGATGTAGAGAATGGACTTGAGGACACAGGGAGGGGGAAGGATAAGCTGGGATGAAGTGAGAGAGTGACATTGACATATATACACTACCAAATGTAAAATAGATAGCTAGTGGGAAACAGCTGCAGAGCACAGGGAGATCAGCTCGGTGGTTTGCAACCACCTAGAGGGGTGGGATAGGGAGGGTGGGAGGGAGACTCAAGAGGGAAGAGGGAGGGGGTATGGGGATATATGTATATGTATAGCTGACTCACTTTGTTTTACAGCAGAAACTAACACAACATTGTAAAGCAATTATACTCCAATAAAGATGTTAAATATATATATATAATTTTTAAAAAAAGATCCCCTAGTTTAAGGAAATTCTGGCATTAAAAACCTTTGTTCAGAAACGAAGACATTGAAAACCTTCTGTTCCCACTCATGAGGGAGAAACAGATCTGGACACATCTTTCTACCATAACCAAGTTTAAGACTGGACAAAATATATCAAACACTTATTCTCACATATTGGACAGTAGGCAGCACAGGACTGTGATCTTTGAGGGAGGGGAAACAAATGAAATGACTCCTATGATTGCCCCAGCTTTTTACCTAGAGAGATTTTCCAAGATTTTAGCACAAGTAGGGAAGCTAAGCAAAGAATGCTGAGTGGAGAAGACAGAGTTTGGAGTTGTGTCAAAGTGGCTGGAATTTATGGGTCATATTACTTGAGAGGAGGGAGCTATTCTAAGAAATAGCCCCAGAATTCTCCATGGTGTTCACTTGACTCCTTGGCTGATTGCCAATCTGTGCATGTTTAGAGCAAAATTCTATCATGCTGGACAAAAAACAACATCTGGTGAAAGAATATTACCAAAAATCTGTAAACCAAACAAATCCCAGAGCTCACACAAGCACAGAAACTGTTCAAGTTTTCACCATACAGATTGGAGAGACCACATAGAATATGTAAAACCATCTGTAGAGACTCCCAACCAAATCAAACCACAGTAGTGGGACAGGACAAGACCTAGAGTAACATCAACCCTAGACCTGACCTAGCCTCAAAATGATCAAGATGATCTATGAGTAACTTAACTGCCTGCCAAACACATTAAAAAAAAAAAATTTAAAGCTATTCAAGGAAATCTAGTACTCACAAATGTACAATTATAATGTTCAGCATCCAATCAAAAATAAGTATCTGAAATAGCGAAAAATGTGAATCATAAAGAAGGAGAAAATTAAGAAAATAGATGTAGAAATCTTAGAGATTATGGAATTAGGAGACACAGATGTTATAAATGCTGTTATAGATATGCTCAAGGATTAAAATAAAAAGATGAGCTTAATGAGAACAGAACCTAGTGGAACAAATGGAACTTTTAAAAATGAAAAATAGAATATCTGCAATAAAAATTTCATTGGCTGAAATATATAGCAAATTAGGTACTTCAAAAGAAAAGATCACTAACCTTGTAAATACAGCAATAAAACTACCCAAAATAAAGCACAGTGAGGAAAAAACTGACTTAACAACAATAACCAAAAAAGACCCAAACAAATAGAATCCTAGCGACTTTGGGACAATATCAAACAATCTAACATTTGTGCAATTGGAGTCCTAATAGATAAGGAGAGTGGGGAGACAAAAAAAAAAAAAGAGGAAATCATGGTTGAAATGTTCATAATTTGATTAAAGTTACAATCCTACAGTTGAAATAAGCTCAACAAATTCTAAACTGGTTAAAGCAAACAACAAATAAACAAAAACACATCAAAGTATATCAGAATCTAATTATTTAAAACCATTCATAAAGAGAAATTCTTAAAGGCAACAATAGTGGGGAAAAGGCATATGACATACAAATATAAGCAATACAGCAGATATCCTATTAGAAACATAAAATCCAGAAGATAATGAGACACCTTTAAGTGTTGAAAGAAAAAAAAAAGCGAATCTAGAAATCTTTCAAATATGAAGCCAAAATGAAGTTTCTTTTTCAGAGAAAAAAAAAAGAAATTTTATCATTAGCAGACCCATATTACAAGAAGAATGAAGAGGTTTTTTAGACAGAAAGAAAATGATACCAGGAGGATACTTGGATCAACACAAAGGAATGTGGAGTGACAGAAATGATAAATGTTTTAAATTTTTCCTAATTTTTAACTTATTGAAAAGATAACTGCTTAAAAATAAAATCAATATATGGTAGGTTTTATGATCTGTGTAGGAGTAATATATATGATAACCATAGCACAAAAGATGGTAGGGGTGAAATGGAAGTATATTATTGCAAGATTCTTGGGACTTTCCTAGTGGTCCAATGGTAAAGAATCCACCTTCTAATGCAGGGGACACAGGTTCGATCCCTGGTAGGGGAACTAAGATCCCACATGCCACAGGGCAACTAAGCCCACGTGCCACAACTACAGAGCCCGTGTGCCATAACTACAGATCCCATGCACCCTGGAGCCCGCGCACCACAACTAGAGAGAAAAAGCTTACATGCCACAACAAAGACCCGATGCAGCCAAAAAATAAATAAATTGATTAAATAAATAAATATTTTAAAAAGATTCTTATGGTATATGTGAAGTAGTATAATGTTATTTTAAAAATCATTGCAATAATTATTGCAATAATAATTTTACCTGTAATGACTTAAAGCACAACTAAAAGAAAAAAATTAGTCAGATAAGACAAAAGAGCAAATTTCAACACAAACTATCATGAGAAACTCATTTTATATGTAAAGACACAATTAGGCTAAAAATTGAAAAATGGAAAAATATATGCTATGTAGCAAATGCTAATTATTAGAAAGCTAGAATGGCAATATTAATATCTAAAAAAGGAAACTTCAAAACAAGAAGAGTTACCAAAGGTAAAGATGAACATTTCATAAAGATAAAGGGTAATTCATCAAGAAGACAAAAACAATCTTGAATGTGTATGACCTAATAATGGAACTTCAAAATTGTTACAGTAAAAACTAAAAGAACTGACACAAATACAGTTAGATATTTCAACATTCTTTTCTCAATAACTGAAAGAAAGAAAACATACAGAAAATCAAAATGGCTATAGACGACTTAACCAACACCATCACCCAATTTGACCTAAATGACATTTGACAGAACAATCTACCCCAAAGCTGAATTATGGAGAATCTAGGTAGAACATTCACTATGATTGAACATATGCTGGGCCATGACTATAAGATGTTTATATTAGAAAAGAAAAGGTTCAATAGCAGTGATCTATATTTCAACTTTAGAAATCTATAAATTTAAGTAGAAAGAAGACAGTAATAAAAAAGTGAAACAAAGAAACAGAAAACAGACAGACAATATAGAAAATTAATAAAAGCAAAAGCTGATTCTTTGAAATAAAAATGACCAGAAATTATCAATATGAGAAATAAAGAGGAGATATCACTACAGACTGTAGAGGTATTAAAGGATAGTAATAGAGTATTATGAACCACTTTATGTCAATATATGACAAATTATATGAAATAGACAAATATCTTGAAAGATACAAATTACTAAAACTTAATTTAAAATCTGAAAAATTCTATATTTGTTAAAGAAAATTAATTTGTATTAAAAACCTTTCCCCCAAATAAAATTCAACACCTAGATGGCTTTACTGATGAATTATAACAAATTTTAAGGGAAAGATTAAAATGTTACAAGAATTATGATATGAATTATTAAGTTCATAGGATACAAAATCAATTTATAAAAATCAATTGTATTTCTATATACAGGCAATGAATAATGCAATATTTCAACAAAAATACCATTTACAACAATGTCCAAAACCACAAAAATTTAAGGATATATTTAACCAAAAAAGTTGTGCAGGAGCCTATACACTGAAAACTATAAAACATTGCTGACAAAAATTAAAGAAGACCTATATGAATGGACAGTTATACCATATTCATGGATCTGAACACTGAATATTTTTCCCAAATTGATCTAGATTAACATAATCCTAATCAAAATCCAAGCCAGTTTTTTTAACTAAAATTGACGAAATTATTTTAAAACTTTTATTTAAATAAAAAGGATTTTCAAAAATAGCCAATGTATCATGAAAGAGAAACAGAAAGTTGGAGAGCTTAAAACACTTGATTTGAAGATTTACTATAGAATTACAGTAACCAAGACATTGGTGTATTGTCATAATGACATGTAGATTAATGAAACAGTATAAAGAGATCCAGGCATATATGGTCAATTATTTCCAAGGGAGCCAAGATAAAATAATAGTCTTATCAAAAAAATATGTTGAAACAACTAGATATTTATATGAAAAAAAATAAAATTTACTCTTACCTTATACCTTATATATAAATTAATTTGAAATTGATTATATACCAAACAAAAAAGACAAATTTATAAATCCTGTAGAAGAAAACTTAGGAGAAATTTTTGAGAGCTTGGGGTAGGTAAAGATTACTTAGATAGAGTGCAAAAAGCACAGAATATAAAAGAAAAAAAAACAATAAAATAGATCTCAGAATTAAAACCTTCTGCTCTTTGAAAACAACAAAGAAAATGTTCACAGTATATTTTTCTGACATATGGCTTGTATCAAAAATGTTAATGCAAAGAACCCAACAGAAAGAAGGTCCAAAGATTTGAATAGACACTCAAAAAAGGAATATCCGGATGGCCAATAAACACATTAGAAAATGGTCAAAATCATTAACTGTTAAAGAAAGGGAAAATAAAAGCAAAAATGAGATACCACTACACATCTACTGAAGGGTTAACAATAAAGCAACTGACATTACCAGATGTTGGTAAGAATGTGGACTAACTGGAAATCCTATACATTTTGGTAGGAATTTAAAATGGTAAAACCACTCTCAAAAATAGCTTGGCAGGTTATTAAAAAATTAAATATGCTCTTACCACTTATCCCAGCATTTCCACTCTTGGTGTTTATCCAAAAGAAACAAAAACGTATGTCCACCCAAAATCTTGTACATAAGCATTCATAGCAAACTGATTCACAATAGCCATGTGGAGGGTGGACTTAAAGGCGGCCGGTGTTCATGCCCTGGAGTAATTCTTTCCTCTTGAGTGTAGGTGGGACCTGGAACTTGCTTCTAACCAATGAAACATGGCAAAGTATTGCCATATCACTCCCGTGGTTACACTACATTATATATGATTTCACCTTGACAGCAGACTCTCTATACAGAAAGTGTCACTTTCCATTTCTGGCTTCCAAGGAGCAAGCCATCATGTCTTCTACAGCTGCTAGGAAATGAATTGTGCCCCAAACCTGACTGAGTTTGGAAAACAGTCCTTCCCCAGTCAAGAGTTCAGATGAGAACCCAGTCCTGGCAGATACATTGTTTACAGCCTTGCAGAGAGCCCTGCTGAGCTGTGCCTAGACTCCTGATCCAGGAGTCTGTAAGATAATGAATATGTGCATTGCTTGAAGCTGCTGAGTTTGCAGTAATGTGCCACACAGCAACAGAAAACAAAAGCCAAAACCTGGCAACAACCTAAATATCTAACAAGTACATGGACATGTGATATATCTATACTATATAAAAGAAAACAATACTAACGTACATAACAACAAGGAAAACGTCTCAAAAACGTTATGCTGAGCGAACGCAGCGAGAAACTAATTGCATGCTGCATCATCCCATTTATATGACATTATTCAAAGAAGACAAATCTTATCTATAGTAACAGAAAGCAGATCAAAGCTCATCAAACTGTACCCATAAATTATACCTCAATAAATGTGATTTTGAAAAACTTTAGGAACTCAAAAATGGTATGTTTATTTCTAAATATTTAAGCTAATAAAAAGGGAAATCGTTTATGTGTTGTAAATATAGTATATCTGGCTACAAATAACATTTTTAAGACTGGAAATCTTGCTCCTGATCTAGAGCAAGTACTGAATAAATAATCATCATAAAGGAATTTTAGGAGCCTAGATAAAACTCTGTATTGACTCTATACAATAGCAAAGGCCTAGAAAACTCAGGCTAAATAAGGGCTTTCACTTAATTTCATTGACTAATAGTGTATAGATATGACTTTTTGCCCCTGATTGTCTATCACGTGCAAGGCACACCAGATCATTTGGACCATGAAAAAGATGTAAACTATGTACTCCAGAAGCAAAATGTATTAAGGAGACAAAAGACAGTACAGCAAGTCACTGTAAGGCCAACTAGAAAATGAGGGTACAGGTAAAATTCTAGATAGATTCACCGGAAGTGATACTTGCTTTGGGAAGGGAGCTCATGCTAGATAAATGTAGAAGTGGAGGTCGGAGCTGGTTTTTGAAGGATGTACAGAATCTGGATGTTTAGAGAAAGAAAGAAATCAAATGGAAGAATGTTTTTGTTTAAATGTAAGAATACTGAGAAAAGGAAAAAGTGTCATTTTAAGGATCATGGTATAGTGGGAAATAATGCAGGTTGCACAGGCATTTGAATGATTCCACTCTAAATATCATGACACTAAATAATACAGGTATGCCAACTATTCCAAATTCTATCTTTATTTGTCCTCTTCACTAACCTCCAAATCTGATATCTAATTGCCTCCTTGAAGCTGACTTCAATGGCTAATAGTAATCACAACCTCAAAATGGTAAAAAAGAGATTTTGATTCCGTCTACTCCTGAAACCTGTGCTCTCAATCTTTTCCTTCTTCGTAAATGGTATAATTGTCTATCTACACGTCAGGTCCCAAAACCCTGGAGTTCCCTTTGATTCCTTTCTTTCCCTCATCTTTATTTCAATTACACTGAAAATTCCTGCCCACTTGTTTCTGAAAATAAATTCTGAATCTCTCTCTCCAATGCTACCAGCCTAGTCCAAGCAGACCTAATCTCTTGCCTGAAGTACTGCCTTGGAAGCAACTGCTCTCCCAGCTTCCACTCTTCCCCTCTGCAATCTCCTTCCACACAGAAATCAGAATAAGCTTTTTGAAGTTAAATTAGACTGTGGAACACCCATTAAAACCTTCCATCATCTTTACATTGCAGTTGAAATAAAATCTGACTTCCTTATAACGTCTGCAAAGCCCAATGTGTCCGGGCCATTGGCTATCTCCCTACCTCATTTCTCCCCACTCTGCACCTCACTTATTCAGCTTCAGACACACTGGTTCAACCTCAGTTCTGCTCAGGACTTTTGCCTTTGCTATTTCCTCTGCCTGGAAAATTCTGGCTCCATGTCTTCAAATGGCTACTCTATCATGTCCTTGTGTTCTCTCTTGGTAAGGCTCTTCCTGATTGACACATCTAATTGGTCCCCTACCTAGGCTTGACTCCAAAGTATAAAGAGTATGAGAGGCCCTCTTTAGAGACACTGGAATGAGACAGCATGTTAACTAACTGCGTAAAACATCTTACTTTGATAAATATGACCATGTGGACACCACGTGGCTCCCCAAGACTTGTGAAAGGGTCTTTGCAATTGAGGGACCCTTTGGCTTTAGCTTTATTAGTTCCACAGTCAACCTGCCTCTAGTTCCGCCTTGCCAATCTCCATTCTACACTGTTTCCTTTTCTTCATAGCACTTATTGCTTTCCAAAATTAACTTGCCATTTATTTGTCTACTTTTTAAAGATCTAGTCCTGCTTTCCCTATTAGAATGTAAACTCCGTGAATATTTGTTGAATGAGTAAATATTAAAGAATCTGAACTTAAATCTGTAGGAAAAGATGTATAAAATAAAACAGGGAAAATGGAAAGTGATATCACTAAGAGGGCTATTGTTATTATTTGCTGTGACTTTTAAGGAGAGAAAATGAGAACATGAACTCAAGTTATGCAAATAGAAATGATGAGGAAAAGAACAATATGAAAGATATGATACCAGTAGAATATGCAGGGTTTGCAGTTTAAATGGGAGTAGCAAGCAGAGGAAGTAAAATATAGCTGTAGTAATTTAACCCTAGACAATGAGAGGATGATGATACCATTAAAAGGAACAATGAAAACAGCAGATTATTTGAGGAAAATCCAAAGGTTAGTGCCCAAGACTGAATCAGAGATGGACTGAAATATTGCCCATAAATATGTGAATCTTTCTTAAAAATCCTTTTTTTCTTGTTGATTTTCTTTTGCAATATTGGTATTGTTTACTCTTAGAAAATGTTTTGGCCCCCAATCTTAATAAAAATCATATTTATTAGTACTGCAAGTCAAAATTATATCAGTATAAGGAAAGTTTAATTTTCTGAAGTCATCGGTGATATTATGAGTAAGTTAAAATATTATTGTAAAGAAATCTGATGTATTTTCATCTTTGACCTAATTTAACTTTCAAGGAAAGCTTGACCAGACTGAGCAAAATGAAATGAATATGATAGAATCAGTCAATGTCTATTTAATCATCTTGTAAAGCAGGATAACATACGGCTCTCCCTGGCTGCCCAAATGTTAGTTCCTGACACCTCTGTGCTACCTACAGGCTTTTAGAAGCTGAAGAAAGGGCCAGGGTTCAAATATGGAGCTGTGGAGTGGTCTCAACAGGAAACACGTTTAATGAAACACTTAGTTGGGTGGACCTAAAATTTTATAAGGTAAAAATTCAAATAACATCCTTGCAATCTGTCTCCTGGTTTAAAGTTTATCACTATGCAGTGTGCCAAGTTCTAACTTTTCTCCTTTTCCTGATTGAAACCTCGTCCAACCTACAACCAGAAAGAGGAGGCAGCATTTGCACAAACATAAAACCAATGATTCTGGTTCAATAAAGAAAAATTCTATATTGACAAGAGATAAGAGATTAAAAACCTGAGATGGGATTTCACCAGGTTCTCACACAATTCATCCTTTACCAGTGAAATTTGAAATGTGTTCCATCTTATCCTCAGCCCGTCATCTCACCCGTACGATTATGAGTATGCAGACTCTAGAAAAGAGTCACTGAAGTCTGTCCCTGCCTTACAGACCCCACTTCCACAGCAGAGCTTTCAAACGGAAGCCGTTTCTTTCTCCATTATATCTCACCCCATAGGGCTATGAAGCCAGCTTATATTTCCTCACAGGTCTCCCTTTTCCTTTCCAGGCCATGATGCTTCCACCCTGATGCAAGCCCCTCCTCCTTTCAGAGGCATTTCATCTGGGTATAAAGAACCCACCAAACTCCCTCTCCCATCTCTTCCCCCCCCCCACACCCCTAATGAACCCAACTATGACTTTGGCATTTATCTTATGCTCCAGCAAGTTCCAAGTTTCATCATGAATAACCTCTGAATTCTTATATACAACTCACTCAACTCCCTGGTCACAAAACTTCTCGTTCTTCTGGAAGACAATGAATTTCATGTTCATTTCACTTCAGCAACCCATTCCCTTGACCTGGGATTTCAGCCAGAGTTTCAGGTTCTCTGACCATAACTCTCATCCTTTCCACCTTTTCACTCCTTAATTTGCAGGGCAGGCATAGTCACAAGACATATAACAAAGGACTAATACCCCACAAACTAATAAGAAAAAGTCAGGCTACCAGGAGAAAATGGGTGTCTGAGCCATTCCCTGGGCACACTGGTTCCCCCAGAGTTTCTCTTCCTCTGGGCGTGGAGGACACACGGCTACTGCTGTGTTGCTGGGCACAGAGCACTCCAACCCTTCCGTGCAATCTCAGAACTGCAGTGTGACCTTCGGACTCCCCTGCTTGGAATCCTCCAGTGATGTCTCATCATCTACAGGATTATGTCAGAAATAGGGCACACGACGAAACCTTCCACATTCTGGCTGCCGTCTTCTCTCTACCTTTATCCCCACCTTTGTCCTACGTGTCAGGTATGGTGTGAGGCACCGGGCGCAAGAAGCTCCTTGCACACCCCTGATGACGTCATGCTCTTTGACGTTCCTTTATCTTGGCACGTGGTCTTCCTTCTTTTTGAAATGTCCTCCTCAGCTTAGGTCACCTACCTTAATCCTGCTCATCTGACGTCCATCTCCTCCAAGAAGCTTCTGTTTTTCTAGGGATTTCCCTGGCTTCTCTCCACCTTTCCTGCCCCACTGTACCTGGTCTGTACTGCTATTTAAGCACCTGTCTCCATTCTTGCAAACGTCTGTGTACATATTCCACCCATACTAGATTATGCCTCTGTGTCTAGCGTGGTGCCTGACAAATAGACAAAGAATTACCTGTTGAATAACGTTATGAGTTTGCCCTTTTTATAGTACATTATTCTTTGTAAAATGCTCCCATATATAAAATTAATATGGTCCAAGCTCTTTCTACTACTAAGTGAAAACAGATCATAGTTATAATAATACCCCTAAATTTTAGCATTTTTATCAAAGTATTGTTGATGTACAATATTATGAAAATTATAGGTGTACAATATAGTGATTAACAATTTGTAAACGTTATACACCATTTATAGTTATTATAAAATATTGCCTATATTCTCTGTGTTCTACAAAGGAAATAAAAGTAAAAATAAACAACTGGGACCTAATTAAATTTAAAAGCTTTTGCACAGCAAAGGAAACATGGACAAAACAAAAAGATAACCTACTAAATGGGAGAAAATATTTACAAATAAAATGACTGATAAGGGGTTAATATCCAAAATATATAAACAGCTCCTACAACTCAACACCAAAAACTAATTTTTAAAATTTATTTAAAAATGGCTCACTCACAAGTTACGTTTTTCTTGAGATATTTTTTTTCTGTCAGTCTGAGAAACTTCCAGGGGTGTGAACATCCCTGGGCCATAACAGGTTATTGGTTCTAGGGAAGGACTCTTCCACAGGCAGAGTTCCTTGGTCGATGGGGAGAAAAGGTACATTGTCTCACATGTTAACAGAGTCCCTGCCTGCAGTTTCCAGATCCTTCCACTCATAGACTGCAGACCACATTGCCCTGCACCAGAGGTGGGTCCACACCATTTCCACTGCAGGAGGCTCTGAACTCCAAACTCTGCTGTTCATCTCCTCACTCACCCAAGAAAAGATTTCTACCTTGGAAACAGCTGTTTCATAGAGTTTCCTCAAGAGGACTATTTGGACCACCAGTGACATTGCCTTTTTTCTGTAGCACAGACAATTTTCTCCCAAACCACATGTGCATTCCAGGGACGGGGTAGGGTGGAAGAGAGCGATATTGGTGTCATGACTGAACACAGACATCTTCCTATACCTCCCTCCTCACATGCACAGTCTGACCCACTCAATTACGACACTTCTTCCTTCTTGGTGAGTTTCTCTTAGGAGTCTTCTTCCAGGGCACCTTTCCAGTCTACCCTATAGATCTGCATATATGTGAATCTTAGTTAGAGACAAAGCTCAAGGTCTCCGTCACAGAGTTTCTGCGCCCCATGACAGCTATTTTATTTTATTTTATTTTATGGGGGAGTTCTTTTTATTTTTTTAATTTTTAATAATACAATATTTTTTTTTTTTTTTTTTTTTTTTTTGCCGTACGCGGGCCTCTCACTGTTGCGGCCTCTCCCGTTGCGGAGCACAGGCTCCGGACGCGTAGGCTCAGCGGCCATGGCTCACGGGCCCAGCCGCTCCGCGGCATGTGGGATCTTCCCGGACCGGGGCACGAGCCCGCGTCCCCTGCGTCGGCAGGCGGACTCTCAACCACTGCGCCACCAGAGAAGCCCTTTAATACAATTTTTAAAGGTTACTTTTCAGTTACAGTTATTACAAAATATTGGGATACATTTCCCTTGTTGTACAATACATCCTTGAGCCTGTCTTACACCCAATGGTTTGTACCTCCCCCTCCCCCACCCCTATACTGCCGCTCCGCCCTACACCCCACACTGGTAACCACTAGTGTGTTCTCTGTATCTGTGAGTCTACTTCATTTTTGTTGTATTCACTAGTTTGCTGTATTTTTTAGATTCCACATATAAGTGATATCATACAGTATTTGTCTTTCTCAGTCTGACTTATTTTACTTAGCATAATGCCCTCCAAGTCCATTCATATTGCTGCAAAGGGCATAATTTTATTCATTTTTATGAATAAGTAGTATTCCATTGTATATATACCACATCTTCTTTATCCATTCATCTGTTGAGGGACAATTAGGTTGCTTCCATATCTTAGCAATTGTAAATAATGCTGCTATGAACATTGGGATGCATGTATCTTTTCAAACTAGTGTTTTTGGTTTTTTTTGGATATATACCCAGGAGTGGAACAGCTGGGTCATATGGTAGTTCTATTTTTAGTTTTTTAAGGAACCTCCATACTGTTTTCCACAGTGGCTGCACCAATTTACATTCCCACCAACAGTGTAGGAGGGTTCCCTTTTCTTCACAACCTCACCAACATTTGTTATTTGTGTTCTTTTTGATGATAGCCATTCTGACAGGTGTGAGGTGATATCTTTTGTGGTTTTGATTTGCATTTCCCTGATGATTAGCGAAGTTGAGCATCTTTTCATGTGCCTGTTGGCCACCTGAATTTAATCTTTGGAAAAACGCATGACAGCCTTTTTTAAATGCACTGGACTTCCCTGAACAGATCAAATACCCTAAACACAATATAACAGGGAAATAACCTGCACAGAATGTGGGGGACCTCTGAGGCAGAGTGTCCCCCACCTCCACAAACCCATCCAAATGACCCAGCTAAGCTATGCTGCTACAGGTGGACTTTTAAATGTTGACCCTCATGACAATCATGATGGATATAACTGATATTCACAGAGCTTAAACGATTTGCTCCAAGACAGTCAGTGAGAGACAAAGGAGGATTGAGAACTAGACAATTAAGCCTTATAAGCATTATAAGTTTAAAAGAATGGGCTTTGTAAGCAGATTGGCATGTACTCAAGTTCCAGATGCGCCAGTTACTACTGAGGTGATTCTGAGCAGAACTTACTTTCCATATCCACCAAAGGGCAGACCTATATAGGGGAGCTGTTTTCATAAAATAGTAAGCAGAGAATGGAGCCCAAAGTTCGTCACAAAATATGTATCCAACAAATATTAACTATTCATATTCTTCAAATTTTAAAACTCATCCCTTGATTTTACAACATCATGAGCTCTGTTCCTTTAAATTTAAGGAGCCAGTGAATACTTATTGACATATAATTTTAAATGGACTCCTACTGAAAACCTTCAGCATAGTTTTGGGTTCAAAAAGATAGAGTGGTAGAAACACATTTCATAGAGTCAAGTTGTTGACCAACTGGGCAGTGCATTGGTCAAACTGGGTTAATCAACAATAATTATTAAGTATCTGCTGTGACAAGATACTCAGCTGTGTACTATTGCCCTCGAGAAGCTTTCTTTTGCAGGTTATACTTGAATTTACAAATTCTTTACTCCAAAACAAAGAAATCTTTTGGAAAAGATTGGGCTTTGAAAACCCTTAATAATATAATCCGATATCTGAAAATACAAAAATTGTTTTACATATAAATTCCTAAATGTGTAAATAATAATAATACATTAATTTGCTCAAACTAGAATTTACTAAGTACCTACATGCCACAAAACACATATCAGTTCTAGTTTAATAAGAAATTAATTCATTGGAAAAATGTTATCGTTCTCTAACTTACCTATTTGAAGTTATGAGCTTTATCATATAGAAAATAATGATTATACTTCAAATCCAATATTTTGGATTTTTTTCTATTTATATAAACTAAGATTGAGGCATTGGGCTTGAATATTGGGTTTCAATTCTAGTTTTGCTAATAACTTGCTCTGTGGTCTCAGGACAAGTATTGCTCCTTCTAAAACCCCACTGCTTCTTTTAATCTACAACACGGAAAAGGCGTGTTCGTGAGACCCAGCCTCATCAGGTTTAGTGAGGGTCGGATGAGACATTGTGTTACACTATGGCTGATTGATAGCAGATACTCAATAAATGTTCATTTTCTTGTCTGTTTTTATAGTACTGTTGTCCTTAGTGAGACGAGACATTTGGGACAGGCAAGCAAATTCCCTTGAGGTTTATTTTTTTAAAGATTCTCTAATGATGTTTTTAAAGACCTCAAATTCCAAAATCACTTGTGTTCTGAACATATTTTCAAGTCAAATATGTGGTAACTTCCAGGAAGCAACGATAGGCCAGACTTTATCTATTGTCTGTATTATTTGGAGGATATACATCGAATAACCCCTGCACACACACTATCCCACAATCACAAGGACCTCCACTAATTTACGAAATATGATATTGAATTAGTCAAACCAATATTTTAAAATATGCAAAAAATTTAGTTGTGACTAGAGAAGCAATTCAGTGGTTTGAAATAAATCTTAAAATGAGATTTTATTGAAACATGAGATGACTATCTTCAAAAAATTGTATGACTTGAAAGTAACAAGCATTTATTTAGTCCCTACTTATGGCAGGCACTTCACATACAATATGTCTTTGGATTTTCATAACTGTCTTATGGGTTATACAGAATCACTACATTGCACAACTCAAAGGCTGCCATTTACACCATGGACCATGTGTGGACACACATGGAATCATCCACTGTATAGTGTGTTGGCCATAGATAATGTCTCTGGGTTTGTAAAACAAGAAAATTCCTGGAATCTTAGTGATAAACAATATTTCAGTGAAACAAATCCAATTTTACTACTATTTTATAAAATAAGAAACTTTTTTTTTTTAGAAAAGTCACTAGCATTAGGAAATAACATCATAGTTACAAGGATGACAAATATTTTTAATTTTCCCAAGCTAAATGTTATACCTTTAATTAAAATTGTATATGTTTGTTATGATAAAAAGAACTAAGACCCCTGGAAATGAAAAATCTGGTCAGTCCTTCTGACCTACCTAAACATTTCTCCTATTCCTTCTCTGTTTAGGATGTAGAAGTTTGCAAAAGGTCATCATTCCCACCTTAATAATGAAAAAGTCACAGAATAAACTAAAAAATAATATTTTATTTTTCTTTATAGCTATTGAAATGCTTGGATGCAAATGAGTCAAAGTAAACTAAATTCCAAAGAGGGATTAGCCCTTCCTAACTAAGCAGAAACCACTGCTCACTTTTATTTCTAGGGGCACTAGCCTATTCTAGGAGACAGACAAGGAAAGCCATGAGCCTGGTAAAGACTGGGAACTTCGCTGTGACAAGGAAAATTTATTCAAACTCTCAATGGCCTTATCTTTGTTGACAAGGTGGATCAAAGTATAAAAAACAAACACTTAATATTCCCTGCCATCTATAAATCCTTCCCCATGGGACTTTTTCTGAGTAAGTGGCATCATGGAAAGTGAGGGTGGAGCTGAAAAACAGAGATGACACAGTCTTGCAGTCCTTAGACTCAAAACCCTGCTGGAGAGAGGAACTAATTTCACCCTGCAAATACTTAAAATTAGAGGTGAACTGAAACAAACTAAAGTAGCAATCCAGCTCTACAACAGCTCAGTTCCTCATTATATTGAAGGAAACCATCCATCACGCTAGGTTCCTAACAGAAGAAAGGGAAATCATTTTCTGGGGTGAAATTAGTGTCTTGGTTTCTACCATATTTTATACACAATATCTGGTACACAGTCAAAAATGTGAAGAGGCGAGAAAATGTGATCTCCCTTGCCAGTGAAAAGTAGCCAATAAAAGAATATTCGGTGATCACTCAAAAGTTAAAATTAGCACAAAAGGACTTTCACTGTTATGAAAATGAAAATAGTTTAGAAAAAAATAGACAAAATGATTTTTAATGGAGAATCTCTGCAGAAAGTAATTGAAACTCTAAAAAAAGGACATTTAGAATTTAAAAGTACAATATATGAAGTAAAAAATTCAATGGATAATCTCAGTATCAGACTGGATCCTGTAGAGAAAATGATCAGTGAAATTAAAGAGAAGTCAATAAATATTATCCAAACTGAGCCACAAAGAATAAAAAGAAGAAGAAGAGTTTTAAAAACCAGAAGTGTATCAGACATTTGTAGACCATTATCTGTCTACAGATATCCATAAGTGGAGTCTCGAAAGAAAAGTGAAAATGGATGTGGTAATATTTGAAGAGATAAAGTCTAAGATTTTCCATAACTGAGAAAGAATATCAGCCCACAGATTCAAGAATCTCAGTAAACCCCAAACACGTTGAATACAAAGAAAATCAAATGTAGTCATCTCATATTCAAACTGTTAAGAATCAAAGATGAAGGGAAAGGCTTAAAAAGCAGGAAGAGGAAAAGTACACATTATATTCAAGGAAACAACATTAATAATGATGGCTAGATTCTTATGAAAAATAATGAAAGCCAAAAAACATCTTTAACATGCTGAAAGAAAAAAAGTCTGTCAACCTAGAATTCTATAACCAATAAAAACATCCTTCACAAATGAAAGTAAAATTGAAACACCTTAGACAAATAAAAGCTAAAGAATTTGTCACCCAAAGAAAACAAATACCAAGATGATAGATTTAAGCCTAACCATAAAAATAACTGCATTATAAATAAGTAGATCAATTAATCTCTTTTTGAAAGATTAGATAAAAAACAAAACCCAATTATATGATATTATTAGAGATACATTTTAAATATAAGGAATCCAAGATGGAGGAGTAGAAGGACGTGCTCTCACTCCCTCTTGCAAGAACACCAGAATCACTAGCTGCTGGACAAGCATCGACAGGAAGACACTGGAACTCACCAAAAAAGATACCCCACATCCAAAGACAAAGGAGAAGCCACAGTGAGATGGTAGGAGTGGCGCAATCACAGTAAAATCAAATCCCATAACTGCTGGGTGGGTGACTCACAGACTGGAGAACACTTATACCACAGAAGTCCACCCACTGGAGTGAAGGTTCTGAGCCCCACGTCATGTTCCCAACCTGGGGTTCCGGGAATGGGAGGAGGAATTCCTAGAGAATCAGACTTTGAAGGCTAGTGGGATTTGACTGCAGGACTTCGACAGGACTGGGGGAAACAGCGACTCCTCTCTTGGAGAGCACACACAAAGTAGTGTGTGCATTGGGACCCAGAAGAAAAAGCAGTGACCCCAGGAGAGACTGAACCAGACCTACCTGCTAGTGTTGGAGGGTCTCCTGCAGAGGCGGGAGGTGACTGTGTCTCACCGTGGGGACAAGGACACTGGCAGCAGAAGTTCTGGGAAGTAATCCTTGGCCTGAGCCCTCGCAGAGTCTGCCATTAGCCCTACCAAAGAGCCCAGGTAGGCTCCAGTGTTGGGTTGCCTCAGACCACACAACCTACAGAGAGGGAACCCAGCCCCACCCATCAGCAGTCAAGCAGATTAAACTTTTACTGAGCTCTGCCCACCAGAGCAACTGTCAGCTCTACCCACCACCAGTCCCTCCCAGCAGGAAACTTGCACAAGCCTCTTAGATAGCCTAATCCACCAGAGGGCAGACAGCAGAAGCAAGAAGAACTACAATCCTGCAGCCTGTGGAACAAAAACTACATTCACAGAAAGATAGACAAGATGAAAAGGCAGAGGACTATTTACCAGATGAAGAAACAAGATAAAACCCCAGAAAAACAACTAAATGAAGTGGAGATAGGCAACCTTCCAGAAAAAGAGTTCAGAATAATGATAGTGAAGATGATCCAGGACCTTGGAGAAAAAAAATGGAGGCAAAGATTGAGAAGATGCAAGAAATATTTAACAAAGACCTACAAGAATTAAAGAACAAACAAACAGAAATGAACAATACGATAACTGAAATGAAAAGTGCACTAGAAGGAATCAATCACAGAATAACTGAGGCAGAAGAACAGATAAGTGACCTGGAAGACAGAATGGTGGAATTCACTGCCACAAAACAGAGTAAAGAAAAAGAATGAAAAGAAATGAAGACAGCCTAAGAGACCTCTGGGACAACATTAAATGCAACAACATTCACATTATTCACAACATTCACATTCACATTAGGGGTCCCAGAAGGAGAAGAGAGAGAGAAAGGACCAGAGAAAATATTTGAAGAGATTATAGTCAAAAAAATGCCCTACCATGGGAAAGGAAATAGCCACCCATGTCCAGGAAGCACAGAGGGTCCCATACAGGATAAACCCAAGGAGAAACACACCGAGACACATAGTAATCAAATTGGCAAAAATTAAAGACAAAGAAAAATTATTGAAAGCAGCAAGGGAAAAATGACAAATAACATACAAGGGAACTCCCATAAGGTTAACAGCTGATTTCTCAGCAGAAACTCTACAAGCCAGAAGTGAGTGGTATGATATACTTAAAGTGATGAAAGGGAAGAACCTACAACCAAGATTACTCTACCCAGCAAGGATCTCATTCAGATTTGATGGAGAAATCAAAAGCTTTACAGACAAGCAAAAACTAAGAGAATTCAGCACCACCCAACCAGCTCTACAACAAATGCTAAAGGAACTTCTCTAAGTGGGAAACACAAGAGAAGAAAAGGACCTACAAAAACAAACCCAAAACAATTAAGAAAATAGTAATAGGAACATACATATCAATAATTACCTTAAACATGAATGGATTAAATGCTCCAAGCAAAAGACATAGACTTGCTGAATGGATGCAAAAACAAGACCCATCTATACACTGTGTACAAGAGACCCACTTCAGACCGAGGGACACATACAGACTGAAAGTGAGGGGATGGAAAAAGATATTCCACGCAAATGGAAATCAAAAGAAAGCTGGAGTAGCAACACTCATATCAGATAAAATAGACTTTAAAATAAAGAATTTTACAAGAGACCAGGAAGGACAGTACATAATGATCAAGGGATCAATCCAAGAAGAAGATATAACACTTATAAATATATATGCAACCAACATAGGAGCACCTCAATGCATAATGCAACTGCTAACAGCTATAAAAGAGAAAATCGACAGTAACACAGTAATAGTGGGGGACTTTAACCAATGGACAGATCATCCAAAATGAAAATAAATAAGGAAACAGAAGCTTTAAATGACACAATAGACCAGGTAGATTTAATTGATATTTATAGGACATTCCAACCAGAAACAGCAGATTACACTTTCTTCTCAAGTGCGCATGGAACACTCTCCAGGATAGATCACACCTTGGGTCACAAATCAAGCCTCAGTAAACTTAAGAAAATTGAAATCATATCAAGCATCTTTTCTGACCACAATGCTATGAGATTAGAAATGAATTACAGGGAAAAAAATGTAAAAAACACAAACACATGGAAGCTAAACAATACGTTACTAACTAACCAAGAGATCACTGAAGAAATCAAAGAGGAATTCAGAAAATACCTAGAGACACATGACAATGAAAACACGATGATCCAAAACCTATGGGAGGCAGCAAAAGCAGTTCTAAGTGGGAGGTTTATAGCTATACAAGCCTACCTCAAGAAACAAGAAAAATCTCAAATAAACAATCTAACCTTACACCTAAAGGAACTAGAGGAAGAAGAATAAACAAAACCCAAAGTTAGCAGAAGGAAAGAAATCATAAAGATCAGAGCAGAAATAAATGAAATAGAAACAAAGAAAATAACAGCAAAGATAAATAAAACTAAAAGCTGGTTCTTTGAGAACATAAACAAAATTGATAAACCATTAGCCAGACTCATCACGAAAAAGAGGGAGAGGACTCAAATCAATAAAATTAGAAATGAAAAAGGAGAAGTTACAACAGACACCGCAGAAATACAAAGCATCCTAAGAGACTACTACAAGCAACTCTATGCCAATAAAATGGACAACCTGGAAGAAATGGACAAATTCTTAGAAAGGTGTAACCTTCCAAGACTGAACCAGGAAGAAATAGAAAATATGAACAGATCAATCACAAGTAATGAACTTGAAACCATGATTAAAAATCTTCCAACAAACAAAAGTCCAGGACCACATGGCTTCACAGGTGAATTCTATCAAACATTTAGAGAAGAGCTAACACCCATCCTTCTCAAACTCTTCCAAAAAATTGCAGAGGAAGGGACATTCCCAAACTCATTCTATGAGGCCAGCATCACCCACCCTGATACCAAAACCAGACAAAGATACTACAAAAAAAGAAAATTACAGACCAATATCACTGATGGATATAAATGCAAAAATCCTCAACAAAATACTAGCAAACAGAATCCAACAACACATTAAAAGGGTCATACACCATGACCAAGTGGGATTTATCCCAGGGATGTAAGGATTCTTCAATGTACGCAAATCAATCAGTGTGATACACCATATTAACAAATTGAAGAAGAAAAACCGTATGATCATCTCAACAAATGCAGAAAAAGCTTTTCACAAAATTCAACACCCATTTATGATAAAAACTCTCCAGAAAGTGGGCATAGAGGGAGACTACCTCAACATAATAAAGGCCATATAGGACAAGCCCACAGCAAACATCATTCTCAATGGTGAAAAACTGAAAACATTTCCTCTAAGATCAGGAACAAGACAAGGATATCCACTCTCACCAGTATTATTCAACATAGTTTTGGAAGTCCTAGCCATGACTATCAGAGAAGCAAAAGAAATAAAAGGAATACAAACTGGAAAAGAAGTAAAACTGTCACTGTTCACAGATGACATGATACTTTACATTGAGAATCCTAAAGATGCTACCAGAAAACTACTAGAGCTAATCAATGAACTTGGTAAAGTAGCAGGATACAAAATTAATTCACAGAAATCTCTTGCATTCCTATACACTAATGATGAAAAATCTGAAAGAGAAATTAAGGAAACACTCCCATTTACCATTGCAACAAGAAGAATAAAATACCTAGGAATAAACCTACCTAGGGAGACAAAAGACCTGTATGCAGAAAATTATAAGACACTGATGAAAGAAATTAAAGATGATACCAACAGATGGAGAGATATACCATGTTCTTGGATTGGAAGAATCAATATTGTGAAAATGACTATAATACCCAAAGCAATCTACAGATTCAATGCAATTCCTATCAAATTACCAATGGCGTTTTTTCAGAACTAGAACAAAAAATCTTAAAATTTATATGGAGAAAAGACCCCGAATAGCCAAAGCAGTCTTGAGGGAAAAAAACGGAGCTGGAAGAATCAGACTCCTTGACTTCAGACTGTACAACAAAGCTACAGTAATCAAAACAATATGGTACTGGCACAAAAACAGAAACATAGATCAATGGAACAAGACAGAAAGCTCAGAGATAAATCCATGCACCTATGGTCAACTAATCTATGACAAAGGAGGCAAGGATATACAATGGAGAAAAGACGGCCTCTTCAATAAGTGATGCTGGGAAAACTGGACACCTGCATGTAAAAGAATGAAATTAGAACACTCCCTAACACCATAGACAAAAATAAACTCAAATTAGATTAGAGACGTAAATGTAAGACCGGATACTATAAAACTCTTAGAGGAAAACATAGGAAGAACACACTTTGACATAAATCACAGCAAGATCTTTTTTGATCCACCTCCTAGAGTAATGGAAATAAAAACAAAAATAAACAAATGGGACCTAATTAAACTTCAAAGCTTTTGCACAGCAAAGGAAACCATAAACAAGACGAAAAGACAACCCTCAGAATAGGAGAAAATATTTGCCAATGAATCAACGGACAAAGGATTAATCTCCAAAATATATAAACAGCTCATGCAGCTCAATATTATAGAAACAAACAACCCAATCCAAAAATGGGCAGAAGACCTAAATAGACATTTCTCCAAAGAAGACATACAGATGGCCAAGAAGCATATGGAAAGCTGCTCAACATCAGTAATTATTAGAGAAATGCAAATCAAAACCACAATGAGGTATCACCTCACACCAGTTAGAATGGGCGTCATCAGAAAATCTACAAACAACAAATGCTAGAGAGGGTGTGGAGAAGAGGGAACCCTCTTGCACTGTCGGTGGGAATGTAAATTGATACAGCCACTATGGAGAACAGTATGGAGGTTCCTTTAAAAACTAAAAATTGAATTACCATATGATCCAGCAATCGCACTACTGGGCATATACCCAGAGAAAACCATAATGCAAAAACACACATGCACCCCAATGTTCATTGCAGCACTATTTACAATAGGCAGGTCATGGAAGCAACCTAAATGCCCATCGACAGACGAATGGATAAAGAAGTTGTGGTACATATATACAATGGAATATTACTCAGCCATAAAAAGGAATGAGATTGGGTCATTTGTAGAGACGTGGATGGATCTAGAGACTGTCATACAGAGTGAAGTAAGTCAGAAAGAGAAAAACAAATATTATATATTAATGCATATATGTGGAACCTAGAAAAATGGTACAGATGAACAGGTTTGCAAGGCAGAAATAGAGAACAGATGTAGAGAACAAACGAATGGACAACAAGGGGGGAAAGCGGGGGGGAGGGGGTGGGTGTGTGATGAATTGGGTGATTGAGATTGACATGTATACACTGATGTGTATAAAATTGATGACTAATAAGGACCTGCTGTATAAAAATATAAATTAAATAAAATTCAAAACAAAATAATTGGATTAAGTCAATGTCAAGATAAATTCAACACCTCCGTTAAGTCCACAAAATTAAGAAGAGGTAAAAAAAAAAACAAAAAAAACCCACAAAATACTGAGTATAGTTCCCTGTGCTATACAGTAGGTCCTTGTTGGGTATGTATTTTATATATAGCATTGTTGAACTAGATAATATGGTATCTAATCTTAATGGAATATGTGGTGAATTTACAACAAAAGGTAACATTTAAATTAATGTAATTAAATCCACAACTTATGACAAAAAAATATGTATCAAATCATGTGTACACCTTAAATATACACAATGTTCTATGTCAATTATATCACGATAAAGCTGGGGGAAAATAAGATATTCAAATTTTTTAAAAGTTAAGAAAAAAAAACAGATATGTACTGTTTGGCATTAATGATACGCAAATTGATTTATAGTTTATTTCTTAAGTTCATAAATGTCTTACTATTTATTTTAACAATACCTTATTGTTCTAGAGTTAGATTGCACTTTACACAGGAAAGTACTGTATTTTTATGTGTTTGTGAAAATGCGAATTATCACCTATCTTTGTCTGCGGAGGGCATGGTTTTATACTTGTGGTGGGATGTAGAGTTCACAAAAATGGAGCTTGCCGAAAGCAGACTTAAAACTAGAACCTTTAGGCGCTGAAAGAAAGTTGAGTGGCTTATACTATAAGTAAACGGAATATGCAGTAGTTGTCTCTGTAACATGGAATATATTCAAGAAAAAATTATCTTCACTGAGGATATTGAATCATACACTTCCTCCATCTTTGAAATCAGAATTTGACTGTAACAGTGAAGTAATATCTATCGCGAACAATTAACTTGTTTAAAATAAAACAATGCAAAATAAATAAATAAATAAATACAAGGACTGAGAAAGACTGAAACTAAAAGGATGGAAAAGAATATAATCTACCAAAACTAACATAAGAAAGCTAATGTTTATTTTACTATACACTTTATGAACATGAGACAAAGTCGATTGTAAGAAAGACATACTATCAGAGATAAATTCAGATATTTAGAATAACAAAATATTCAATTTATCAGGAAGAAAAACCAATCATAAACTGGTGTGCACCTCATAAAATAACTTCAAATTGTATAAGGCAAAAATTGATGAACTAAATGAAGGAGCAGAAACATTACAATCATGGAGATTTTAACATACCTGTCTTAGTAATTGATGGAAAAATAGACAAATTAATCAGTAAGAACATAGAATATTGGATAACACTATTAACCAATTAAACTAATCAACATTTGTACTACACATCACCCAACAACTAAAGAAAACCCATATTTTCAAAGTAGATATGGAACATTCACTAAAATGTACCACATATTAGACATAAAACTAATATAAATTAGTTTTTATATATAAACTCAATAAATTTTTAAAAACTGGAATTATAGAGAATATTTATGACCACATGGAATTAAGCTAGAAATCAATAACAGAAAGAAATTTTTTTTTAAATTCTCAATATTGGAAATAAAGCAACACATCTAAATAACTTACATGTCACTTAGGAAATCACAATGGAAATAAAATATTTTAAATTGAATAATAATGAAAATACAACATTAAAATTTGTGGGACACAGCCAAAACAGTGTATAGAGGGAAATATTCAATATATAAATGTTTATATTAAATAAAAGTAAAGGTTTTTGATCAATAATCAAAGTTTCCTGCTCATGAAGCTAGAAAAAGAAGAGAAAATTAAATAAAGCCCGCATGCCACAACTACTGAGCCCATGTGCCACAACTGCTAAGGCCCGCACACCTAGAGTCCGTGCTCCGCAACAAGAGAAGCCACCGCAATGAGAAGCCCGCGCACCGCGACGAAGAGTAGCCCACGCTCGCCACAAGTAGAGAAAGCCCGCGCCTAGCAACGAAGACCAAAAGCAGCCAAAAATAAATAAAATTAAATCTTTAAAAGAAAAAAAGGAAAAGAAACACTACTTTTAGGAAAACCTAATCAAAGTATCTTCACTTCTAGACTGCCAACTCAAGAATCATCTATGCATTCTTTTTTTTTAACTTTTCCCCCCTTTCATGACCAAATTTATACTTTTCATACACATAACATTTTCTTTCGAATAATTCTATTGTTTTCCCAAGTTATAATGTTTAATTTGCTACTTACTGTATACCAGCATAACATTAAGCATTTTACATATATTAATCACTTATCCTCATAAATGCGTTTGGGTACTATATTTACAAATGAGGAAGCTAAGATTCAGCGTTCACTAACCTGCCCAAAGTCCCAAGAACTCAAACTCCTCCTGTCTATGTGATTGCAAAGCCCATATTTCATCCAATACACCATCTTCACAATAACAGGCAATGATTAATGAATCATTTTCAATCACCCTGTCAAGGAGGAGTGCCACATAAGTTCTGTATTTGGTAGTGTTTTAATTATTAATTAAACCAGAAAAAAAAAAGAATTTCAGAGGGAATATTTATTCAGCTGCTTTTATTCTTGTGAACCAATCTGCTGTGCTTTAAACTACAGGACTTGTCAGATGGTAAATAAATTCTACTTACTTTATCCTTTGTAATCTTTCAGGAGTGTCTGAGTGAGGATATTCTAGTCCTTTCTGTTTTTGTGTAAAATATTGGGTTAATTTAAAACAGGAGTGAGAAACTTGCCTCCTAAAATGGTATGACTTCCACCATGGAGCCTCTGCTGACTGCCTACTCCAAACCATCCGTACCACCACTCTGGGCTTAATATTCTTACTATTATCTCCCCCACCACCTTGTAATTACCCTTTTAGAAGCATTTATAACACCACGGTCAACAGAAAACTCCTTGAAGACAAAGACCAAGGTCTTCTTCACTACTGTATATACTCAGTATGCCTAATATCTAGCACATAGGACATACTCAATAAATATTAGCTGTATGAATAAACAAGTAAGATATTTTCATCTCTAATTATGTTATTAACAACCTGCATCCTGCCTTTAAATTTTCTGTTTTGTCAAATTTGTTTTCATTGTCTATTATTATAATTAAGAAAAATTTGAAATTCTAGGCAAGTTTGGTTTAACAAACAAATATCTTTTGAGTATCTATAGTTTTCTGGATCTTGAAGGAAAAAACAATTTTTATGCTAGAACAGCACCATCCAACAGAAATATAATGCAAGAAATGCATTGCATCATGCAATGCATTGCATTAAATTGCATACAGAAATTTTAAGTTGCATACAGAAATGCAATTTAAAATTTTCTAGTATCCACATTCAAAAAATTGTTAAACTGTAACATAAATTTAGCATTCATAATATACTTTAACCAAATATATACAAAATATTACTTCACCATGTTATTAGTATTAAAAGTTATTGAGATGTTTTACATCGTTTTGTTCACACTAAGTCTTCAAAAGCATATTTTACACTCACAGAGCATGTCAGTTCAGACTAGCCACATTTCATACGCTCTGTTTTGAATAACAGAGTTAGAATTTATTAATAAGACAATTTTATGTAGGCAGGAATGAGATTTCCTAAAAAAATAAATAAATAAATGGCAGTCAGATGTAGAGAGGCAGAAACTACTTACTTCTTATTGGAAAAAAACATTCACACTGAAAGGAAAACAAGGAACGTGACTTTTTCTCTCTTCTACCTTGTGCCAGGTAGCATGAGTAAGAAAAACCCTCTAAAGAGATGCGCACAGAAACATCTCTGAAGAATTAATTCCAAAGTTAAAGGAAAATCTGACGTTACAATTTGAGACAGGGTGAATGTTGTGAATATTCTAATTCTCTTAAAGAATTGGTTAGTGATTACCAGGAAGAAAAAAGACAGAGAACTTCATGCCTTTATCAGAAAGGAATGGAGACACCAGTGCCTGTCCCTGTTCAATTACATGAAGTGAAAAATCAACCATACCCCCAAAGTTCATAGTTACGTTGAGACTGTGACTAATTCATGTCAACTGATGTTTTTCTGAACTCTGGAAAATCCATTGCAGATTGTTGGGAATTTGTCACATACATGCCATGAATAAAACTGACAGAGTAAAACGTCTTATTACCTGGAAAAAGCCTTTAACCCTCAATCCATAGGTAGCTGTCTTTTGAATAAAATGGGGCACATCCTAGCACCTCACAGTGTGTCTTATTTTCTAGCACAGCTCTGATCAAATCCTGGGTTTAGAAATTCATACCATAAAAATCTAAATTACCATAGAGGATTCCACTTTGAGCAAATTACCCACAATTAAAGACAGAAGGCTTTTATGTAGCTGCAGTACAAAGAAGGTAATGCTTCAAGATCCACTGATCCTCACAGGCCACCAGCCTATCCAGACCTTCAGGATGAGAGGTTTGTCAGGACATGAGAGCTGAACTGGATCTCCCAGGTTCAGGCAAGCCCTGGTCGAATGTCATCTCACCAAATTACATCTAGATTCCAATCCACCGTATCTGGAGTCCACGCACACGAACAAATCAGCGAAGAAAGATTTCCAAGAACCTTACTATTTGGTCCCTGAATTCTTCTAAATGTCACTATCTGAAGTCAATGGGATGCTTTAATGAACATTTGAGAGCCACATTTCCCCTCCTTCTACTGAATTGAAATAACAAATTGCTGTAGAAATTTAATAATTTTAAAGTACAACATAATGACTGTAGTTAACACTGCCATATGATATGTATGAAAGATGTTAAGAGACTAGATTCGAAGAGTTTTCATCACAAGGAAAAAAAAACTGTTTTGCATTTTCTTTTAATTCCACTATATTAGATGGTGGATGATAATTAAAATTATCACAGTAACCATTTCACAATATATGTAAGTCATACCATTCTGCTGCATACTTTAAACTTATATAGTGATGTACGTCAATTACATCTCAATTAAATTGGGAAAAAAATCATTAAAAAAGAAGTTAATATTTAGACAAGCAATCTCTTTACTCAGACCAGCAGTCATCGAAGTATCCTTCTGAACCATCTTTCCTGGAACAATTAGCTGTCTTTCAAAATGAGGCATATATACCAATATTATATCGAAAGGGATGTCCAAGAAAAACGCTGCCATCTCTGAAAGAAGCATTGCCGTGTGAAATGTTTAAAAGTTAAGCTTCCCTAGTGAGCTTTCAGGCGTTTCAAAACCACCCAATGATTATGAAATGTGTCTCTAATTTAAAAGCCAGCTCCAAGTCAAATTTTTAAATTTTCTCAGAACAAGTTAATCTACTCTGCTTTTTCTCAGATTTCTTGACTTGGTTTAAAAGTTAGGAGAGTCTTTGCTTGGCTTCAGCACACAGACTTCTAGTACTGTGATGTTTTTCAAAAATATGGTTTCCCTTACACTGGTGTCCGTTGCCATAAAGGTCAGTTTGTTAACTGTGGTGACAGCCTGCCCCTCGTGGCACAGGTTCAATAAATGTCAGGAAGTGAACAAAGAGAAGAGATACTAGAACATTCTTAGCCTTAATAGGCTGAGAGGGTAGTAGTGAACTGAAAGTAAAATTCATTCAGAACAAAGAGGCCTTTAGAGTCTTTTTTTCTGGTTGAGAGATCAGAGCAAATGAATCTAAAACTTAAAGTAGAAGTTATTTTATTCTCACGGGTTCTGACATTATAGTGGTGAGCTGCAAGTTATAAAAACCGCTACTAAAATCCAAATTGTTAGCACCATATGGAAAGAGATCCTGCAATATGTCTTTTATCATTATAATATATATGTGTAGAAAGTCATTGCACTTGAAAGATTTCAGAATGTTTTTTTTTAAATAAGCACAACGGCAGGAGAGTTGAAATACTGAGAGGCCATATACACAATAAAGGGAGGGCTGCAGACCTCAGGCTTGCATTGAATGTTTCAGCAGCTGCATCCCTGATACTTAGTGAAGTTGGTGAGTTTTCATCTCTTAATCAAATATCTCATGGTCGATTTGTGGCAGGTTACTTACAAAGAATTTAAGGAATTTGAGCCTTTATTTAAATCATCATCAGTTGGAACTGGAATTAGATAAACGGCTTCTGCCAAAATGAGCTTAGTATTTTCTCACCAAATATAAATTATTTTGAAAACTGAATATATATTCTCTCTGCCTTCCCTGAGTAACGCAATAAATAAGGAATAGACTTTTAAGACCTGGAAATGCAACTGCGTTTTAAGATGATCAGGAAAATGATGTGCAGAGTAGAACTACAGAAAGCAGATACAGGTAGCAGGAGTAAGTGTGTATGGTCAGAAATCCCACTGGATGCTTCTTCTCTTTCAAAAGTAATAGCATCTCATTCTTGTATAGGTGTAGGTAGGGTACAGGGTCTTAAAATACTCTGGGGATACCTCCTCCTACCTTAGCGTATGCTTTGGGCTAGATTCTAAGCCATCATTATTTTTTAATGGTAACAATATCTAGAAGTTATTGAGAAGTTGCTAGATGTAGTGGTAGCTGATGAGGGAATAAGTTCAGAGTTTCCAGGGAATCCCTGCCTTGGCCGCACGTTGGAATCACTGGGGAGCTTTTAAAATACCGATATCTGAGTGTCAACTCAGAATTATATCAAAAGCTCTGGGAGTGGAACCTAAGCAACAGTATTTTTTAAAAGCTATCCAGTTGATTCCACTTTGCAGCTCAGATTGAGACACTGGGTTAAACTAAATCATCGAGCTTGTAAGTAATCCAGGAATAAGCCCGAGCTTTACCCCAAGGATTTCCCACAAAACCTCCTTGGGTACCCTGAAGACTAGAGTCAACATCCTCACACACGTGTAGGGCCATCCACGTCAGTCAGCTACCGGCCCTGGGGAAAATTATAATGCTGTGATTTTCCCCCATCAATTTCTTCATCCATATCACAGTAAGACAATTTATGAGCCAATATAGGGCAACATACACCATACTTCCCAGAGCTATTTTCACAAGATATGAGGTCATTGGAAAATGCTTTGTACTCTAAGATTCTACTATCTATCTCATACATGTGATTCCTTCCTACCAAAACATTTGTTTATCATTTTGCAGATATCGCCAGCGGGATTCTGTGGAGTGACTAAATGCTTCTAACTTAAAAGTTTATTATTCAGGGGTGTCATATAGCTACCGTGGGACAATGCTGAGAATGGAAAAGCTGTGGCGCTTTTATGTAACCAGCATAAAACTTTCCATATGATGGAAATTCAAAATCGGGCAGGCAAATCACTAACGGGTGCAAACAATAAATCTAATTAACTTTTTTAAAGAAACAAGCTATACCATTTCTAGCAACAGTTCACTTTGAAACATTTATCCTAAAGTTATATTTCTGAAGTTAAAGTGTGTTGGGTCCTACAGTGTGCAGATGCTCACGAAATAGCCTCGAAAGAGTTTCCTGAGAGTTAGAATTAGAGATGTTTATTTTCTTTCTTATACTTTTCTACAATTTAAAAGTTTTTGCTACGAGCATAAGTCCATTATAAAATATGATACAGATAAAAAACATTTTTAAAGCATAGATATATTGATAGATTTTTCTCTTGGTAACACCCTAATTAAGGAGTCAGAACGAAAATGACCAATTACATATTTCACCATTAGTTAAATCATTCCTCGAGAATAACTATTTTTGGCTTCCTTTGCCTCACAATTCATACTTGATGTGAAATTGAAAGGAAATATTTCTTCCCTAAAGAGTCAAAAAGCCTCTACTATTGCACACACTTCCCACCCCACTGTCACGAAACTCAACCGTTGAGAATACCCCTAAAAGACCAACCTAACTGATCTTTGTCTCCAAGGCGTTCGCATCCAACTCACTCCTATCTGTCTGGCAGGACCGAAAACACTATCAGAATACATATGACCCGAGTCCCCCATATCATGAGAGGGGTCGGGTCACCGTCACTGAGGCCAGCACCCGATGCCAACTGCAGTGGCGCAATCTGACAAGCTCTCCCCCTAAACAAGAGCTCTCTTCATTTGTGGAGAGTTGGAACATTATCTGGAGACTTGCTGGATATTTTCAAAAATACACAGAAGGATTTCCTAGCGGGAGGAGTTATCCACGTGCTCCCGGGACAGCAGGGCAGGTTCCAGCACCCACTGACGGATTTCCTGGTTGTAAGTCAGACACAGAAAGACAAATATCATATGATATCACTTATATGTGGAATCTAAAAAAAAAAAAGGTACAAATGAACTTATTTACAAAACAGAAGCAGAGTAGCAGATGTAGAAAACAAACTAATGGTTACCAGGGGATAAAGTGGGGTAGGGATAAATTGGGATATTGGGATTGACATGTACACACTACTATTTATAAAATAGATGACTAATAAGAACCTGCTGTATAGCACAGGGAACTCTGCTCATTACCCTGTAATGGCCTATATGGGAAAAGAGTCTAAAAAAAAAAGTGGATATAAATATATGTATAACTGATTCACTTTGCTGTATACCTGAAACTAGGACAGCATTGTAAATAACAATACTCCAATAAAAAAATTGATACAAAAACAATTCACAGAAGGAGAGGTAAAAAAGAGACTTTCTACCATCTTTATTTGTTAGTTTACTGACTGATGGATGGATTCATAGATTGAACTCTTGTCTGGCAAGAATTACAACTCTATGCATGTGTAAATGTTAATAACTGATTTCTGAAAAGAAAACATTTGGGATTTGCTCAATAAGAGATAAGAAATATGGATTATCTCAGCCTCATCTAAGTGAATTTAAGATAGTTCACCTTTTAAAGAACTATTTTCTGTTTTCAAATGTATTTCATTGAAGTATAGTTGATTTACAATGTTGTGTTAATTTCCACTGTACAACAAAGTGATTCAGTTATATGTATATATATATTCTTTTTCATATTCTTTTCCATTATGGCTTATTACAGGATATCGAATTCAGTTCTCTGTGCTATACAGTAGGACCTTCTTGTTTACCCATCCTATATATAATAGTTTGCATCTGCTAATCTCAAACTCCCAATCCATCCCTCCCTCATTCCTTCCCCCTTGGCAACCACAAGTCTGTAAAGAACTATTTTCTTAATGCTCCTTAAGCATGCATACTAGTAGCCCTGAAATTTAAACTTGTCATCTCTTATTATCCAAGTGTTCAGTGTATTTATACTAACTTCCTAGAGAGATTCCAACTTCTCAAAGGCAAACAGGAATTCTTTGGTGTCCACCATCCTCCCGCTTCATGCAGTGTGGTAGCAGCCACAGTGCAGTGTTACCTGCCCCTATACATTTTCCTCAAATGAATGCCACCTGTCAGGAAATTTCCACTACTCTTTATTTGTTCATTTAGCCAGTCATCTGTGAAATATTTATTGAATACCAAGTATGTGTCAGGTACTATTGAACAAACTGGTGATACCAAGATGAATAAGACATGATGAAGCCTTGATCTCTGTCTCCGTCGCATTCACATCCAACTCACTCCTTTCTGTTTGGCAGGACTATCAGAATACCTATGCTCGTTCATTCAGCATATGTTATTGGACACCATGAGCAAAGTTCAGTATAATCTCCTTTTACGCTCAACCCGTCCTAGGTCCGTTCCAATTGTTTTGGACACACACACATCAACATTCGCAGACGTTTGTCTCCCTTCCTATAGCCAATTACAGAAATTCTAGCTACTCCTTCTCCTGAGATTTTTTCAGTGAGTCTAATCTGCCTGGGCTTGAGATCAGTGTGAAGGAGTTAAGAGCATACTGTTGATAATGGTGTAAAATTGGGTAAAATACATTGAGTAAGCTGAGTAAGCTAAACTCCACCTTGTGAGGCCTTCTAGACCAGGCATCAGTGGGCCAGGAGAAGCCCACCAACCCAAGTACACATCACCACCTAGGCTGGAAGTTTGAGCCAATCCCATTTCTTTATCTGTGATCACAACCCTCCAGTTATTTTATGGAACAAGGATTACCCAAAGCACAATCTTAAAACCACTCTATTAATTTGCCACCTATTGTTTTGGAAAGCTAAAAGCAAGATTTCGGAGCAGGTGGATCACTGAAATTCTTTGAAGGGGAGGCATTTAATGGAAAAATAAGTTGACAAAGTTAACAAAAAAATGTATCTACCTCAAAATGTCTCTTGATCCTGGGTTATAAGAGGTTTTAAATAATTTGGAAAGCATTTTTTCCTAACCATGTGCCACTGAATGATTCTAGTGAAATAAAAATATATGGTCTTTCATTTAAAAATACTGAAATACACAGATATACACACATACACACTCACACACGTTAATATTTAATTGCATAATAATGTATTCACTAGAGTCCAAAACTGGCTAATGTTTATCTATGTTTTCAAAAATCAATATGTTATACCTATACCGACAGTTCCATCATACAACTGATTTGCTGTTCATTTTACTGAAAACTATTATCATTTTCATATGAGTGGCAGATGTCATCCCTCAATATCTGTTCTTTTTTTTCACCCATAGTCTTAAAAATAATTCTAGAGCTAACAATTATGCAGTGCTTACTATATTCCAGGCTCTGTTCTAAGAACTTGATGTATGTTAACTCATTTAGCTAATAGTAGTGGAGGTTTACCATAAGACATTTGGTCTACTACAAAAGGTCCTTGAAATTGATCCTAGCCAAAATGTCCATAAGCATATTTGGTCCATGCCAGATGGTTTTGGACAAGACCAAATACCAAGGACCTTTTGGTGTGGACCAAATGTCTCCATGAACATTTTGGACAGAACCAAATACGACCAAATATCAAGGACCTCTTAACATGGATCAAACATCTTAAGGACTTTTTGGATAGGACCAAATGGTCCTGCAAATATCAAGGACTTTTGGCATGGACAGAGTGTATTATGGATGTTTTAGATATGACCAAATGTCTGTTAATGATCTTAACATATAGATTACCAGGCTAAAACTATATTTTCCAGCCTCCCTTGTAGCAAAGTGGGGCAATATGACTAAACTTTGGTCAATAGGATGTGTGCAGAAATGATGTATGCCACTCTTGCAGTATTCTCATTTAATGCATGGGCACAGACCTTCCATCTGCCCCCTTTACACAAAGGAATGTGGACATGATGGTGAGAGACAAACAACCATTTTAGGCCCCATAGTAGATGCTGCATGTGGAGGATCTCAGAGCAATAAGACCAGTGCAGTGTAGACTTTAGTAGGCACTGTATACAGTACTTCTAGGGGACCATTATAATGTTTTCATTTAAATTTTTTTTAAACCAAAATAAAAATTCAATATAATAACAACGAATATATAATCAGTCCAGCCTGTATTATATTCATCTTTATGTCAATGCAATTGTAAAATATGGTCTTTAATATTTTTTATGGAAGAAGGGACCCACAAAAGCAAAAGTGCCTAGGACCCCCAAAATCATCATGTAGTCCTGAAAAAGATAGATGACCCTGGAACAAAGCCATCCTACCATTCCTAGAACATCTACCTAGGGACAGTTATTCCAGAAAATATACACATTTATGTATTTTCTAGTCTCTTAGCTTACTTTTTATCCTTATAGAAAAGATTCTCATCATTAAAAATATACTAAAATTAACTGAGTCAAAACTGATGTATTACTTCATGTTTTTCAAAGTGCTTTCATAAACATTATCTCACTATATCCTCACGATAATCTTGTGTGACTGGCCGGGCAGCCATCATTTTACCCCAGTTGTATTAGTTTGCTGGGGCTGCCATAACAAAACACCACAGACTGGGTGGCTCAAATAACAAATTTATTTTCTCACAGTTCTGGAGGCTGGAAGTTCAAGATCAAGGGGCCAACCGGACTGGTTTCCTCTGAGGCCTCTTTCCTCGGCTTGCACATGGTCAGTCTCCTGCTGCCTCTTCACATGGTCGTACCTCTGAGCACTAGTGTCCCTGGTGTCTCTGTGTGTGTCCTTATCTCCACTTTATGTAAAGGCACTGGTCAGATTGGATTAAGGCCCACCCTAACAGCCTCATTTTCATTTAATTATCTCTTTAGAGTCCTAGTCTTCAAATACAGTTGCATTCTGAGATACTGGGGGTTAGAGTTCAACATATGAATTAGGGAGGGGGGACAATTCGATCTATAGCACCCATTTTACAGATGAGACCATCAAGGTTCAGAAAAGGCAAATTTCTTACGCAAGGTCAAACAGTAAACGAGAGGCAGAATCTTGACGTATGAAAAGGGGACCAAATCCAATTGAATTTTAATCTGAAAGTGTCTGTGTTTGCATCTAAAATATTAACTCAGGATTTCTCAAATTCGGCACTATTAACATTTTGGACCAGATAATTCCTTGTCGTGGGGGCTTTCCAGGTCGTTGTGGGATATTCAGCACATCCTTGGCCTCTACCCACTAGATGCCAGTAGAACTCCCTATACCAATTTGACAACCAAAAGAGTCTCTAGACGTTGCCAAATGTCCCTTGGTGGGGGAGTATAAAATCGTCCCCAGTTGAAAACTACTGTAATAGCTACAGAGTAACAGAATATAGAAGGAGAAATTTTAGGGTTGGAGCTATCAGCAACTTTAACAATATAACACAACATCCAAGAAAGGTAGTATGGTATTAGGCTATGCTAAAAGTATGACGTGTATTATAATAGGTGAGACTGCTGTTTCTCATTGGTGAAATAATGTGCAGACTATTATGCAAAGTAGTGGATGCTACCTTATAAAGGCGTAAAGACTATTTAGTGTGCATTCAGAGAAACACTGAAATAGTAAGGATCTCTAAAAACCCTCCAGAAGATGGCTAAATAAATAAGTTCTTACGAGAAAAGACTCAGAGAGACATGCAAAATCTCTTCAGGGATAAAGATCGGAATTTTTTTGCAATGTCAAGAGGTAGAAAGAGAATCAGTAATTGGGAATTTACAGTCAGATGTGTTTATAAAAGATGCCCAAGGAGAGAATGGGATTCTTCAAAGATACAGCTTGTTACCTGGTTGAAATGACCATGGGGCCAGGGTCATGAAGAAGCCAAATCATTTATTGAAGGCATCTGAGAATTCTCTTTTCTATGAATCAGGACTCAAATCTAAGTCCTCTTAAACAATGGCTACTTATATCTAGTTCCATTACTGCACTAAGAAAAACAGTGCTGCTGCCAGGGCTAACGAGTATATGTGGCTGATGAGCCAATTCCACCCAACCACGGCTTACAAAACAATTCATTTTGTTAGTACCAGAAGTGACAGCAAAAGCAAAGGATGTCAATTTGCTTTCTGATGATCATCAAAAAGGAATTTAACTGTAATCTTCACAGGTGATGGAGACCCATCAGTGTTTTGAAGTAGACAGCAGTTTTCTCCTATAAAAGGGCTCCAGAAAATAAACTAACTCTAGGATAAGGAGTATATTCTTAAGAAGTATATGAAGTATATTATGAGGTATCACACCTCACATTGGTCAGAATGGCCATCACCAAAAAATCTACAAACAATAAATGCTGGAGAGGGTGTGGAGAAAAGGGAATCCTCTCACACTGTTGGTGGGAATGTAAATTGGTACAGCCACTATGGAGAACAGTATGGAGGGTCCTTAAAAAACTAAAAATAGAACTACCGTACGACCCAGCAATCCCACTACTGGACATATACCCTGAGAAAACCATAATTCAAAAAGAGTCATGTACCACAGTGTTCATTGCAGCTCTGTTTACATTAGCCAGGACATGGAAGCAACCTAAACGTCCATCGATGGAAAAATGGATAAAGAAGATGTGGTATACACACACACACACACACACACACACACACACACACACACAATGGAATATTACTCAGCCTTAAAAAAGAACAAAATAATGCCACTTGAAGCAACATGAATGGACCTAGAGATTATCATACTAAGTGAAGTAAGTCAGACAGAGAAAGACAAATATCACAAGATATCCCTCATATGTGGAATCTAAAAAAATGGTGCAAATGAACCTATTTACAAAACAGAAATAGAGTCACAGATGTAGAAAATAAGCTTATAGTTACCAAGAGGAAAAGGGGGGAGGGATAAACTGGGAGATTGGGATTGACATATACACATTACTATATATGAAACAGATGACTAATAATAACCTGCTGCATACCACAGGGAATTCTACTCAATACTCTGTAATAACCTATATGGAATAGAATCTAAAACAGAGTGGATATATGTGTATGCATAACTGATTCACTTTGCTGTACAGCAGAAACTAACACAACATTGTAAATCGACTATACTCCAAGAAAAATTAATTTTAATACAAAGGAAAATAATGCAACTCTAAGATAAGAAGTATATTCTTATCTTAATTTCTCTTAGAGGAAGCCAAATTTTTAAATCACGTCCTTCCAATCACTGACTCATCCAACCATTGGTACTTTTAGCTTGGTGGTGCACCGCTCCTTCAATATTTTAAGTAAACCTTGCCTCACAGAACACACTGTTCAACCAATTAGTAACTCTAGGATGAGACAGAATGCTGAAAAATCAACATCACTTATTCTATATCTGCTACAGTAATAAGATTCAAAGAAAGCCTCACGTCTTTGGCACTCATGAAATCACAATTAATCACGTAATCATTCTTAAAAATAATTGCTTTTCCTTCATTTTTTTTTCTGTAACTATTTAAATTTCAAGTTATCACTCCATCAGGATGGTAAAACATAAATAATTCCTGTCAAGCTTCCCCACTTCCTAATCCAGGATTCTGTCTAAATGCTGAATTTTATCTTTGGGTTATCTATGAAAAAAGTTTGCTAAGGAAAACATGGAGCCCATCCTACTTAAAACTTGATACGCTAATCTAAATTCATTTGTTTATCCATGAAGATGATTTTTGAAAGACCATAGTCTTTCTTTAATTCTTTGATAATTCTAATTCTTTGCAATTCTAACAACTACATTTTCTCAGAAGAAAAAAAACAGCTATATTCATTTGTTTAATGTATTAATGTTGTAATCAAGCATTTCAGTAATTTTCAGCTACTGTGTTTTGAACCAGTGGGTTTTATTGTAACAGCTACCATCATGATTATGCCATGCCGCAGCGATAACCCCACAAATGAGCGCGTGAGAAGTGCACTCCCAGATCATAAATGTTATGCTGTTGTTTCAGTAGCCCCACCAAAGTCCTCACAGATTTCAGGCACTTCAAGTACATATAAAGAGAACTTACAAATGAATAAGGAAAAGAAGAATAGCCCCTGTATTTTTTAAAAAATGGGCCAATTGACATAGAAAATAAATGTCCAGCTTCACAAGTAATGAAAGGGATGCAAAGTAAATTAAAATGTAATACTATGTATTTTTTGCATAAGAAAGATGCGTTTTTTCAAACGATTACACACAGTGTTTACAAGGATGCAGGGGAAAGGGAACTCTCTGACGTTAGGGGGTTATCAATAGATAGAGACCTACTTAGGAGAATTTAGTAAAAGATTCCAAAAGTTTAATGTCTTTTAGTCTAAAAATTCCACTCCTTGAAATTTATGCCTTAAGACAGACTCTTAAGTGTGGGGAAACAGACTTTAAGGCAAATTTATGGTAGCATTAATTACAATGTCAACTTGAAAATGAGTTAAGTGCCCAACCAAAGGAAATTTATTAATTTCATCCATTTAATCAACAAATTGTGCCAGTCGCTGCTTTTTGGTCACTTTCTTTGCCACCCCTTCTGTGTTGTTTCTCATGACACAGTGATGGGCTCCCATATGATAGTGATGGTTGGTATAACCTGTGTGAAGTCAATTCAATATCCACCGTACCTCTTACAACCCACAGCTTCTAGGCTGACTCCATTATGAGAGGAGTGGGCTAAATAAACGGTGTAGCTGCAGAACAATTTCTTCATTATAAAACTGTCCTCTTGATGGAGAGCTTGCAACTCAATCATATAAAGATAATCAAGACGTTCAGATGACTCCGCTTCGATTGCTGCAGTTAATTAGGTCGTTCGGCTTTCTTTCTGAAAAACGTCCCCTACTTCTCCTTTCTCCTCCTGGGACTGTCTTGTACATCTTGTGCTTAAAATAGTTTATTGAAGCATTTGTGGCATGTAGCTGGATTGATGGGAAATCAGGGAGCTTTCCCGGGCCCGATCTGTGAACCTTCCTTGCTCTCCGTTCTCCCTTACATAGTCTTTACCGTTTGATTTGTCCCAGGCTTCTGGCTATTACTCTGTTTTTCCATGTGCACTGACAAATTTTACAGGGTACTAGCTACATAATTGCCCTCCACTTTTATGAGCTCAGTCATAGCATTGTTGGGGCCAGGTGCTTTTCCCAGCTAACTTTTTTTTTTTCTGTGGGTTTTAGATGTGGTTTCAATTTCTTCCCTAAGGCTTCAGAGGCAGAGTTTCTTTCGGTTTATTTAACTGCCTCATTATTGAGCATTTTCCCTGGAATATTTAATAACCTTTTCTAATGTCAATGGCTTTGAACCATTCTTTAAGGTGTTTTCTTTTTTAAATATGAGTATCCCTTTGCCTTCAGACACAGAATTAAAATTTATAGAGTCTAACACTCTTCATGTCTCAGAAATGACGCCCATCCGTTCCCAGATGTTCTTTCCTGGAGTCTCATCTGTAACTGGAGAAGCAAATCTAATGAGGATATTTGGACGAAACTGGAAATATCTTTTTATTGCACCTCAGTGGTTACATTGTTTTATAATTGGTATATATAAGTATACAGACCTTCCACACGGGATGTGACTTGAAAAAAAGAAAAGAAGTTTTGCTTGGATAATGACTCCTATTGAGGATGAAATACTAAAGAACACCTTAATCTCTTTTGAGTCAACCATTTTTTCAATCTTCCTTGCTGGACCATAAAGAAGGACAGAAACTGTGCTGAATACTGGAAATTTGCTGAGTAGATTTCACGTGCTCTGATCACACACACACAAAATGGTAACTGTGTAAGAAGATATGTTAATTAGCTTGATTATAGTAATCATTTCACAATGCATATGTGTATAAATCATCATGTCGTGCACCTTAAACATATACACATTTTTTAAAATAAAATTAAGTAAATAAATAAGAAGGATAGGAAAATGCTTCTGTGGATTTCAGAATTGAGAACTCATTGATGGTTTCAACATGCAATAGTAGGAACAGAAACAGAGTAGTTGCTCAAATTAAAACACAAAATGAATTTCAAAAGTTTAGTCCTGTAGAAATAAAATTTATTATACAACTTTTTGAGGAACAGAAAATTTAAAATGAAAACTTATGACATTATAGATTCTCTCACCTTACCAAATAGCCCTCTGGAATTTTTTTTTTTAACATCTTTATTGGAGTGTAATTGCTTTACAATGGTGTGTTAGTTTCTGCTTTATAACAGAGTGAATCAGCTATTTGTTTTCAACTTGAAACTTTATATCTTAGCATGTATGTAATATTCCTTTACCTTATTCACTTACTGTTTCCTAATTTATAGATTTAATTATTTCTCTGCATCTTTGATTTTGTGTGTGTGAGGATGTTTATGCATGAGAAGATGCCAGTAATATTTTATTTAAAATTTCATAAAGTTACTTACATGTTTCCACAGGAAAGCTTATTTTAAAATAAATACTTTGAAACTGTGGGGAAAAAAATGTTGGTCACGTACAGAGATGTTGTTTAAAGACAATAAGCAATAGACGGTAGAAAAGAGCAGTTCTTTGGGTGAAAAGTGTTCACAACCAGGTCTCCTAGAGACAGATTTGGGGACTTTTCTCAATTATCATGTTTCTAAATGATTTTGAGGAAGAAATGTATAGTGAGATCTACAAGTTTGGGGAATAACACTAGGGTCTCCTAGACCAAAGAAAGCTATCTTGTTAAAATGCAGGTTGGATGCAGTGGGTCTGGGATGGGGTCCGAGATTCTACATTTCTAACCAATTCCCAGTTGATGCAGAGGCCGTTTATCCCCAGACTATACAACGAGGAATAAGACATCTAGAGCAATTGTTCTCAACCCTGCCTGCATATCAGAAGCACTTGGGGAGATTTTTTTAAATTCCAGTGTTCAAGCCACACCCCAGAACAATTGAATCAAATTTTCTGGGGATGCAATCCAGGCATAAGCATTTTAAAAAAATTTGAAGGTGATTCCAATGTATAATCACAATAGAGATTCACAGTTCTAAATAGTGAAGGAGGAAAGGCAACTCAAAACACCTAGAAAGAGGTACAAATGGTCCAAGGAAATTTCAGTGCAGAAAAGTGTAAAGTAATGCGTTTAGGGATGTATGTTCCCAATCACATTGACAAGATGACAGATTCTAGTCTATCAATTTTGACTTAGGAAAAGGGCGTGTACACCCTGTGCTTGTGTTTACTCTAGCATTTATACTGCATCATAATTACATGGTCATTTGTCTCTCCCACTAAGCTCTAGCCCTCTGAGAGGGCAGGAACTAGATCTTGGTGACCACTGAATCCTAGCTCTCAACAGAGTACCTGGTACAGGGTAGACAAGTCATTGAAGAATTGTTAAGTTCATGGATGAAGAGTTAATGGGTGCCTATCTGATGCCAGGCACTGTGGTAGGCAGGTTGGCTACAGTAACATGTCAGACAAGATTCCACTCTGGTAGGATAAGGGGGAAAGAGACAGTATACCACTAAGTAAATAAACAAGAAGTTATCAGGTATTAAGAAGCACTGGGTGGAGAATCCAAATCTGATGATGAGATAGAAAGTAACTGTGCGGCTACTTTGAATTGACTGAGATCATACTTGAACTGAGAACCAAATGACAAGAAAGAGCCACACATAGGAAGATGCTGAAGACTTAGTAACAATGCTCGTAGGCAGGAAGAAGCTTAGTGTTCAATGAATAAAAATCAATGGCCTAGAGAGTAATAACAAGAGAAATACGGTAGAAAATGAGGTCAAAGATGTAAGCAGAGAGAGATCACATTTTGTAGGATTTTAGAGGCAAAGGTAAAAGTCTGAATTTTATTGTAAACACAATAGAGAACCATTCATTGGAAGATTTTACTCCGGGGAAGAACATCATTGATTTATGGTTTTGAGAGATCTCCTTAGCTGTTGGGGGAGAAATGGACTGAAGAGGAATCATTATTGGAAGTAGGAGACCAGTTAGGAGGCTACAGCTGCTGTCCAGATGAGAACGGGTGTGTCATTTTCTGAGATGGGAAAACTGGAAGGATAAACCATGTGGGAGAAGGTGAAAAATCAAGAATCCTGCTTTAAGTCCAAGAAGCCTGTTAAACAAGCAGAAATACCAAGGAGGGAGTGTCATATACCAGTCTGGTGACCAGGAGAGAGATCAAAGCTAAAGAAAAGTATTTGGGAGAAATTGGCACATATAGGCATTTTATACTGTGGGGCTGGGTGACAGTACATAAGGAAACTATACAAACCAAGAAGAGAAGGGATCCTAGTGTGATTCTGCTATGATTATCTGTTGGGCAGAAACAGGAAAGCCATCAAAGGATGAAGGATAACCAGGAGAGGAGATTTCATTACAAGCAAAAATTAGCTAAACACTGGGGAAGAAATATAGTATACTAGACAACTTGGAGCATTTTGCCAAATTAGAAGTATTTCTTATGTGTTCATCACATAATATTGTTATTTCATCCCTTATTCAAGGTGCCTTTTCATTTATATATAGTTGATACTTTAAATTTTGTGAAAGAAAATAAATTCCTTTTGAAACCCATTCCCTAAAAATTGTGTACGTTTTTAAACAATTCATGTAATTAAACGCAAGAAAAAAAGGAAGCATTTCTAAGAAGAAAAGTGAATATTTTCCTCCTTTCTTTTGCATATGAAGTGAGAATCCAATTGTATTCTACTGCACCAAGCGTAAGGCAAGAGTTCTCCCCTGGGTTAGGGGATGAGTGAGGCAGACAGCGTCTCCCCTCTGGGAGCATCTCCAGATCACTTAGGGAGCAAATTTCTCCTTGATATGCTTCCCCTACAGGAGACTCAGACATTTCACATCTCCCTGGTCCACTTGTGAATCGTTGAAGCCACTATTACTCACTGGAGCATGCCATGTCCGTTAAGTGGGTTAAGGTGGAAAATAGTTGATAAACCACTGCCTTTAGGCGTTAAAAAATAACGAAGCCTACTTTGGTACCTATTTTTAAATGTACAGAGAAACATTAGGAAAAATGGATTTAATTTTTTTTTATAAGAATAACAAAGTTTGGGCTTCCCGGTGGCGCAGTGGTTGAGAGTCCGCCTGCCGATGCAGGGGACACGGGTTCGTGCCCCGGTCCGGGAAGATCCCACGTGCCGCGGAGCGGCTGCGCCCGTGAGCCATGGCCACTGAGCCTGCACGTCCGGAGCCTGTGCTCCGCAAAGGGAGAGGCCACAGCAGTGGGAGGCCCGCGTACCGCAAAAAAAAAAAAAAAAAAAGATTAAAGGAGTGAATATACATAAAACAGTTAGAAAAATGTTAGGTACTTTGTAAAGTTTATATAAACTTTTATTATACTCATTATGAATATGTAAAAGACCTACCATAGAACCTGATCCACAGATGGCATTCAATGAACAGTTGTTTCCTTTCCACAGTTATAGTTTACTAACCATTGTTAATTTTAAGACATGGTAGCCTTTATAAAATAATAGGTGGGTTTTTATTATATCAGATAAATCTGGTAAAAGACAAAAGTCTTTTGTCTCAGATGAGTCTTTTGCAAATTTTTAAAAAAATTTTCTTTGCAAATGTTGAATCCTGAGTTTATTTGTAGAGACTGCTTCAAGCCCACCCTTTACTCCCCAGTTGCTCAGTACAAGGACATAGAATTTAAGCTTACTCAGCTACTAGAGAAAGAAAGCTTTAATTACACAGATCACTTTTCAGCCCTATAACCACCTCCAAATAATATTCATTTAATAATTTAAATCCGTAGAAGCCCGGAAAGTTGTGCTTTGAATTCTGAGTTCCCGATCCTTCAGTGTAGACATCAGAAAGTTGACAGGGTTCTTAATTTGTATGAACGCTGACTTGATGTGACCACGTATTAAGAGCTCCGTGATTTCTTTAAAAATTAAGTACCTTTTGATACATTTCAGAAAGTAATTTCATGTTACACGTAATATCAACTACTAGTACATTAATTTTATTTACATGCACTATTTCACGTCCCTAAAATTCATTCAACATACATTCATTCAGAAAGCATTTATTGAATTCTTTTGTACAGATCGCTGGAGAGGAAAAAGGAAATAGAGAAATGTAAGAAACTAATATACAATGCAAGGAAGAATATAACAGGAGCAAATACATGAGCCATCAATTCCTCTTGGGGCATTCAATGAAGGCTTTACTGTGGATGGAACTCTTGGAGGATATGGAGTTTAAAAACCTAAATTTTCCTTTTAACTCTTCTGGTTTCATAATAATTCCCCTGGCTTCTAAGAACTACACTAAAAATGAAAACATTGATAATCCAAAAGAGATGAAGATTTGCCCGTGGTACATCTAAAACATTTGTTAGAATCCTATGGAAAGCATTTGATTTCAGAGCACAAAAGCAAAACCTGTTCCTTAAAAGACCAAGTTCCTGAGAGTAAAAGATGGTGGGGTAGAGGGCAGTGAAGGAGAGGGGAACATACCTGCATGTGTCTGTGACACTGAGGTGACCACATAATAGTCTTCAGACATGTCTTCCCATATCACCCGGACAAGTTATAAGATCCAAAGAAATGGGAAAGTTCATCATTCCTTTAATTCTAGCAGTGTTTTAAAACTTGAGGTGAAAGACACCATTTTAGTACAGTCTTCCTTTGAAAGTTTGGCAAAACAAACCCATCAGAGAGATACTGGATTTGTTTTCTTTGGCAAAGAGGCACACTCTAAACTTCTTTCAACTGAAACTTGTTACCATCTTTAGAGGGAGAGCAGCTGAGATCATGGCCGACATGTGCATTTCTCCAAGGGACCCAAAAGGAAGCTGGAACCATCCCTGAAAATATTGATGTGCAGCAGGAAACTCCAAGAGCCATTACCAAAAAGAGAGAGAGAGAGAGAGAAAGGAAAAAGTATACAAAAATATACATTCAGAGGTACTGGTATATTGATAAAGAGGCTTTTTGGTTTGCAACATTAGTCATCTAAAAATACCCAGTGTAGAGTATAAGTGGTGCTACAGAGAGCCACTAACAGGTTCTTAAATTATGAACTCACAGCTAAGCACAATCCCCTCAAGGGAAGCAGATGATGCTTTCACAGACCCTAAATCTCACACTGGCACAGCTAAGTAATGAATTAAGATGATAGTACAGATAATCAAACAAAAACCTAGCCAGAGTCCTGTAATCTGAAAATCCCACTTGTCTACCTATATTTATCTAGATACTGACTTTTTTGTTTGATTTTCTATTTCACTTTGAGTTTCGGTTAGATAGGAAGCCTTAGACAAAAAAGTTCCTAGGAGAACACAGGCTCTGGTATCAAATGCTGGCTCAGCTACTTACTGACCTTGGAACCCTGGTGGAGGGTCTCTGAGCCTCAATTTTCTTGTCTATAGAATGGAGTAAATGCAAGTGCTGGTGAGGGGGAAAGTGCACTGCCTGGCTTAATATGTGAAAGCCCTTATTATCACCGCAGGCTCAAGCAGCTTTTCAACTTCTTGATTTAAGTACCGCTCAATTCAAGTTGAAATTAATGTCATTTTCTTGTGCCTGAGCTGACTTAAATGGGAAACCAAAGAAGGTGTTTCAGCCACTTGTCTAACAACCACCTAAAAACCTTGGAAAAGCCTCTCAGTTTTAGGCTTGAAGAAAGACATTTTTTTTTTTAATCATAGAAATGACATGAAAGGCTATCCCCTTCACACAGTCTCACAGGCTTTTGCAGACACTTATGATCCCGGGAATGAACACAAGCTAACACCTGGACTTTAGCATTTAGATCCAGCCACCGTCCATCGCTAGCCACAAAGGCTGGGAAGAAACGTGTAAGGTTCCGGTGAGATATACATGAGTGCCTCTCAGCTACAGTATTTCCTTTGGATGGGACATTAAAAGTTGGTGTTTAGCATTCTACTCATTGCGAGAGGTTGGAATGCTTCCACAGGTGAAGAATTTAAATAACTGTCTATACAAATTTTTGACAAGAAAGTTAGGCACAGATCTTTTTGGACTGGTTTGAATAAAGGTCCCTGAAAAGATCCAGTAAGGACTGGGTTACTACTTGGTGTCCCTTCCAGTACATCACCCCATAAAGGTTATTCATGACATCTTCCTTGGGCTGATGGTATTGCCTTAGATCCCATCCAAACTGTCCTTTTTCCAGGCCTTTACTAGGGACGGCTAGGGTGTACATGACTGTCCACTCTTCTGTGGTGTCCTTTGATTTAAAAAAAAACAGTGGGACAGAGACCAACAGAGTGGGCTAGAGTAATGCCAACCACCTCAGAGATCATTATAAATATTAACTTATGACAGGTTGGTGTTTAGCATTCTACTCATTGGGAGAGGTTGGAATGCTTCCAATCTTGCAGAAAGTATCAGTGCCTTTAAAATTCCACATCACCAAGTTATAGGGTTATGGAGTAAGTTATAGGATTAGAATCATTGGGCAAAATATTGGCCAGCAGATACAGCTCACGCACTGAAAGAGCAGTGACCCAACCGTGCCTATCTCTGCAAGACCAGAGCATGCTCTTTGGTGTCACTGGTACAAGGCTTGGCTCTAATGACGCAATTCTTCATGCAACATTGTGATGAATCGGGGAAAAAATGTGAAAATGCTAGCTTCCCCACCACTATGAAAGTCAGACCAAATGATTCCGAGTATTCGTGTTGCGACGGAAAAATACTTTTAAAAGTAGGACAATTTCTAATCGGTATGGATTCTGACCTACATAGTTAGACAACTCTAGATTTGTTAAGAACAGTAGTGTTTTCCATTCTACTGTGAAACAAAAGGCACTTTTGCTCACAAAAATAACATTTATCAAGTCTTCTTTAATAAGGTTTTATATTCTTACCTCTAAAACCTCTCAGTAAACAAAACAAATAGAAAACAGAATTAGTGATTCCACTGGCTTTCTTCCCAGGCTTAAGTACTCACAGCAAAAGAGATTTTTATATTTCTAAACATCTGCATTTCATTCACATCTTCTCCCAAGTAGAGAATTTGAGACAGGATAAAGGAGCAGCTCTTCATCTACAGAACAGGGGTACCCTGGCTTCAATGGGCCAAATGTCTTAGAAAGAGTCCATCCACTGAGAGAAAAATTGTACACCACACCTCACACACTTGTATATAGTCCTGTGTTTCCTCCCACTCAACAGATTGTCCAGGGGAACTGCTTAAATTCTTTCAATTTGGTAATAAACAGTTGCCATTTTGACCATTTCCTTTCGCAGACCCACACACACTACTGGATAAATGAATAGCGCCTTTCCTTTGATAGCCGTGCCCAAGGGCTGTTTTAGCACCCCATAAATCCTGTAATTGTACAGGATCATTTGGCAGTGTGTGGATTTTTCCGCTAAATCACAGTGAGAAGGAGATGAGGAGGAAACTTGAAAAATAAAGCATTATAGGGGCATTAGAAGATTTACAGTGGGAGCAAATAGCACCGGCACCAGCCAGGGCTTCATTACTGGTAAGGAGAAAGCACGGTTAAGCATTAAGCATCTTCTGTATTAGCTGAGAGTAAAACTTAGAGCCACATCCAATTCTGTTTTTCCCCTACACGTTGTGGGTGTCAGTGAAGGTGTGATGGAATTCCAAAGTAGGCTTAGCTGTCGAGGATATGGACTGAGGAAGTGTATGTTCTTTCCTATGGATGTCCTGTAAACAGACTCATTACATGGTAGTGGGAAAAAGGCATAGGAAGCAGAGAGCACCTAACCATTTGTGCATATGTTGTTTTTGTTTTGTGTATCTGTGCGTTTTCTCCGGGCGGTCTCTTGTCAAATGAACGTGTGTAAAAGCATTGTAGCATTCTACCAACTTTTTATAAACTGCATTGTCGTGTCCCAACAAGAAATCAGTGTGGGATTAAGATGGTTGGGGTCTACTAAGCTGTACCACACCAGTTCTTGGGGGGTACTGACAGTGGTTTGGAAATCCAAGTTATACCTTGTTTAATCAAATGTGTGCTACTCCCTGGATGAGAAACTTCAGTTGCTGTGTTACAAACGCTTCGAGAACAGGAAAGTGTAAAAAGACATATAAAGCATTTCCCCTAATGGTATCCAATTGAAGTGTTTTCTAGCAAGTTGAAACCAGTATAAAGCTTCAGTAATTACCAGATTAAGATCTCTTGAGAGACTCTTCACATCAGAAATTAAAAGGAAAATTACAGGTCTCTTAAGAAGTTAAGGCTTCTCATAAAGCAATGGCAAGGAATAACTGCACATCTTAATGGAATTTTTTTTTTGGCGAAATAAGCACTTCTAAATTATATGGAACACATAATTCTTTTGAACTCTCTGAGACTGGGAACCCTATAAAATAGAAGCTTCAGGTTTTGTAAAGAGCTCGCTAATACGAAAAGAAACGTATTGGAAATAACTGATAATAAGTGTTGCCCGCATTGGAACTTATCCAGGGCGTAGTCCCAGGACACTCTTCTCTCTGTCTGCACTCTTCCCCAAGGTGATCTCAAACACCCCCAGTCCTCAAAGATCACGTATGTGCTAGTGAATCCCAGACTGAATATCCCACCTCTGAGCCCTCATGAGTTCCAAACTTGGGTGTCCGGTTGCCAACCAACATCTCTAATGCCTAATTCATCATGTAGCTCAAGGTTAACTTGTCCAGAGCAAAACTTTTGATTTTCAACTTCACTACATGCACATGCACACACACAAATAAAATACAATACAATACAATAAAATACAATAATATAAAATAAAAATAAAGCTATTTCTGTCTTGGTTTTCCCCATCTCACCTTCCTCCCAGTTGCCCAGATCCAAACCTAGGAATTCGCCATAATTATTCTCTTTCTCTCACCTCCCACATACAACCCTTTCAGCAAGTCCTGTTGACCCTCACTCTACAGCATATACCAAATTGCCCCAGTTCTCTTCCTTCTCACTGTTATGACCCTATTCCAAAGCATTGTTATCTCTCCTTGGCTCCATAGAGGAGCTCCTGCTTCTATTCTTGTACTCAGTGCAAGGAAAAGGGCTTGGACAGTATTCTATAAGATGTGGAAAAAAGGGAACCCTCCTACACTGTTGGTGGCAATGTAAGTTGGTGCAGCCACTATAGAAAACAGTTTGGAGGTTCCTCAAAAAACTAAAAACAGAGCGGCCATATGATTCAGCAATCCCACTCCTGGGCAGATATCCAGACAAAACTATAATTCAAAAAGACACATGCACCTGTATGTTCATAGCAGCACTATTCACAATAGCCAAGACATGGAAACAACCTAAATGTCCACTGACGGAGGAATGGATAAAGATGTGTTACATATATAGAATGGAATACTACTCAGCCATTAAAAAGAATGAAACAATGCCATTTGCAGCGTTATGGATGGACCTAGAGATCATCATACTAAGTGAAGTAAGTCAGAAAGAGAAAGACAAATACCATATGATATCACTTACATGCGGAATCTATAATATGACACAAATGAACTTATCTACAAAAGAGACTCATAGACATAGGGAACAGACTTGCGGTTGCCAAGGGGCAGGGGCGTTGGAGTGGGAGGGATTGGGAGTTTGGGATTAGCAGATGCAAACTATTATATATAGGATGGAAAAATAACAATGATAAACCATAATGGAAAAGATTATGAAAAAGAATATATATATATATATGAAAAACTGAGTCACTTTGCTGTACAGCAGAAATTAACACAACATTGTAAATCAACTATACTTCAATAAAATAAATTATTTAAAAAAATAAAATTTTTAGATTATCAGTTGGTAAAGTGAATTAGCAGAACGAGAGGTCCCACTGTGATACAGGACAATTAAGAAGGCGCAAGGAGAAGATGGGCGATTGGTAATTCAATCACTGCTAACACAGCAGAACGACTTCACTAAAATAAGAGGAGTCAACCAAATGGAGACAGTCACAGACATTAAGGCACCTCCCTAACCCTGATCCAGTCTGTCATGTGGCTACTGATTAATGGGCAGGCATTGCAAACCCCACTGGAATACTGTTCATCAACGCATTCACTGATATAGACAGTTAAACTGTCAGTCAACCAATGCTTACTGAGCAAGCCTACATCCGGGCACCACGGTCTACCCTAGGAGTACAGAGATGGAACTGCAGAGGACCCTTTGGAAGCTCCCAGCCTAGAAGCCAGAAATGCAAGTCAGTAATTACAATTCCTTGTGACAAGCGCCATGATAGTGGTGGGGACAAGAATCAGCAGTGAGAACATCCCAGAAGACTTCACTGCGCAAGTGACATTTGACTTGGGACGTGAAGGTTGAAGGGGTGGCCAAGGAGGAGAGGAACACCATAAGCAGAGGGGACAACGTGTGAAAAGGTAAAAGTCAGAGTCTTGCAAAATTGGCCACGACTTAGTGGTCAAAAGAAGAGATTCTTAAAACTTTTTCTTTTTTAGTGGTAAGGGTACTTTCTGCTTTGGGTTTCAGGGAAAAATCAGTCTCTTTTTGAGTGCTCTGAAATTTTTATATCTCGCAGCCCAGGAGCATTGCAATGTAATAGCTCCACAGCCAATCATATACAGTATTGCATATTGATTGTACCTAACATGTACAAGGCACAGAGCAAGGGGATACAAAGATGCATGACAGAACCACTGTCTTCAGTCAACTGGCAATTTAAATAAGCCATCCACAGCCATGAGGCAGATTAGAAAGAAATCGCCCTTCTCTATCAGAAGTAAAACTATCACCAAGTTTTACAGTGGACTGGCTTAATTTGTTAATTAAAAATGTATAGCATTGGGCTTCCCTGGTGGCGCAGTGGTTGAGAGTTCGCCTGCCGATGGAGGGAATACGGGTTCGTGCCCGGGTACAGGAAGATCCCACATGCCGCGGAGCGGCTGGGCCCGTGAGCCATGGCCGCTGAGCCTGCGTGTCCAGAGCCTGTGCTCCGCAACAGGAGAGGCCACGACAGTGAGAGGCCCGCGTACGGCAAAAAAAAAAAAAATGTTTAGCATCATGACTTAGTAAGAAAAACTGACAGATATTAACATTTTTGCCCCCAAAAGAAAAGCACTATGTTTTTACAGCGGATAAGGGAACAAGATGTCAGTTTTGAAGCTCCAACCCTCTGCTTGCTGTCGTGCATTGCCAGAGGAGACCCCGCCTACTGAGACGGCGCAGGGCTGCAGAGAGCACCTAGGGAAGGTTGGTGCAGGGTGATGGGGCCCTGGAGTCCACAGACTACCTTTTCCTCCAGGTTCACATAGCAGAAGCAGACACTCAAGCCCTCAAAAGTCCAGGTAATCTTACCTGGACTGAAAGTCTGAAAATGAACTTATCAGTGGTGATCAGCACGGACTAATAACACAAGACCAAATGGTTGCGGGGTCTTACCAAGCTGCGGTATTGTTCTAAGCAGTTGACTGACTTATTTATCCTCATTACCCTACGGGGTAAGCACTAATATCATCCTTGCACTGAACATGAGGAATAAATTGACATAGAGAAGGTAACTGACTTGCCCAGTAACCCCACCGTGTTAGTTTTCCGTGCCTGCTGTAACAAATTACCATAAGCTTGGAGGCTTAAAACAACAGAAATCTATTCTCTCAAAGTTCTGAAAATCAGAAGTATGAAATCAAGGTGCTGGCAGGGCCGTACTCCCTCTGAAGGCTCTACCAAAGAATCCTGCTTTGCTTCTTCCAGTTCCTGGGGGCTCCAAAGTTTCCTTGACATATGGCTGCATCGTTCCAGAATCTGCTTTCCAGTATCCAGTATGGCCTTCTCCTTTGTCTGTGTCCTCCCCTCTTTTTCTAAGGAAACTGTCATTGAATTTAGGGCCAGGATGTTCTCATCCCAAGATCCTTCACCGAATGATACTTGAAAAGATCCTTTTCCCAAATAAGGTCACACTCACAGGGTTGGAGTGTCAGGAAACAGACATATCCTTTTGGTGGTCACCATTCAACCCGCTAAGACTATTATCAAGTAATGGGGTTGAAGTTCAAGGTCTTTGCTCTCCAAACCAGCCAAATACAGGAAGTCCCCTACATACGAACAAGTTCCATTCGGAGTGCACATTCGTAAGTCCAATTTGTTCATAAATCCAACAAAGTTAGCCTAGGTACCCAACTAAAACAATCGGCTATATAGTACTCTACTGTAGGTTTACTATAGGTTTATAATACTTTTCACACAAATAATACATAAAAAAACAAAAAATAATCATAAGTTAGCTACCATCACTTTCTAAATAAAATATGATAAACGGGGGTGAGGGGAAAAGGCCATTAAAATCATGTAGCGAATGGAGAACTGAGTTTAAAAGGCTGGTTTTCTGTATACTTCAAAAATAACAATTTATAGCTTACCTGGTGGCGCAGTGGTTGAGAGTCCGCCTGCCGATGCAGGGGACACGGGTTTGTGCCCCGGTCCGCGAGGATCTTACATGCCGCGGAGCAGCTGGGCCCGTGAGCCACGGCCGCTGGGCCTGTGTGTCCAGAGCCTGTGCTCCGCAGCGGGAGAGACTGCAGCAGTGAGAGGCCCGCGTACTGCAAAAAAAAAAAAAAAAAAAAAACACACACACACACAAAAATAATAATAATTTATAAAAAAATATATAAATGCCCCCTCTTTTTCCTTGTATTAGACCTAGATTCTCCTTAGAATAATGACACTGTAGGAACATCTATTCCTAATATCATCTGAATATTCTGCAGAAGTTTTATTGTAAGTACAAATTGACCCTTAAACAGTATGGGAATTCAGGACGCCTACACACACACACACACACAAAACCTAAAAAAAACAAAAAACAAAAAATGAACATTTTTAATCTTACAGTACAGTACCTTGAAAAGTACAGTAGTACAGTACAACAGCTGGCACACAGGGGCTGGCATCGAGTGATGGAGCAAGAAGAATTACTGAGTGGAGGGGGGAGAGGAGGTGGGAGACGGTAGAGCTGAAGGATTGTGAGCAGTAGGAGACAAGGGCAAGCTGCAATTTCACTCACACCTGACGCTGATGGAATGCACGTTCGCATCTTTGCAAGTTCACAATTTGAAGGTTCATATGTAGGGGACTTACTGTATAGGGCTTCTCAAAGACCAAGGAGGGGGAGGGCAAGTGAGGGTGGAGGGTTGCAAATTAAGGGAACTTCCATACGTTCCAAATTAAGGGAACTTTCAGCTTAGGATGGTTGAAACCTTCACTTGACCCTGACTGCTGGGGAAGTATCCCAGTAATGACTGATATTTAATTTCTTGCCAGCCCAAGAGGATGGGGGCTTGTAACAAATTAAATTTGATTTATTTAAAGGTAAGATGACATATCTTTTACCCACTATCATGGAATAAAATTTATACGCACAACTACAGAGGACTAATGTAGAAGGCTAGGTCACTTTTTATTCTTTCCCAGGGAAACCTGGTGTTTAAAGATTAAAGTTCACACCATGTTTCACAGGTGCTCTAAGCAGCTAAATACTTCTGCCAGCCTTAGTAAAAGAGCTACTCTGGGGTGACGGGAAAACAGAGCCTTTCAAGTCGGGAAGAATTCTCAATCTTCTGAGGAACATGGAGGCTTAAATTAATTAACTGAAAGACCTCTAGTCTGGGAATTGAGGTCCCTAGTTATCCAGGAACTTTGCTACATGATCCAGGTTAAATTTCTTAGCCTTGGGACCTCAAAGTTTCTTCATCTGTAAGGTAAGATGATTAGAGTAAATAGCTCTAAGAGTTTACAATTTGCTTAAAATTTTTACTCAGAAAAGTTTTTATGGCTTGCCAGTTTCACTAAGCAATAAGATCTTGGTGAAAAACTATTATCTTTAAATATTCATTTTTCATTGCGTTATATCATATTCTACTTCATTTTTATGAATAAACTTCAAAAAGAAATTTTCTCTAGAAATGCTCCAAAAACTTGAAAGTGATTTTGGTTACATCAATTTTACTCTGCATTGAAAGTTCACCAAAGAATTAAAATTATTTTAATATCTTTTGGGAAACTTCAATCCTAATTTATCTCCTAAAATCACAGGAAAATTGGTAATGCTACAATTCATCCCAATAAATCATTTTCAGGGATAGGAACTCCCACTTCTGGGAAGTCTGACTACATCATTCACGATTCAGTTGTAACTTACTAAAGTATTTGCATAAGAAATGGCAGAGGATTTCTGAATTTCTATTGTAATGCATTCAAATGCCCTCATGTTTTGCCCAAGTCGCTTATAAATATCTTTTGAGGAGAGAAGATACCTTGAATGGATCAGTATTCATTAATATCAACCTCTCATATTTGAGACTATAAATCATGATTTCACTGAAGCCAGGTCACTAATTTCAGAAACGGTTCCTATTCCTTCTCAACACCACTGGAAAGAAGTACTTAGCTGAGTGGTCATGTTTCACCCATGAACACTACACCCACCATCACACTGTAGGCACTTACAAGATAGGGATTGAATAAAAGTGATCGCTAGGACAGAAAATACATAAACATTTAATCAGCAGGTAACATTTTGTGAATAAAAACTCCACCTCCTCATTTTCTCTGGATGCATTCAGAACTTCAAAACTCAGCCTGAGGGAAGTGAAAAAGAATAGGACAGCAGAATAGAACAGCAAGAACAGGGAGGGCTTCCCTACAGGGAGGGCTTCCCTGGTGGCGCAGTGGTTGAGAGTCCGCCTGCCGATGCAGGGGACACGGGTTTGTGCCCCGGTCCGGGAAGATCCCACATGCCGCGGAGCGGCTGGGCCCGTGAGCCAGGACCGCTGAGCCTGCGCGTCCGGAGCCTGTGCTCCGCAACGGGAGAGGCCGCAGCAGTGAGAAGCCCGCGTACCGCAAAGAACAGGGAATATTTTTAATCCTAGGAACCACTTCTGAACAAGTGCCTTCATTACAAATGTGACGGGCGTCACCAGCTCAGACTGCAAACACTCGGGGTCCCCAGCAATAAAGAAAATTAACAAGGAAAAATAACTTCTTATTTCCTAGTAACCAATTTTTTCTACTTATCTCACAGGTGACATTTATAATTTTACCACCATCTTTTTAAATCTTAATCTACTACTTTGTTCAGTGTCTACCTTGATTATCCTATGAACTTCCTTCAAATTAACCTCCTACAAACCCCTCACCACCCTTTAGGCTCCACTTCCCCCCCAAGAGGAAAGAGGTGAAGTTTTCACTCCCGGTTCATTTCCTTACCAGTTTTGTTGTCTAGCTATACAATTCCTACTTACGTCTGCAAGGCAAAAAAAAAAGTTATCATAATCTACGGGTTGGATGCATGATAAAACCTCTGCAGACTGATTCTTCTTTCCTTTACAGAATATACATCCCCTGGGGTAAGATTCACCTTTTTATATCTAAAGCAACATCACAAGGATAGGAAGTTAGAAATCATGCCATAACTCATAGCTTTGTTCAGATATACTTTGAAACGTAATCCTCTGCCTTTGACAACTTACAATCTCCCTGTGGGAGACAGCATGCCTCCATCCAAAGTAGATGTGCAGGAGTGTGTCTGATACAGGAAATGAAGGTGAGGGAGGAAGCAGAGAGTGTTGGCACGGTTAGAGAATGCTTCATGCAGAACACAGGCTCACAGTGACTCAGGAAGAATAAGTGAGACTCAGATATGGTCTTGAGAGATCTCTCTCCATTTCTTCATCTGTTAAGTGTAAACTACTACAATGGAATACTATTCAGCCATAAAAAATTAAAAAATAATGCCATTTGCTGCAACACGGATGCAACTAGAGATGATCATACTAAGTGAAGTAAGTCAGAAAGAGAAAGACAAATACCATATGATATCACTTATATGTGGAATCTAAAATATGACACAAATGAACCTATCTATAAATCAGAAACAGACTCACAGACACAGAGATCAGACTTGTGGTTGCCAAGGGGGAGTGGGGGAGGGAGAGGGATGGAGTGGGAATTTGGAGTTAGTAGATGCAAACTACTACATTTAGAATGGATAAATGATGAGGTCCTATGGTATAGCACAGGGAACTCTACCCAATCTCCTGGGATAAATCATTATGGAAAAGAATATTTTGAAAAGAATGTTTAAAACATAAATAAGTAAAATAAAATCCAGGTGATGCTCTTCACTCCCAGTATTACTTGGTCTTTCTGTGACTTTTGACATTGTTATACCAAAAAGACGAATCTCCTGCTTGGAATATTCTTTACTGTTGGTTTTTGAGATACTGCTGATTTCTCAATTTCTTTCTGGTTCTTAGGTGGTGTCTTCTCTTTCCCTTAAAGATCAGAGTTTTCCAAAATTCTTCTTGTAACTCCTTTTGTTTTTTAAATTCCCAGAGTAATCTCATCCTTACCCATGGATTTAAATAGCATCTCTAGTTATGGTTCCCAGATTCCTAGCTCTGACTTAGTCCTCTCTCCTCCATCCACGTTTATATATAATTCTTACTGGGCATTTCCACCTGCATGTTCCTCAAGCACTTTAACTCAACATATTCAAAATAAAACTCATCTTTTACTCCAAATCTGCTTCTCCTCATGTATTCCCTAGCTCCATAAATGGCGTCACTATTTACTCAATTGATTACTTGTTTTCAGAGGTCCCAAGGACCAACCTCAGCTTCAGTGATTCGAGAGAGAGACTCATAGAAGTCAGAAAAGCTGTTATGCTCACTGTTTATTGTAGTTTAAAGTAGTGAAAGAATATGGATTAAAATCCTCGAAGGTAAAAGACACACAGAGCAGAGACCAGGAGAGACCAGGCATGAGCTTCCAATTGGTCTTTACCAGGGAAGTCTTAACACACAGCACTTAATTCTCTTGGTGATGTTGTGTGACAACACACATAAAGTATTACCCACCAGGGAGGCTCCCAAGCATTTCTGTCCACGATTTTTGTAGGCTGGTCTCATAGGCTGAGTGCCCATATAGCTGATCTTAGTTACTTAGCGTCTGTTCCCTCCAGAGCTCAAGCTGATGTACTACACACCCCAAGGCCCCCACCATAAATCAGGCTGTTACCATAAACTATCTAGCATGGCCCAAAGCTTCAGGTAAACAAAGATGTTCTTAACAGTCAAGATAGTCCAAGGGCTTAGAGGTTATCTCCCAGGGGATAGGCAAGGGCCAAACTTTTCTTTAGAACACGCAGAGTTTGAACAATTCAGATCTGGTGAATTCATCCTTTACTGCACACTATTCCAGCCCAACACTTACTGGGTCAATAATCCCTCCCTGCCCCTCGGCATCCGTATCCAACTGGCCTCTAAGTTCTGCTGATTCTGCCCATGTTTACCCATATCTCCACACCTTTATCTTCATCCCCAGTGATTTCTACCCCAAGCCCAAACTAATCAGCTTTCAAAACATATTCATTTTTTGCGTCAAGGTCACCCAATTTCATCATTTTTTTTCTTTCTCTCCTCTTCTGCCTTAGCTTTGAACTTCATCACGTCTTATATTGCCCCTGCTCTGCATCCCCCCAATCATCTTCCATATTACTTTAAGAATGATTCCTATAAAATGGAAATTTGGCTGGGTCATTCTGCTACTCAAAGCCTATAAAGTGAGTATTCGTAGCTCCATTTTGTCCACATTCCTTAGCACAGCCCTGGATGATATGACTGCCAATCACCTCTCTAGACCCACTGCCTACTGTGTTCTGGACTGACTACTACAATGCTTCTTTGTCTGCATACCTTTGCATATTCTGTTCTCTCGAATCTGAATTTGCTTTTCCTCCTACAGTCGCCTCAACATCCACTCAAATTATTCGCCAGGAGAAATTCCACTTTTCTAGGTGAATCAACTCAGGTGACAGTTGCTTTTAGAATGTCTTACCTGCCTTTAAAGTTGGGTCAGGTATCTTTTCTCTGGGCCTTGGAAGCATTCTGTTCATGCCTCAGTCATTCCACATCTCACCTTGTTTCACTCATCTATATACTTCTCTATCTCCCTCACTGGACTGGGAGACCTTCAGTGGCATTGACTGATGTGTGTTTCTAATTGGCCTCCCTGAAACTCAGTGGATGGCCCTCACAATGCATGAAGGAGACAGATTTCTGAAGAGTTGGCATAACTCAAAACTACCATAATAACCAAAGTAATCTTAACAAAGAATGACAGGCATCTTTGTTTCCAGACAAGGTGTCAGTAGCATAAATACATTTTACCAACCCCTTAACTTTTGTAAATATACAATATTTTGAAGAATTTTTAATTTGGGAGAATTTGCATCATTTCAATTTTGCATAAAGTGGAAATTTAATATGTATATCATATCATTTCAAATTTACGTCATTTAAATTCACAGTAAATGCAATGCCCACATCCAGCACCTTATTTATAATATGTTCTTGGTGTTTATTTCCTTCCCAACCAGTCCTCCTCCTATCTATCATTATATTTTGTTTACTTTCTTAATCATTTCCTTATTTATCACCATAGTCGTCACCAGTATTATTCCCCGAGATTACATGAAAATGAAAGATATATCCTTTCTCTCCTCTCTTCCAAGTTATTACAATTTTTCCAAAAAACATAATGGCAAGAATACAGGCAAAAACATTCCGTATTTCACACTTTTAAGAAACTGGCTATTCGTCTCTCACTTATTCTGGATGGTTTAGTTTGCAATAATCATCAGAGACTATGCTTTTAAATTCCATAACGAGCCATGTGTATCTGATACCATAGAGAATATGAAATATAATCTCAGTCAGATCCCATGGTTACGTAATCTAATCCAGAAAAAAAGCCATATCTAAAAGGTGGGTTTAAAGAGCTTTGAGATTCCTACCACTTTTGCATTATTTTTACTGGTTGTGGTGTCTAGAGCTGTTGCAATGTATTGTAGCCATGTTTGTAATTTAAAAAATAACAATAACTTTTTATCATCGAGAACCTAGAAATGTAAAGATCTCTTCCCTGAAGCCTGAAAACTTTCATTTGCATTATAGCCTCTTAAAAAAAGGAAGGATTCTGTTTTATCCTTATTGGCTGTCTGGCAGAGCAGCAGTAATAAAAACTGGAACAAAGAAAAAAGGCTTTTTTTTTTTTTTTTACTTTTTAGCATATAGATTAGTATTAATTACCATGTAATGAGCTGAAAATTCCTGCCAAGAAGCTGAGGTTTGTGGTTCCTTTAATGAGTATTTTCTTCCCACTGGGTGAAGTAAAATTTTTTTAAGTGTTAGGGATTTGCACTTGGAAAACATCTCTAAGCTATTTATATAAGCAAGTCAATAGGAAAGGCACATTTTCCATTTATAGCCTTTGTAATGCATTCATGGGCCTGACGTTTCTGGCAGTGTGTTGCTTTGAGTGGTGGCTCTGAGTCGTGGCACCGGGCGGACTTCAATGCAGCAAGAGTGAGACCAGCATCCTTCACCACCCAGACTCAAGCTTCCCCAAGCCAGCCTGGCTGTGGCCTCACCTATGTTGAATTCTCAGATCTCATTTATTTTCCAAACTGGGAGAAATCACAAAAGTGTGCTTTGTTACTCTCTCCTCTGAAATGGATTTAGCCTATAACAGGTACCGCAACTATTGAGGGACGCTAGAAAAAAGATGTCACCGATGACATCATTTTTGGTTTTGTCCCAATTAAAATGCTTTTGGACAGTTTACCACCATGGCTATATCTCTGGGAATAGTTTTGAGGCAGAGGAGTCTACACAGAAACAGACATAAACAAAATTTGTTTTTTGGCCAAGAAAATGCACCTCAACCAGTTCTGCTGTGGGACGTGTGATGACAAATGTCCAGTTTCTGTGCTCTGAATCCATCCACAATTGCACTCACTGCTCCAAGCCAAAGACTGGGACACCTTGCAGATCCCTGCCTGGGAGATGCAGGGCACCTCAAATGGGCAGCTTTGTCCTGGCCAAAACCTGCCCTGCAGACTGAGATTCTGGTTGTACCCTACTCCGCACCCCCCTTCTTCCCTCTCTTTCCAGTGCTCTCCTCACCACCCCTGGCTCCCTCCCCTTTTGTTCCTTCACTGACCTTCCCCCCAAATAAATCTCTTACATGTCCAATCCTGTCTTGATGTCTGCTTCTATGAGAACTCAGATTTGTATAGCTTTTGTTATCAATTGGGACTATATCACCAAAATAGCACTGTCTCAAAGATCATCAGATTTTATTTCTCTCAAGTCCAGTGGTAGAAAGTCCTGGTATAAGAAAGGAGTCATCATTTTGCTTCACCATCCTAATTAATGCTGGCTTTCATCCACAAGGTCACCTCATGGAACAAAACGGCTGCTAGAGCTCCAATCATCCCATCTGCTCCAGGCAGCAGGAAAAAGAAATGGCAGAAGGACCAAAATGGTATGCCTCCTAATGATCCAGTTCTCTTTAAGAGTCTTCTTAGAAGTTCCACACAACTCCCCTTTTTTATTTCATTGGCTAGAACATAATCATACGTAGCTGCAAGGGAGGCTACAAATACTAAAATGCATTTTACATCCAGAACAGCACTGAATGTTCTATTACATTGGATGTAATAGAACTGGATGTTCTATTACTGGATGTTCTATTACTAAAGAAAAATGAAAGCATGGATATTTGTGGCAACTCTCAGTCTCCTCCACCCTGCTCTCCTTCTTCATTTCATTTAGATGTTGAGAGACAGGATGATGTCTGGATCTCTGAGGAGTCCTGACCATGAACCTTATGCATCTTTGCCCAAGAGGTAGGACCATGACCCTGTAATCCCTTTCTTCCTTAATTCTTCACAGACCTAGACTCAGGATTTTAGGGCATAAGTGAGCCTTTAATCATCCTAACTGAAGATAAATATACATTCTATGTGTCTTCAAAATTACAACATAGTGGTTTAAAATGAATGAACTTGGATGTCAGAAATAATTAGAACCAAATCCCAGCTCTTTTGTTGACTAATGGTGTGAACTAATGACCAAGAAATTAAGCCTTTCTGACACATACTTAGTGCTCAATAAACGAGAGTGAGCTATTGGCTTGATATTTTCACATGAGATAAGAACTGAACACTTAAAAAATGGGGTAGGGTGTAAAAATAATAATAATAATAATAATCTAAATCTCTTTGGTTTTTTTTTGTTTGTTTGTTTGTTTGTTTTTTTAATTAATTTTATTTTTGGCTGCACTGGGTCTCCGTTGCTGCGCACGGGCTTTCTCTAGTTGTGGCGAGCAGGGGCTACTCTTTGTTGCAGTGCACAGGCTTCTCACTGAGGTGGCTTCTCTTTGTTGCAGAGCACAAGCTCTAGGTGCCTGGGCTTCAGTAGTTGCAGCACGCAGGCTCAGTAGTTGTGGCACACGGGCTTAGTTGCTCTGCGGCATGTGGGATCTTCCCAGACCAGGGCTCGAACCCGTGTCCTCTGCATTGGCAGGCAGACTCTTCACCACTACACCACCAGGGAAGACCCTCTTTGGTTTTTAACTTAACTCATCCTAAACTTCACACCCTAAAACATCAAACTTGTCTCTCTTTTAAGTTACAGGCACCCTTCCTAACACTTCTGTTTTAAATATTTCCAGTCTTAGTCTCTTCAATAGGTGGTGCTTGGAAAACTGGATAGCTACACGTAAAAGAACGAAATCTAACACCATACACAAAAATAAACCCAAAATGGATTAAAGACCTACTCTAAAACTCTTAGAAGCAAACATAGGCAGAACACTCTTCGACATAAATCGCAGCGATGTCTTTTTGGATCCACCTCCTAGAGTAATGAAAATAAAAACAAAAATAAACAAATGGGACCTAATTAAACCTAAAAGCTTTGGCAGGGCTTCCCTGGTGGCGCAGTGGTTGAGAGTCCGCCTGCCGATGCAGGGGACGCGGGTTCGTGCCCCGGTCCGGGAAGATCCCACATGCCGCGGAGCGGCTAGGCCCGTGAGCCATGGCCGCTGAGCCTGCACGTCTGGAGCCTGTGCTCCGCAGCAGGAGAGGCTACAACAGTGAGAGGCCCATGTAACGCAAAAAAAAAAAAAAAAAAAAAGGCTTCGGCACAGCAAAGGAAACCATAAACAAAATGAAAAGACAACCCACATAGTGGGAGAAAATATTTGCAACTAAGCGACCGACAAGGGATTAACCACCAAAATACACAAACAGGTCATGCAGCTCTATATCAAGAAAAAACCTAATCAAAAAATGGGCAGAAGATCTAAATAGACATTTCTCCAAAGAAGACATACAGATGGCCAAAAAGTACATGAAAATATGCTCAACATTGCTAATTATTAGAGAAATGTAAATCAAAGCTATAATGAGGTATCGCCTCACACCAGTCAGAATGGCCATCATCAAAAAGTCAACAAACATTAAATGCTGGAGAGGGTGTTGAGAAAAGGGAACCCTCTTGCACTGTTGGTGGGAATGTAAATTGATACAGACACAATGGAGAACAGTATGGAGGTTTAGTTTAAAAAACTAAAAATATAACTACCCTATGATCCAGCAATCCCATTCCTGGGCATATATCCAGAGAAAACCATAATCTGAAAGGATACATGCACCCCAATGTTCACTGCAGCACTATTTACAAGAGTCAAGACATGGGAGCAACTTAAATGTCCATCGACAGATGAATGGATAAAGAAGATGTGGCACATATATACAACGGAATATTACCCAGCCATAAAAAAGAGTGAAATAATGCCACTTGCAGCAACATGGATGGACCTAGAAATTATCATACTAAGTGAAGTAAGTCAGACAGAGAAAGACCAGTATTATATGATATCACTTATATGTGGAATCTAAAAAAAAATAATACAAATGAACTTATTTACAAAACAGAAACAGACTCACAAACTTCAAAACAAACTTATGGTTATCAAAGAGGAAATGGCGGGGGACGCATAAATTGGGAGTTGGGGATTAACATATACACATTACTATATGTAGAATAGATAATCAACAAGGACTACTGTATAGCACAGGGAACTCTATTCAATATTCTGTAGTTACCTATATGGGAAAAGGATCTGAAAAAGAATGGATATATGTAAAATTGAATCACTTTGCTGTACACCTGAAACTAACACAACATTGTAGATCAACTAGACTCCAATATAAAATAAAAATTAAATAAAAAAAATATTTCCAGTGTTCTTTTTATCTTTTTTCTAGGTTTGTTCTATCAGTCTCTCCCTGAGTTTTGTTTTTTTCTGAGCCTTTTTTCCTGCCTTTTTTTTTTTCTCTTTTTCTAGGTTCCCTGACCTTCTAGGATGTTCACCATGTACCCTTTCGAACCTCCACTAACACTGCCATGCGTTCTTTTTTTTTTAATTAATAATGAATTAGTTTTGTCTGCGTTGGGTCTTCGTTGCTGCACACCGGCTTTCTCTGGTTGCAGTGAGTGGGGCTACTCTTTGTTGCGGTGCGCAGGCTTCTCATTGTGGTGGCTTCTCTTGTTGCGGAACACGGGCCCTAGGCACGTGGGCGTCAGTAGTTGCAGCATACGAGCTCAGCAGTTGTGGCGCACAAGCTCTAGGGTGTACGGGCTTCAGTAGTTGTGGCTCGAGGGCTCTAGAGTGCCATACATTCTTGAATTCCCCCTGGCACCTCACCCCAGTGCCCTAATGTGGTAGCACATGTTCACTCAGTTTCCAGAACTTCCTGCAACCTGCAGCTTTAGAACCACCAGCAAATGGCATTTAGTAAGCATCTAATCCCAGCATATTTTTAATCATTTCAACACACTGAGACTAGAAACACAACTTCAGCCAACTAATTCAGATGATGTAAACCCACAGAGTCCTTAGCTAATTTGAACTTAATTATAGATTAGTTAATGAAGAGATTAGAAAATCTCCTCAGTCATCTAAGCAGCAGAAGCTTCTTTCAAAATCATATAAAATAATCTTAATAACCTCTAGGCTTGTAGGTGGAATGTGTACAACACTGCATACGTTAATGGAATAAGATAACTCAAAATACTATGCTAATTTAGATACCTATGGCTAAAATATTTTTTTAATTTCTTATTTATAAATATGTATTTCCTCTTTTTCTACCGCTAAACCCTGCTGATCATCACTTGCGAACATGTCGGATCAATTCGAAAGGTTTCTCCTAATCTTTTTTCTCCTAATCCCCTCATGAAGAAATTATATCAGAAATAAACAGTACAGTATTATAGTTTTTGCCTCCCTATAAAGTTGAAATAATTTTTCATCCTGAGATAGCTCTCTAGGTTCCTATACTTATTACCTGTGTGGCGTAGGACAAGTTGTTTGACTTTCTAGCACTTAATCACCTCACTTGTCAAGAGGAGTTAACTACCTGTTAGGATTGTGGTAAGGATCAGAGACAATTGATATGAAACACTAAGCCCAGGGCCTCCCACATAACAGGCACTCAATAAAGAACAGCTGTGTTGGTGATGGTGATGGTGATGGTGATGGTGATGGTGATGATGGCCGTTAGGAGACTGAGGAGATGAAGGGAATTGAGAAGAGGATGTACAGTCGAGCCTTGAGCAACACGGGGTTGAACTGCTCAGGTCCACTTATACGCAGATTTTTTTCAGTAAATATGTACTACACAATGCAAGGTTGGTTGAATCTCTGGACGTGGAACCTCAGATATGGAGGACCAACTATAAGTTATATGTGGACTGCACGGGGGTCCATGCCCCTAGCCTCTACATTGCTCAAGGGTCAGCTGTATTCATTTTCTGTTGCTACAGTAGCAAATTGCCACAGACTTAGTGGTCAGAAGTTTGTGGGTTCAGATGTCAGCAGAGCTGTGCTCCTTCTGGAAGTGTTAGGGGAAAATCTGTTTCCTTGCCTTTTCTGGCTTCTCAAGGCCACCTGCATACCTTGGCTCATGGATTCCCCCCTAATCTTCAGAGCCACCAACAGTATCCTTCTGGGGCTTCAAATGTCACTTTCCACTTCTTCTATCTCATCTCTGACTTACTGTTCTGCCCTCCTCTTCCACTTTTAAAGGCCCTTGCAATTATATTGGAGGCACCAGGTTATCCCTGTATCTTAAGGTCCTTAACTTTCATTCCATCTGCAAGGTTCCTACTGCCATGTAAGGCAACATACTTACAGATTCTAAGGATTAGGGTGTGGACATCTTTGGGCGGCCATTGTTCTGTCTACACAGAGGTAAAGAAAAATATCAGTCATAATAGAAATAATTTCTAAATTTAGACACTAGAGTCCAAAGGATCCAGCCTATCTCAATGCTTAAAGAGAAATAAAAGTTTACATGACCTAGTCAACTTGATGGAATAGAAAGAGCACTGACATCAGTGCCATCTCTACAACCCTGTATCAGTTATTAAATCATTTTAGATTTCTGGTTGCTCATCAAACAAGAAAGTGAGTTTAATGATATAAAAAGTTGATTTATCCAGTTAGAATAAATTTAGCAGGCAAGAAAGAATCTCCTGAATCTTTCCATAAATTACAATGACACTGTCTCACCAAGACTAAAGATGAATATGGGATTGTACCTGTGGTCTATGGCCCATGTGGAGAATTATAATGAGGATGAAGCCCTGGTTTATTTTTAATGGAACAGAATTCCACTGAAAGACAAGCACGTGTTGTCAGCTTCTTAGCATCAAATTCTCCTGCTGTGAGCAGTCTTCCTTTTGAAAGAGCAGGAAAGCCAAGCAAAGCAGAGTACAGAGCTAAACCTGAGAAGACAAGAGCCATTATCTGCACTAATCTATTACTCCTGGGTATAGGAACACATTAACATCTGTAAAAATATGATTGCAGTCCCTCTTAGGTAATTTCTGAGTATAAAACTATCCTGTGTGGAGGGTGGGTTTTTAGAATTTTGTCCAGTCTCTCCTAATTTTCCATTTCTCTTTTTTGTAGCTTTTCCAAAATTGATGTTTTCTGTAGCCACTGTTTTAGATGGGAGTCACCAATAGTAAATGCAGTACAAAATGTTGGTTTATTATGACAGGGCAACTACTATTTTTCAATCAGCTAGCTTCTGAATGGTGTTTTTAAACAAGAGTATTTATCATCAACTAATTCAAAGTGATCTCTTCCTATTTATGTGCCCTTTGTAATCATGAGAATTTAATCCATCTTGAAAATTGCCAGGTAATATAAAATAGTCTCATTCACTACCTTAATGAGACATGCCTTTACTTAAGATTTCACCAATATTCATTGATCATCTTATCTATATTCTTCATTAGGTTAAAGATTAGAAATATAAAGATGACTAGTACATAGATTTTGCTTTCAAGAATCCTAGAGTCTATTAGGAGAAAAGACAAGTAAAATAATAATAACAATAATCATTATTGTTACTGTTATTATTATACAAGAGATAGCTGCCATCATAATAACATCTACACAACGCAAAGATAGCTCATGAATAGAGTAGGGAAGTAGAAGGGCGTGAGAGAAGCTTCAAAGAAGTGGTCATATATAAGTGAGTTTTACACAAAATTAACACTGTGTGCACAAAGAAGAGAAAGAACATGCATGTGTTTAAAAATTCCTTCTTTGTAAAATACCAGAGTACATTAATTTACTTCTTCACATTTTTTTGACATTCACCAGAAGTTATGTTCCCATATATGTAAATTGCTAGAATTGCAAGTTACGTCTACTGGTGATAATTCCAAAAAGAGAACTGAAGTTTGGAAAATGATAAATTATATGGTGGAGGAATAGACATTTTACATGAAAACCTTAGGATGCATAAAAGAAAATAAGAAAAAAATCTTGCACTTAAGTCCAATGTTTTATATGGGGTGAGGTGGTAGCTGTGTAGAAGGAAGCTGACAGAGGCAATGCCCATGGAGACTGAAAGTGGTATAAGGAAGGAAAGAAGGATGGGTGATGGGGAGAGATATGAATACTCCGGAATCATAAAGTCTGAAAACTATTCAACATTTAGATAGAGGACTAGACTCAGGGAAAAGAATACATCTTAATATGTACATTATTCACAAAAGAAAAATTTATAAGCAACTCATTAAAGCTGTTAAGACAGGAATTTTGTAAAACACTCACTTCCTATCCAATTTTTAACTATAAAGCATAATTTTATCCAAGCTTATTTTTATAAACAAAAATAGGCACAGAAAAGCATTCTGAACTAAATTAATTTATAAATGTAAACCCTACAATATATTAAACATATTTAATCAACCAAGTTGAAATCATTCTAAGAGGAAAAGATACAGTATCTGGCTTTGATAGTCAACAGATGGCAGGATATTTTTATGATACTGTTTTCATAAAGCCCAAGTATGAATTACTAATCTATTTGTCTTGGAGGGAAATAGATGAATAGTTGAGTATGTTATAAGAGTTGACAGGGCTCTGGTCTAAGCATACTTATCATGTAAAGACCAAGATGGAAATAATTCTACATTGGAAGATCTGCTTTGTGTTGGGTAGTTACATGAATTCCTTCTCTGCTTTGTATATCAGCTTCTTAATTACCATGCTGAATTCCTGGCAACCCAAGCTATTTTGTCTTTTTTATATTACCTAGAACAAGAATTATATGGTGAACTTTTTCATTTTTAAATTACACCTTAGTGTAATTTAACAAAATTAACCTGACCAGTCCTATTTTTCCTACAATGTTCCATCATTTTATTGACATCTTTCTTTTCACTAATCAAGATTTTTTTTCAAGTTTAAAGTCCATCTTTCTAAGAGGTAAACAATTAAGCCACTTTAGTGACATACATACACACACACACACACACATACACACACACACACACATAAACAAACACACAACTTCCTTATTTTTTTTATCCAGAAAGATTTCATTTTCTTAATTGGATCAATGCTTATAACATAAAATCTGCTCTAGTAATGAGGAAAAGAAGAAACAGATTAAGAGCATTATATCAATTTAGACTAAGAAAAGAGATACTTATGTCACAATGTGGTGCCCAAACTCAAAACTTCACAGCTTTATTTAGTTATAGGATGAGTATCAAATGGGTAAAACGTACAGTCTCCTCTGAGGGGAAAAAAATCAGGATCTCTCTAAGATTATTTTTTGGTTTAGAAAATTATAGAAAATGACAGCTTCAAGGAGAAGAACAACCTAATAAAATCAGTGTTGCCATTAGACCCAAGCAAGAGAAGTAGGAGTATTTTAGAGGGCTCTGTATATCCCAAACTTACGCACAGAATAAATTTATTAACGGGCACATGCACATCTCTGTCACTCACAAACCAGTGCTCAGAGCACCCATAACCAGTGCTGTATGATGTTTAAGAACCAGCTCACGGTGGTAGGGGGAACCTGATTTGTAGTATGTGCTGATCTTCAAGGTGTAAATACTCCCACCCATCGTGGGTTTCAGACTCCCAATGTGACGTCATTGACCCCAGAACTGGGAAGGATGCCGTTAATGGATTCTCTCAAGCCCATGTGAGCTGGCTCCAGCCCAGCATCGTCTGTGCCTCTGACCATACCCTCCTGTGACTAATACTACCAAGCTTATCTCTATATCTCTTGCCCTCTGTCTACTAAACAAAAGATGACTCTGTCCAAATGCCATGAAGTTTTCTATGTTGGGTTTCTGATGGTGTCAGAGATAACCTTGACTTAGAGTGTGGGCAAGATTTGAGAGGTAGAAACTTTTAGGTAAGAAAAAGGACAAATTAATTAATTTGTCAAATTCTTCCTCTCTGATAACTCAAATGCAATAGATTCTTGCATAAGGAAATTTCGTAGTTTGAGCAAAAATAACATAAATCAGTGATTTTGCTCAGAAATGAATTATGCATTAAGTTTTAATAATTTTTGAATTGTGTATGTTTTTATTTGATCACTTATCCAACTACCACTAGCCCATCAACAGAACATTTAGTCAAGTACAAGAATAAATTGTCATCATTTTGCCAAATTTCATATTAATAATGTAACATCACACATATATTTTATTTTGTTATATTAAGTCCTATTTGTTAAGGTAGAAAGCTAGAATATACTTTACTTAACAGATTAACAACTTGATTTATAACTTTAAATATTTGGACATTGCTAATTAATTAGCTATGGTATTTATGAAATTGTTTTTCAATATTGTCACATTCAATATTACATTTGCTATACAAAAGGACCACACGTTAATCCTTATCAAGTATTGTGGAAATATGGATTAAAAATTTGGATTTGAATTTTTAAAGCAAGTTTTTCCCCTCACAATAATTAAGCATAGTTATTGACTATAAATGCAGTCATTTAAGCATTTGCATGGACAACATTTAGATGTCTGGAACCAGATTAAAGATTTTGAAAGCAGTAAGCAGTATTTTATTTCCTTCAAAGGTTTTCTGAAAGCCCAACTCTTCTCTCTTGAAACATTGTTTTGTCCAAAGATTATGGATTTTCTTAATTGAACCTAAGTCATTCATGAGTGTGCTATAAAACTCAAAT